>NW_022589722.1:29471245-29481973 GCF_004348235.1 Phoca vitulina | reverse complement strand
GCGGGGTGCGGGCGCGGGCGCGGGGCGGGCCGGGAGCGGGCGGCGCGGCTCCGGGGCCGGGCGGCGGCGGCGGCATGGCGGAGAGCGAGGCCGAGACCCCCAGCACCCCGGGCGAGTTCGAGAGCAAGTACTTCGAGTTCCACGGCGTGCGGCTGCCGCCCTTCTGCCGCGGGAAGATGGAGGAGATCGCCAACTTCCCGGTGCGGCCCAGCGATGTGTGGATCGTCACCTACCCCAAGTCCGGTGAGCCCCGCGCAGACCCCGCCCGCCCGGCTCTGCGGCGCGCCCGCGCCAGGGGCTTCCCGTCGGGGTCTGGGAGGGCGGGGGGCCGGAACCCCACCGGGCGGGGTGGGGGTGGGGGTCGGCCGGCATTTGGGGAAACCAAGGCCGGAGACCTTCTGAGGTGGGCCCGGCTGTCCACGGCTGGACGGCGTCCCCTGGGGATGGAGCCTGTTTGGCCGGAGCTGCCCGGAGGACAGGCCCAGGGCCGCCACCCCTCCCTGCATCCCCTCCCGTTACCCAGCTGGCTGTGTGACCTTGGACAGTCACTTAACCTCTCTGTTCCTGGACCCGGTTCAGCCTTTGATGAGTGCAAAGTCTTGGTGATCATTTGGGAAGGGGGTTAAAACGGGCGTCAGGGCGTCCCTGATTTCTGCGTGGGCACCGGGTGGGGGATGGGACCAGCCATGCTCAGAGTGCATGCCCGGTGTTCCCTTGTTTCAGGGCCGTCTCCATCACTCAGGTAACGTCATGCAGGACCCAGGGCATTCATTTCCCAGCGTTAACTGACTTCATATTCATGATAATCGTGTAAGGTAGAGATGGTCATCTTCACTTTACAGTCCAGGCAGTGAGGCTCAGAGAGGGGCAGTGGTTTGTCCAAGGTCACACAGCTGATAACTGGCAGAGCTGGGATTTAAAGCCAGGCTGGTCTGCCCAGGACTTGATGTACGAGATCATCATGTGGTGTCTCTTCTGAGGTTTGTAGGGAAAAGAGGCCGCTTCCCTGTTCTTGGAACACACCTGAGGGTTTCCCTTGTTTCCACTGTGTTGGAGAAGGAGGGAGACACCTGAACCCACACTGGGCAGTGTGTCTGTGGCTGGTCTAGAAGGTGGCCAGCCTGGAGGTCATGTTGGAGCAGCAGCGGTGCAGCTTGCTGGAAGAGCTGTTTGCCAGGCTCTCATAGCTGTTGCAGGGTCCCAGACACCTGAGTGCTAGGCCTGGTCCTCTGAGGAAGGCTGGGGACGGGGCCTCAGTGATGATGGGGTGGGGACTCGTGCTGGGGGGGGGGGTGCTTGAAGAAGTCTGGAGGTGCTTCCAGGCTGCCCTTGGGAAGGGGGAAAGGGAGGAGATGCACACACGGCATTTGCCATGGCCAGGGGCTTTCCTTCTGCTGCGGCCCCACAGCCCCATGGGTATGGGGGACTCAGCATTTTTTGGACTTTAGAGCCTTAGATATCATACAGTTGAAAGACCCCCCAGCTGGGTGTGAGGCTGTACTTTGGACCCCACATTAAAAATGAGAGCAATAAAGACTAAAAATCATCTCATGTCATTTTAGGTCAGGGTTTGCCTGCAAATGAATTGTGAAAAACTTGGTTTGGGGTGAGCTTTAGGATTTTTGAATTGCAGATGAGAGATTGTAGTTTGTGTACCTTCCTCCATTTTATGAAGTTACGAAGCTGGTGGGGGAGGAGGCACAGACGAGGATGCTCACTTGGAAAGCTGTGTACTTGGGGCTTGTGAGGATGCTTTAGAGGGACCCTGCATGGGGGCCAGGTGGGGTTCTGCAGGGACCTTACTGGGCACCTTGATGGGGAATAAGGTGTTAATGTAAGGAAGTTTTCTAGATGACCCAAACTCAAATCTTATTTGTAACTTGCATCTTTTAAAGACAGATGAAAGCACACCCTAAACTTTTTAAATAAGAAAAATAAACAGGGCTCTTTCCCTTAGTGACAGAAAACCCAGTGGTAGCCTTGAGACCTTTGTGCCTTGCATGAGATCCCTACACACAGAGCCCTAGAGAGCCACTTCTTTAAAACTTAAAAAAAATTTCCAGCAGCCTTTATGGCCTTTCCAGGCTCTTATCAGTGCCTCTGAAGGCTTTCGTTCTCTCCACCCCACTGTTTGTGAAGTTTGTTACATGAAATGATCAAGGGGTGGAAAACTGGTCTCCAAAGTCTGCCGTAAAGATTTTTCTCTCAACCAGAGAAAAGGGCCCTGGAAGTCATTGCCAGTGGCCTCTGGCAGCAGGAAGAGCTGGTTCCAGCAAGCCGTTGCACTTGGGCGAGGCTGAGCCTTGGTTTCTTCTGCCATGAAATTTGCAACTTAAATTGCGCAGTCGCTGAGGTGGCCCCAGCCCTTGGGTCCTGGGGGCCTTTTTCTTGAGCACAAGCCGGTTGCGGCTTGGGATGGACCCAAATGCTTTAGGAATAGGTGAGCAGCCGCTTACGGAATCCCATAGGCCTAGTACTCTGCCACCCTTCGGAGCTGTGGTTTCCACAGGGGCAGGGGAGACCATCTTACCACCTTGCTGGGCAGCTGTGAGGAAGAGCGGCATGATGCGTGAGTGCCCTCCCCATGCCAGATGCATGGTAAGCACAAGAAAGGGTCCTGTTATTCATGCTGGCCTTCGCTCCCCTGTTGTGCCCAGACGCTCTCCTAGGTGCTGGGGCTGCAGAGGGAAGTCCCGTCTGCTGCTTGCCCTCAGTGAGCTCACCGTCTGCTGGGGCCCTGGTAGCAGCTGCCGGGGTGTTGGTGCCAGGATCGGGACAAGTAGTCAGGAAACCAAGTCTGGGAGATCGGAATGACCTTGCAAGTGGTCAGAGCTGGAAGGGCTTGTAGAGCCCCATGTCCTCTCCCTCCCCCCGACTGGTGGGGAGCAGGGGTTCACAGGGCCGGGGCATTTCTGGTGGTGATTAGATCCTGTTTTTTCCCTCAACACTCCACTACGCTCTAGAAGCGTTTCTGTGTTTGTGACATTTCAGCTCAGGTGACAGGTTAGGACTGCACTGCCCACTCCAGTAGCCTCTGGCCACACGTGGCTTTTTAAATTCAATGAGTCGAGATGAAATACAAGTAGAAACTCAGTTCTTCAGTGGCACTTGCCATGTCTCGGGGGCTCAGTAGCCACATGCAGCCCGTGGCTGTCATGTTGGACCATAGGGATGTGGGAAACTTCCACCATGGCCGGAAATTCTCTGGGATGACCCCCATTCAGACTGTGATCCAGATACTGGGAGCCCACTGTGCCTTCTGGGGAGAACTGGTCTCTGTATCTCCGTCCTGGTTTATCATCATTCATTCTTACAGCCTCTTTGATCCCAAGGCGGTCGTAGTGTTAAATTGACTCGTCTATGGAAACATCTCGCGACTGTCCGTGGTGGGTGATGGTGAGCACTGCTGTTGGCTTTGCCACTAGGTTCCTGGTCCCCAAAGTCACTGAGCATCAGCTTTGGGATATGCTCCTTGGCTGGGCCAGAGTGCCTGCCTCCTGATGTTATTTTCCTTTTGGTTCCAACCTGCCCTGAAAGGCGTCCACGTTCTCCTGTCACTGATTAAGAGGGAAGAAGTGAATCACTGCTGAGGGGTGAGAGCACCTGGATCCTGGTTCTGGGCCTGTCCCCGGGTGACCTTGGTTTGCCCATGAAAAATGGGGGGATTGGACATGATGGATTCATTTGAGTCTCAAATTTTAAGACAGCTTGGGGTGGGGAGGCTGGAGGGAGAGCCTCAGATCCCAGGCTAGGTGGATGACTTTTCTTTGTATGCGCATGTCACCATGCCTAGGAGAGGCGGGTTGGGGAGTGTTGTGAATGTGGTGACACTCTCCTCAAGGAGCTGGCGGTGACATTAGGAAGCCAGGCTCCTGATGCTGAAAGCTAACTGACAGGGTCAGGTCAGGGGCCCAGGAAGGAGGATCACTGGAGGATTGCATGGAGGAGGTGGCCTGGGACCTTGAAGTGAGGCAGAGTGGGATTACCGATTTCAGCTCCATTCCCAGTGTCTGCCTCTTTTGAGCCTCAGAACAACCCTATGTTCTTGTAATTGTTTCCTTTTTGTAGATCGATACAGGTCCAGTGAGGGGTGGGGGGGGGGAAGGGGTAGAACCAACATCTGAGTGTGCAGTTTTTACTTGTAGATGGTGGAGATGAACAAGCCCCGGAGGACTGGGAGGAGAGATGGGGGGATGGGCACTCTCATTTGCCTAGCACCTGTTCTGGGCTGGGTGTGTCCCAGGTGTTCACATATGGCATCTCATTTCATTTTCCCACCGCCCGGGGAGGAGGCTGTTCACGGCCTCAGTGCGTGGACCAGGAAGCGGGCTAGGAGATGTTGAGGGACCTGCCCGCCCACCGAGAGCTCACCTTTGTCCTGAGAGCAGCATGCACACCCCTGCCTCTCAGCTGCACCACACAGGGGGGCTAGTGCTCTTGCACACGGCGGTCGGTGGCCCGTGTCCCGGAAGAGAGGGCAGGGGTTTGAAGAGTGTAACAGGAGGTCTCGTTCCGGAGTAGCTGTGCCCTTCCTCTTTCCTTTTCCGCCTTCTGTTTCTGTCCTCCTTCCCCTGCTCCTTCACTTTGCTCTTATTCCGGCTCTCTGCACATAATCAAGGGGTCTTCGGATCGGGGAAGAGGGTGGCACATCCAGGCTCCTGGGTTGACGGGGGGACCTCTCTCCTTACCGCTACCTGGGCTTGGAAGAGAAAGCCTGAAGAACTGCCCCCCGGGTTCTGGAGAGCGAAAGGAGCAGGGGCCTCTGGGAGGAGTGTCTTTCTGACTCCAGGGGAATAGGAGACTCCTAGTCCCCGCCCTGAGCTTCAGGGTCTCGTCCTGATTCCTCATTCCTCCTCGACAGGGATGACTTCTGCCTCTCCTCTGTTAACACACACACTTTGTGATTGGCGTCCACTTATTTGTCCCCTTCCTGCCCCCACTGATGGCGACCCGGGGCTCACAGGGCCAGGGGATTTCTGGTGGTAAAAGCAGTAATTAGGTCCTGTTTTTTTCCTCCAATGGTCCACTACTAAGAGTATTTTCACGTTTCTGACATTTTCGCTCAGGTGACAGGTTAGGACCGTGCCGCCCACTCCGGTAGCCTCTGGCCACATGTGGCTTTTTAAATTCAATGAGTCGGGATGAAATACAAGTGGAAATTCAGTTCCTCAGTGGCACTCGCTGTGTCTCGGGTGCTCAGGAGCCACACGTGGCCTGTGGCTGTCCTATCGGACCGCACCTGGTAAGCTCTCAGATGTGTCTGCCCCTCTCCGCCCCTGCTGCAGTCGTGGGATTCTTCCTCTCTCACCTGGAACGTTGCATGGCCTCCCCCGTTGGTTTGCCTCTTCCTCTGCAGCTGAAGTGACCTCTTACAAGCAACTCTGACCTTGGTCGCTCCCTCATTAGACCTCTTCACGGACTCTTCTTTGCCTTCAGGCAACATTAAACTCCTAGCCTGTTCTGGGACCTGGGACCTCACCTGTGCTTCCTCCTTACTTGCCGGCCACACGGAACTGGCCGAACATGCCCAGTTCTTCCGTTCTTGCCTTTGCTCTCGCTCTCTGGTGTACTCTTCCCCTCCCCTTCCTTGTCCTCCTTCTCCTTCCCTCTGATTCCCTGATGAGGACTTCTCATCTTCAAGATGGTACTCATCCGTTAAGCATGGGACCAACCATCCATCCTTCCTGGGTCCCCCTCCTAGTATCCTTCAGCACTCTAGAGGTGTCACCCCATCGTCTTCTGGCTTACATAGTTTCTGTTGAAAGGTTGGCTGTAATTCTTTGTTCCTTTGTGGAGTGGGTCTTTTTTCTTCTGAGTGCCTTCAAGATTTTCTTTCTTTGATTCTCAGCACTTTGATGTGTCCAGGTATGTATTTTTGGTTGAGGGGTTGATAGTTATCCTGCTTGGGGTTCTCTGAGCCTCTTGGATCTGTGGTTTATTGCCTTTTGTTATTTTTTTAAAACATTTTTAAATTTAAATTCAATTAATTAACATAATGTTTTATTGGTTTCAGAGGTATAGGCCTATGACTCACCAGTCTTATATAACACCCAGTGCCCATTCCATCACGTGCCCTCCTTAATGTCCATCCCCCAGTTACCCCATCCCCCCACCACCCTCCCCTCCAGCAACCCTCAGTCTGTTTCCTCTGATGAAGAGTCTCTTATGGTTTGTTTCCCTCTCTGGTTTCATCTTGTTTTATTTTTTCCTCTCTTCCCCTAGGATCCTCTGTTTTGTTTCTGAAATTCCACATATCAGTGAGATCATATGATAATTGCCTTTCATTATTTTGGAAGAATTGTCAGCTATTAGCTCCTCAGATATTTCTTCTGTCCTGTTCTCTCTCTCATTCTGAGATACTAGTTACATATGTGTGAGATCAGTATTGTCCAACAGCTCTTGGATGTTCTGTTTTTTCACTCTTTCTCTTTGTGTTTCAGCTTGGGAAATTTCCGTTGACCATTTTTCAGGTTAACTAATTTTTTCCTCCACTGTGTCAGATCTACAAAGTCAGGTCTGTGAGCCACATTCAGAAGCATTCCACATTCCTGTTCCTGTGTTTTCATTTTTCCTCTAGCATTTCCACTTGTAGTTTCCATCTTGCTGCCAAAATATCCTGTCTGTTCAAGCATGTTGTCCACCTTTCCCATGCAGTTCTTCAACATATGAAACAGACTTATTTTAAATTCTCTTGAGTCTGATTCTTTTGATTTGTCTCTTGACCTGAGATAATTCCTTTTTCTGGCCTTTTTTTAACAAGTAGTACTTTTCGATTGAATGCTGGACATGGTGTACTGACTCCAGGGATGAAGGTCAGTTGTTTTTATACTTGGAAATGGGCCTGCCTTTTTCTGCCAAGCCGTTAGCATTGGAGGGGAGTCAGTCTGGTATGAGTTGGGCTATATTTGGGTTCTGTGGTTGCTCTGGTCACTTGAATGACCACTCATTTTAATTTTTGTAGCATCACCTTGTGCTTAGCATGGGGGCTGAGTTTCCGGAGGGTCTTTCCTCATTGTTCCTGACCCACACACCCTTGTCCCCACACCCTTGTCCCTCCCCCAGGGGTAGACTGTTGTTACTTGTTGCTCGATTTACTGGCTTAGAGAGGAAGGGTTTTGAGGGGGCGGTACTCTGTTGTCTGGTCCAGCTGCAGCCTTAGAGCTAGCTTCAGGCTTAGGCAGGCTCTGAGCTCCTGGGTTTTGGTGGGGCTCTCTCTGTGGTCCTGCACCTCCCCCCACCCCCACCCCCGTGGCAGCCAGCTCTGCCTTGATGGTGGATCTTGCAAAGGAGAGTTTTACGTCTCTTCCAGCATTTAGGGGTCTCTGATAGAGCCCAGGGATGTTTTCTGCTCCCCACGTGAGGGCAGAGTCTTTTGCTGTCACCCATTCTAAAGCCATATCGTTTCTTCATCTGGGCTCTTGGAGCAACAGGGTTTGCTATTCCTCCTCCAGTGTGGTAAAGCTTTTTTCCCATAGAGGGAAAAGGACCCTGGCAGGGTTTTCCCTTTTCCTGCAGCCACAGCATGGAGGAACTCTGTCTCCAGCCTGCCGCCCCTGGTCTTTCTTGTGAGCCCCTGTGTAGGTCTGCAGACATGAGTCTGTTCGATGCCAGCCCTCTCCTTGTGTCTGGCCCCTCGAGCCCGCAGTTAGTCCTGGCAGTGTGTAAAAGTTTCCCCTGAATTCTTCTTTCCCGCTTGCATGGTGCCTTGCGTCTCTTCCTGTCTGGAGGGCCCGTCTTTCTGGGCTTCCTGCCTCTCGGCTGCCCTGCAGCTGCAGCTCTCTGATGGGCTCAGAGTCCGGTGAGGATTGTGCTGATCCAGCCTTTCCTCATTAGCGTAGGAGCCACGCTCCTCCCAGCTCCCTGCATCCTGGGGGAAGCGGCCCTGCTTCCTCAGCTCTCGACAGGTGAGGCAGTGGGCATACCTGCAGCTTCTGGAATGTCGGACAGTGAGCTGCATAGCACGATGCTGTTGTTGGCAGGGAGCGAGCACCCAGCACAGGCTTCAGGAGTGCATTAAGGCAAGCAGAGGGGCGGTTGGGACATGGAAACTTCCCCAAGGCATGCTCTGCGGAGTTACTGGAGTTTTCTGGAAGCTAAATAAGTCATTTCCAGAGGGTCTAAAAAGCCAGAGACCCCAGTTTGAGCTTTGTGAGTGTTCTGTGGTGCACAGCCAGCTCTCGGGAGGCCTGGCTGAGCCTGGAACGAGCCAGGCTGTCCTGGGCCCGCACCCCCCAGTGGCAGGGCAGTGGACTGGGTGATGGCTGTGTTTGTCTTAGGCCTCAGAGCAGACCACGAGGTGTGAGCATTTCCCATATCTGTGCTGGGTGCCCTCTTCATAGCCTCCCTGGGAGGGGGGCCCATTTGCAGGTAGGGGACTGCGGCCCAAGAAGCAGCTGGCCCAGGTCTGCCTCTGCCTTCCAGTGAGCCTGGCTCCGGGTGCACCGGCCCCCAGGGGCCTGTGTTGGGCAGGCTCCTCCTCCACCACCCTGGTCAGCCCCACCGTCACCGCTGCCGATGCCTTTGGCAGCCAGGTGTCATGACATTTAATCCACGTGGTGGTCTGCACCTTACAGACGAGGAGACAGACCGAGAGGGGCTCCTCCTTGCTCAGCATCTGGGTGTCAGGAAGTGGCCGAGCCAGGATTTCAGACACGGCCTCCGTAAGCCAGTGCCCGCGTGGCCTTGCCTTCGGTTGGTTTGCGTCTCCCGTGGGAGAGGGTGAAGCCAGCCTGTGAGTGGGGGTGCTTGGGTCTTGGAGAGCCTGAAGCAAGGGTTGGAGTGGAGAAGTGAGGTGGAAGGTGGTTGCAGGTGAGGGGAGAAGGTGGTCTCAGGAGTGGTGCCCTTGTGGGTCCTGGGGCTCTGCCTGCTGGGGCCTCCAGGGCTGGTGTGGAAATGGCTCAGGGGGCTCCCTTGAGGGGCAGGAGGCGAGTGCTCACCGGCCAGCTCCTGTCCCTCGGGGTGTTCAGCGCGTTGGCTCCTGGCACTTCGTGGCCTCCTTCTCCCGTGGCTGAATGAGAAGCAGACACAGCACTTGACGTGGGAGCCTTCCCACGTGGGGGCTGTCCACCCGAGCTGCGGGTGACGTCCAGGGTGGCTGAGGTGGGCCGCTGGGCACTGAGAGGGTCTGCTGGAGGAGGGCGGGTTACAGACACCTGGGCCCGAGTCTCAGTTTGGGGCGAGGCCCTCACGTTTCTGTGTCCTACTCTTTGAAGTGGGGGTGATGAGCTCCGTCTCACCGGGCGGCTGGGAGGATTGAATATGGTAAGGTGCCCATAGCGCCCTGCGTGGGTCTCGTACTTCTTTAGCCCTTGTTTTCCTTGACCCCTCTTCCATGTCCGCTTCACCTGGAACATTCTGTGCCTGTTGCCGTGTAGGAGACCACCTAGACTCAGTGCCTTAAAACAAGACTGTTACTGTAGCCTAGCATCTGCTGTCGCTCATCTTGGCCAAAACCCCCCTGTGTCTGTGGGTCAAGTGGAGGCTTCAGGCTGGGCTGGGCTGGGCAGCCCTGCTCCAGGTGACTCTTCTCCTGGCGCTGGGACCTGCAGGCTAGCCAGGGAGTGTTCCTCTCTCGGTGCCAGTAGAAGCACAAAAGAGCAAGCAGATGCGAGCAGAGTTCTGTGGCTTTGCGTCCTGCACCGGCCACAGCAAGTGGCCTGGTTGTGCCCAGTGTCACTGAGCAAGGTGCCGCCTTCCAGGAGGGGCTGTGAAGCCACATGGCAAAGTGTGGGTGGGGCCCGGCGGAGGATGGGGGCCCCCGGTGCCGTGCCCACACGCTCTTCTAGCTCAAAGCCCAGGGCTGTTCCATGCTTGGAACCTGAGGGCCAGAGGTGTGCCGGCCACGTCCGGCCCCCCAGACTTGCGGGAAGAGCGAGGCCGGGCATCTGGGCCCCAGAATCGAGGGGCCTCCACCGGCAGGGACTGTGTCCACCCAGGGCTGTCCGAGGGCAGGGCTGGGTGCGCTGTGGCCACTTGGCATCATCTCTGCTGGAAGGCGGCGGGGAGTGCTGCTCAGCAACTGAGTCTGTCCGCCCTCGGTGTCCAGCAGGGGCCCAGATGCCGGCGTGCGGTCTCTGTGGGCCTAGAAGCTGCGTTCCCACAGTGGTGGGGGGCCGTCCCAGCCACTTCCTCCCTCTGCCTCAGCCTTGTTCCGTCCCCGGCTGTGGGGGCGTCAGGCTTAGAGCTGTAGCCTGCAAGTGGGAACATGTGGCTCGAGGCCTTGGTTTTGCTGCCCACTTGCTTTGTAAGCTTTGGGCTGCGTGTGGTGTACGTGGTTTGTGTGCGTATGTACACTGTGTTTGTGTGTGGTGTGTGTGTATATGCGTGTGCTGTGTATGTGTGGTGTGTGTGTCATGTGCATATGCACGTGGTGTGTATGCATGTGGTGTGTTGTACGTAAATGTGTGGTGTGTATGCACGTGGTATGTGTGTCATTTGTGTATGTGTGTGTGGTGTGTGGTATGTGTGTGGTACATGTATATGGGTATGGTGTGTGTGAATGTGGTATGTGGTGTGTGTGTCTTGTGTGTGTGTGTGTGAGTGAGTGTCCGGTGTGTGTGTGTGTATGAATGTGTGTGTGTGAGTGTCCGGTGTGTGTGTGTATATATGAATGTGTGTGTGTGTGGTGTGTATGAGTGTCCGGTGTGTGTGTCTGTGTATGAATGCGGTGTGTGTGTGAGTGTCCAGTGTGTGTGTGTGTATATGAATGTGTGTGTGTGTGTGTGAGTG
>NW_022589722.1:29186981-29471145 GCF_004348235.1 Phoca vitulina | reverse complement strand
GTGAGTGTCCGGTGTGTGTGTGTGTATGAATGCGGTGTGTGTGTGAGTGTCTGGTGTGTGTGTGTATGAATGCGGTGTGTGTGGTGTGTGTGATGTTCGTGACAGTCGAACGAGGGCTTGGCTGAGTTGCCGTGACCGTGCCTGGGACACCAAGCACCACCTTGCTTCCGCACCCATCTGCAGCCGAGGGACTGAGCTGCACCTATCTGGACGCCGCGGCCTCCCAGGTGTCCAGGGGTTCCCGTGAGAGCCGAGAGGGCCCAAGTAGAGTTTCCCAGGATGGGGGACAGGTGCTTACCTGGCGGTAGATCGGCCGCGCTCTCTCTCTGTCTTCCGAGGGCGAGCATCCTGGAGGCCGCCTGGCCTGTGTGGGGCCTGCGGGAGCCCTGGGTCCTGGGTGGCCTGGGCCCGCTCTGTGACCGCAGTTTCCGATGCTTAGCTGTCGCTGTCTCCGGACGGGACCCAGCTGTAACACGTCGCCGTCCGGTGACTCCAGAATGCCTGTGGGCACATTCGATGGAGGGCGCACGTTGAACACATGCTCATCTCTGCTTCCTCTGAAGGCCTCGCTGCATGACAGTCAAGGAGTAGGAGGGTCTGCAGCCCTCAGAGGAGGAGAGGCAGTGACCTGGGATCTCGGATGCACGCGGATCCCACGGTCAGACGATCAGATGCGGTGGTGGAGCGTTAACCGACCCAGCAGGTGGCAGCGGCAGGGCCACGGGCAGGAGGAGGTGCAGCTGCGGGGCTTCCGCAGTGGGGGGTACCTGCCACCTCCGACAGAGGCCGGAGCATAGACGTGTCTTTGGGGAATTTGATCCGGGGAGGCTGTGGACTCGGGGAGTCAAGCACAGCTCTCGGCTGGGATACGGTGCCATGTTGGAAGTGGGGATCGCCTGAAAGCTAGGTTCCCCTGCTTGGCTCCCGGGGTGCCGGTGGACCCCCAGGGCAGGGAGCACGTGCTCCGCAGTGAGAGCGCCCCAGCGGGGCCGCCGCCACCGACTCAAGAAGGGCCGCAGTCAGCAAGCCTTGCCCCCCACAGATGGCTGCGTCCAGGGGCTCTTTCTTACCTGTGGAGGGACTCAAGGTCACCAGACCTTAAAGTCTCCAAAACGAGGGACAGAGACCTGCAAAAACAAAAGGCAGGAAAAGGAGCCTGGAGGAATCCAGGGCAACATACGGAACAGGAGAAAACCTAAAACAGGGGAACCTACCCACACTGCTGCCTCTCTAGAGCCGCCTTGGAGAGTGAGGACACGTGTGCCTCCCCGAAGAGACCATTGGCCAGAAAGTAGCCAGGACAGATCAGGACAGAAGTCTGGGGATTAAGAGTAAAGTCACTGAAATTTTGAAAACTCAGTTGTGAGGTTTGGATGGTCAAGCAGAGGAAATATCTCAGGAAGTAGAAAAATTTTTATGAAATGATGGCAGACAGGAGCAAAGAGCTAAGAAAATGGGAAGATCTCAGAGTTCCAGGAAGGGAACAGAGTACGGAGGAGAGAAAATGACAGAAACTGGGATGTCCAGAACTCAAGGGTGCGAGCTAGAGAGCCCCCAAGTGTCTGGCATGACGGAGGGGTGAAGGAGCTCGCCAGAGCATGATGTCGTGAAGCCTCAGGGTCTCCAGAGGCAAGACGGGCCACGTTCAAAGGACCGGGAAGCGGGCACTCAGTTCTCAGCACAGCGTTTAGCACCTGGGAGTCGGGACTGTGCGAGCACAGATCTGGGGCAGACGCTCTCCAGCCCAGAATTCCGTACGCAGCCAAACTGCTGGTCACAAGCGAGGTAGACTCGGATGCTTGTCCTGCTCAGTCCCATGCTCAGGAAGCCGCGAGAGGGTGGGCTCTGCCAGCACGTGGGAAAACCCCAACGAGGGGCACCCGGAGAGTGGACACGGTACCTCCAGCCCGAGGAGATCCCGGGAGGACAGTCGCGGAGAGCAGAGGGGGCAGGGGGGAATTCAGCAGAACTGAGAGCATCTCAGAGGGCTTGCTACAGGGTCGGGGAGAGAATTGCTGGTCGCTACAAGGAAAATGAAGCAAGCAAAGGCAGTGATTTACTCTAGGAAAATGACAGTCTTGTACAAGAGAGTAAGTGTAATCCCTACACGGAGTACTTTGAGCAAAACACTTGGTTAAACTCCCAAGTAAGCCCAAAACTCCTGCTATGGCTTCACTAGGAGGAGGGAAGCTTGTGTGAGCGAACTTGGCCGATCCTTGTCTTCCTCTGTTGAGAATCAGTAGACCGTGGAAACTGTGGATTATGAACGAACTATTGGAGCACGTTAGAAATTTAAGGGTAAGAGATCACCCGAGGGTTTGCTCTGAGTGGGATTGTGGGTGGGCAAGAGAAATGGATTTTCTGCCACCCGTCTTCTAGCGCTCCGTGAGTTTTTAAACAAGGTAAATGTTAACGGTGCAAATAAAAGAATGCCGCAGGGTTGCAGCCCCGGGGTCCTGGTGGTTTGGAGCCCAGCTCCCATGGGTTCTGACCCTGGAGGGCTGGTTCCTTCTGTCCCCAGAGTGCTGGTGGGAATTTTGATGGGCTCTACCCCCCGTGTTGTGACAGGCGGGCCCTTGATTTCTGGGGAGTTCGCCCAGAATGCCAGTGGCTTCCGAGGCGTCTGGACCCAGAGGCCCAGCGTCAGAAAGCACCGCCGCCGCCCACGGAAGCAGCGATTTGGCTGGAGTCAGCAGAAGTGCTTCTGGAAAGGCTCGCATCCAGTTGACTTGCGCGCAGAGCAGTTGGGGAGCGTGTGGACTGTGTTTCTCCCCAAGAGGCTGCGCTGCCCGCCAGCCCTCCCGGTCTGTGGTTGCAGAGCCCGGCCCTCCTCTGCCTCAGCTTGGATTTGCTGGCGGGCAGGCTGGCTCCTGCTGCAGGCCCCCCGTGCCTGCCTCCCCCGCTGGCCTCAGACTGCAGTGGGATGGTCGGGGCTGCTGAGGTCCCGCTTCACCCCTGCCTGCTCTTGTGCAGCCTGGCGCAGCGGCCGCGGGCGTGCAGGGGCTTCTGGCCTGGATCCAGCCCCGGCAGCACCTCCCCACCACCACTTCCCTGCAGGCTACACGGTGGGCTTCATACGGGGCTGGCTTCTCTGCCCTCGGGTCTGCTGGGCGTGCTCGGAGGCCCCGGGGCTGGGGGGCAGGTGGGGGCCTGCACACTTGGGTCCCCACTGCAGAGGAGCACTCCCCTTCCCAGCTCGCTGACCTCAGGCTAGTAGCCCAAACTCTGAGCCTCCTCCTGACTTGTGCAGGAGCTGCCCGCCCCCCCCCCGCCCCCGTGTCACCTATTGCCCAGGATGTGGCTCTGACAGGAGGGGCCCGACAGCTTGTGTCCCTTGTTGGGATGAGGGTGGCCTGGGTTGGCAGGAGTCTGTGCTGTGTCCTTGGTGTGAGCGGTCCTGTCCTGGCGTTAGGAGCTCCGAGAGATGCTCATTTGTATTGAGCCTCTTTGGCTCGGAGCGGCTCACTTCGTGGCCCTGCCCCCAATAGCCCTGTGAGGAAGGGGGGAGCATTGCCACCTTTTCGGGGGTGGGGGGAGGACTCCCAGGGCCGGCTCTCAGCGCAGGCCCGTTGAATGAATAAAGGAGTAGGTGGGGGGGATACCCCTTGAGTGGCCACCACCAGATCCCAAGTGAGGACTCTGCCCTAATTCCCATGTAGGAGACACACGGCTCCACTGAGTGGGGGTGTCCGCAGCCGGGCAGGGAAGGTCTCCGACAGGAGAGCCACCCTGGGTGTGGACGATGTGGGGATGGTGCTCACGGACGCAAGCGCGCGAGATTAGTCCCATTTCCCAGGTGGGCGGGGGGGCTTTGCAGCCTCGTTCAGTCGTCAGGCCTGTGTACTTCCTGAGCATCTACTCTGGGTCAGGAGCTGTGTGAGGAGTGTGATGTGAGTGTGGTCAGCAGAGTAACGGCCCCCAAAGATGTCCACGTCCTAATGCGCGAACCTGTGAGTATTTCACCTTTTGTGGTGAGGAGGGTGGAGGTTGCCAGTCAGCTGCCCCTCAGATGGGAGGTTATGCTGGACTCTGGGGGCTGGGTGTGCTCACAGGGGTTCCTGACCACGGAGGAAGGAGGCAGGGTGACACGGTGTGGCTGCAGCTGGAAAAGCAAGAGAAGGACTTTTCCCCTGGAGCCTCCAGAGGGGAGCGGTCGTGCCCACACCCTGATTTGAGCCCAGCGTGGCCTGTGTGGGCCTCTGACCTCCAGAGCTGTGGACAGAAGCCAAGGCAGCCATAAGAACTGATATGTAACTAGGACGCGACCTCCGTCATCTCAAGCCCCCCACTCACGCCCAGTGCGCCAAAGCAGTAGGCCCAGAGGCCCGGGGTGCCGAGCGCTGCAGGAGGGCTGGATGGGACGGGGTGTCTGGGGAAGCTTCTGGGAGTGGCGGCTCAAAGATCAGGTTGGTCAGGCAGGAGGGCAGCCCGTTGAAGGCTTGGGCCACGGGAGTGCTGAGTTCTGGGGGCGATGGAAGACCCGGCCAGAGCCCAGAGTGCCAGAGGGGCCCAGAGCCGCCGGGACACGGCAGGTGGAGGGGTCACCGCAGCCGTGGAGGGGCCAGCTGGGCTCATGCTGACATCTGGAGCACTGCCAGGGCGGTGGCAGTGGACGTGCAGAGGAGAGGCCAGTGGGGACAGGCTGGGGCGCCGCCGGCGCCTGGGGCAGACCTTGTGGACAGCACAGCCTGTGTTTGGTCTTTGGTGACGGTGACCGGTCAGTGTTGTCATCATCCTCTCTAGCTGGGGTTTTCCTGTGATCATTCTGTCCCATCTCGCCAGCCAGCTTCTCGCCCCGGAGAGGCCGGGGGCCGCTCGCTGCCCTCGTCCCCCGTGCCCCGTTGGCTGCCCCGGTGCCGTGGGGTGCGTCGCGGGCCTTCCTGGAGCTTATGCCAAAGGCTGGGCAAAGCCGGGCCAAGTTGCTTGGGCAGGAAGTGGACATGGGGACAGGCTGGAGGGAGGCAGGTGGAGAGCTTCCTTGGGCTCTAAGGAGGCTGGTCTCCCAGCAGAGATACTTAATGAGGCAAGGAGGGGGCTTGTGGAATTGATACGCCACTGTCGATGTAAGATGATGCTAATGGGCAGAGCGTCTGTCCAGGTCACTGCCTGTGGGAGCTGCAGGGCTGGGGGCAGGGAGCACTAAACATAGGTCCTGAAGATGTCACCGGGAGAGGCCTGTTTTGGGAACTCTGCCTGCAGCCTGACTTTGGAGGGCATGGACTCCCCCGTGCAGGTGCCCTGGGCCTTTGGGTGAACGGACCTCACCAGGAGGAGTAGGGTGGAAGCCACACGCTGGCCATGTGACCTGGGGCACAGTTTGGCCTCAGGCTCCTCATCTGTAAATGGGGGTAGTGGTCCCCACCTTTCGGGCTGGTGGGAGGATCCTGTGCCTACTAGGTAAAGTTATTTCTGTTTGAATAGCCACCACGCTATTTTCTTCAGTGCTTTGCTCCAAAGCTGCCTCCTCCAGGAAGTCTTCTCGAACAAGGTATTCTCTTCTGATTACTCAGCACCCAAGGTTTGCTTGTCCATTCAGAAAGTAGGAATTGAGCACGGCTGCGTGCTGGCTCTCCCATTACAGCAAAGAACCGGGCTCATGTCTTTACAGCGGGAGGTGGGAGCCCCTAAAGGAACGTGCAGGCTGTTCCCGGCCTGTTGGTGCAGTGTGGGGGAGCGGGGAGTGTGCGAGTGTCAGATGTGGCCCGTCAGGGAGTCCTGACACCTGAAGGGCCTGCCAGAGGGAGGAAGGGGCTCCAGGCAGGTGCCGGCAGATGCAGACGGTGGGGATGAGTCTGGCACGGTCCGACCTGCAGGGAGGCCAGTAGGAGCTCAGTAGATGGAGAGAGAGGCCGTCAGAGGTGCTGGGGGCGGGGGGCACAGAGGGACAGGCCTGCAGGCCGTGGGGAAGACCTTACCCTGAGGAGAGGTGAGGCCGCTGGAGGATCTCTGTGGATGAGCAATGCCATCTAACGTCTGGGTTGGAATGGCCGGTCAGACTGACGGGTTGGGTGAGCTGAGCAGAGAGCTTTGGGGGCTCTCGCAGTGCCGCCCGGGATGGAAGGGCCAGCTCTTGGCTCACCTTGATGGCAGATCCAGAGGTTGCTGAGTGTAGGCCTGAACGGGCATGGGTAGGCTGGCCGTTGGTTGTGGGGGCAGGCCTGGTCCCTGTGAGGCGTTGGGCAGTGTGCGTTCCTGGGTGCACAGACGGGGGGGGAGTGTGGAGCTGGCTTTGGTGGGGGGATGGCATGAGGCCCTCTAGGGAGTGCAAGCAGCCAGGAAGCAGGGGTCTGAGGCAGTGTTTGGGGCAGTCAGTGTTTTTAGGGTGGGAGGATGAGAACGAGCGATAGACCAGTACCCCCGGAGTAGAAGGACCAAAGTCTTGAGGAGGAGGCACCAGCCTGCCGTGTCTGTTTCTTCTGAGAGGTCAGGTGGGGTGGTGATGGGAGCCCTGGGCTCATTGGTGGTGACCTGGAGCTGAAAGCCTGAGCAGAGTGGGGCCCGCACACACGGGCCAGAAGAGGCACCAGGAGCCACCTTTCCCCCAGGGGTTACACTCTTGGCTGGGTGTCCTGCCTGTCCCTGGGGTGTCCTGCTCACCAGGGCTCTGCACTTGGTGGCTGGCCAGGTGTGGGACGGGCCTGTGGGTCTTCAGGCCTGATCTTAGGCAGCAGGTGCTACCTGGAGAATGGGGCTGGCCCTCAGGCTTCCTCTGAGAGCCACCCCCCGGGACTTCTCTCCCTCCAGGCACAAGCTTGCTGCAGGAGGTGGTCTACTTGGTGAGCCAGGGGGCCGACCCTGATGAGATCGGCCTGATGAACATTGACGAGCAGCTCCCGGTCTTGGAGTACCCACAGCCGGGCCTGGACATCATCAAGGTGCTTCTCTGGGCCAGCGGTACCTAGCCCCTAGGATTCCCTGGGGACCCGGAGTGACAATTGCTCCTGAGGGGCTCAGGGAGCCCACGGGTGGAGGGAGAGCAGAGAGCTCGCAGTCCCCCTAGACAGTCTTGTCTGGCCTGGAGGGTGGCCGGATCTCGGGTGAGAAATTTCTCGGCAGAGTGCAGGTCCTGACCATCAGGCCCCAAGGCAAATGAGCAGCCGTGCGTCCTCTGAACACCTGTCTCTCTGACCCTCCGCAGGAGCTGACGTCTCCCCGCCTCATCAAAAGCCACCTCCCCTACCGCTTCCTGCCCTCCGATCTCCACAATGGCGATTCTAAGGTAACCGCCCTCCCCCCAACCCCCGGCAGAGATTCCAACAAGCAGAGCCGGTCCAGCAGCGCTCAGGGCCACGGTCCGGAGTTCTAGAGGCCCGGGTGTGCGGAAACACGGTAGAGGCCATCTCTGAGCTTGCATCCTTAGCATTTTGTCCACGTTTCTAATTTGGGTTTTTCCTTACAGTCGAACTTGGGCTTGACCGGCCTGGGTCCGGTTTCTGCTCCTGTGTCAGGCCGAGGACCCACCGCTGCTTCACGGTCTCTGATCTTTCTCACTCTCTCAGTGTGTTTAGTCGACGAGGCCTCTGATTCTCACGACCAGTGTCAGGCCCGTCCTGTTTCTGTCTTCCACTCATTCTAAAGTCGTGGCGCAGGACAGAAACATAACCAAACGCTCAGGTGTCGTCCCACCAGATGCTGTTACACGGAGGAGAATGCACCTCAGCTGGCGCGGAGGCCGCGCACGTCTGGGGCCGACCTCGGGCCCGACTTCGGGGCTGGAGATGGGTGGCAGTTTACAGTGGGTCAGAGGGGCGGTGACCGAGCCTCCCCTCCCTCCCGCCGCAGGTCATATACATGGCGCGGAACCCCAAGGACCTGGTGGTGTCCTACTACCAGTTCCACCGCTCCCTGCGGACCATGAGCTACCGAGGCACTTTCCAGGAGTTCTGCCGGAGGTTCATGAACGACAAGCGTAAGTGTCTCAGCCTGCGCGGGCGTTAGGACAGGGCCGGCTCGTTCACCGAACCCCTGCGTGGGCTTGTGCTTCGCCCACGTTGCCCCCGGTTCCTGCGATGAGCACGTGGGTGGGGCCTGCTGTCCTGCTGACAGGCGGAGAAATGGGGCTCAGGGGCGACTGGAAGCTTGGCAGGCGGAGTGGCCGGGGCGTGGCAGAGCCGCGTCCAACTCAGAAGCCCTTGTCTCTCACCCACATCGTTGGGGTTCTGAGGAGGTCCCCTGTTCAAAGCATTCCTCTTCCTGCCTGGATTCTGAACAGTAAAAAGGCCGGGAGAGTTCTGCTGTTGGTGACAGAGGCCCGAGTGGGGGCTGTGGCCTCGTGAGAGCCCCGTGGCCTTGAGCTGCGCTTGAGGATCGGGCCGGAGACGTGGCCCCCAGCCCCGGGCTGTGTGACGGGTGAGGGGCGAGGCAGGGCTCTGCAGGAGCTCGTTCCCAGGGGAGAAGGCAAAGGGGGGCCCTCCCCAGTCTCCCCTCCCCAGGGCAGGAGCAGACTGGGTCACCCCCCCCCCCCCCACACAGGGACCTGCCCAAGGTGGCTCCCTGGTCGCCGTCCATGGCTTCTCTGGCACCCTTCCGGGACTGCCAGCGGGAGTTCAATGACAGTTTGCACTGCAAGGCTTGAGATGGGCCACATCAGTACTTGGATTAAATCCAGACCTGGACGATTTATTTCCCAACTCAAGTCTTAGCGCTCAGCCCCACCGTCCACTTGGATGACCTAGTCGGAGGTTCTGCAGTGAGATCGCGTGGCAAGACCAGGGGAGAGCCGGGAATATAGTGCCCCAGATGAACGCTGACCGGCGGGACTGGAGCTGCCTCCCAAGCCTCACGGAAGGCCGGGCCCTTATGGGTGCTGCCCCGGAGCCCCCGAGGCCCTCAGTGCCCGAGCCCCTCTGAATCGGCTTCAGCGGTGCTGGGGGAGGGTCCGGGGGAGGAGGCCCGAGGGAGGAGGCACCTGCCCTCAAAGCCCTGGAGCCTTCGAAGACCCTCTGTCCAGCCTCCCTGTCCCCCCAGGGGACTGCCACCTGGCTCAGGCCCTTTCTGGTCTGCCAGGCATTTGGAGTAAGCCAATGATGTGGTTTTCAAAACCATATTATTAAGTCCCAACATGTTCTCCTGCCTCCAGAGAAGCAGCTACCAGCATGGGGACGGTGCCCCGTAAAGAGCAGGTGTCCACCAAGTTCAAAGTGCCACCTGGTGTTGGTCTTAAATTAGCCTCCTGCTCGGGCTAGAGGAATTAAGTTATCCTGATACAGGTCTCTCCGTGTTTTAAAGGTCACAGCCCAACCCTTGAAGTTCAAGGCCACACGCACTTGCTGTGATCCCACCAAAGCCTCTCCACGTGTGTACTTAGCTCCCCCGCGTTCTCTCTATTCTCCCAGCGTTCGCAGCCCGTGCACCACAGCTTGGGCCCTCGGAGGCTCGAGTCCTCTCCTCATCTGAGCTGTAGAACGAGCAGTGGCCGGCACCGTTTACTGATAGAGTGAGCTCGGAGGACGCGCTGACACAAGCCTGCACTTGGGTGTTGTGGCCTGTGCACTTGGGGCAGGGGTGCCTGGGGCTGCATGCCCAGGTGACAGGAGTGTGGAAGACTCACCCTGCAGGCAGGGTCGCTCCCAGAGAGGGGGCAGAGTGAGCTGCTCTTCTCCCAGATAATCTGCTTGGATAAGCACACCGACCTCCAGGAGCAGAGGGACCCCGGTGGGCAGAGGCCGGGGGTGCCCTGGTGGAGCTTCGTTCCCAGGGTGACACATCCTGAGTGGGAAGAGCAGTGTCCCCACCAGGAAGGTCTATACCCTTCTCTGCACCAGCTAACCAGAGCTCAGAGACACAGGCCTGTGCTGTCCTTGTGATCATTGACCCTGCGTGAGTGACCACTGTCCCCATGCCTCACTGTCCCCCCCACCTGTGTGCTCGTGTGCAGTGACCACTCTCCTCAGCCCTCACTGTCCCCACGTCACCCTCCTGCTCAGCCCCACGTCCTCCCCTGGGAGCATTGCTTGCCTGTTCTGCAAGTTTTCTCACAGCCCCTTCGAATGACAAGGATTTTCTTAGCCTCTGTGTTCCTGGCTGTTGGACTCATGCTCTGTCCCAGGGCTCAGGTCACCTGGTCTGCGTGGCGGCTTGGGCACTGACTCGGGAGGTGGGTTCTCCTCTCGGGGCCCCCGTGATTATGCGCCTGTTGGTGAGTCAGTCCTCATTCCCTTCTCTGGACTCTGCGTCGTCTTCTCTCAAGTGGGAAGGCTGGCCTGGCTGTTTTAAGGCCCACCTCGGGTGTATGGAGTGACCGTGATGTGCCGGACTGGCCGTGGAAGGGGTGCCAGGGGGACCCCAGGCCCAGCCGCTAGACCTCTACAGTGAGGAGACTGAGGCCCTCGCCAGGCAGGATTTACCCCGCAGTGGGTCCCAAACAAGGCCTCTTGGCTGAATTTGTGTTCTTTCTGTTCTGTCATTTCTGCCTCTTTCCCCCCACCCCGCCAGACCCCCTGCTTCGTTCCTCGCGGGTCGGGGTCTGGTTGGCCTGAAGGGGGGGGCCTTTCTGCTGTGCTCTGGCCCTTGAGGCCAGCCCTCAGCGACCCCTGATGGACTCCCCATCCCTCAGAACCGCTCTTTGGGCCGTGGGGCCAGGCTGCTGCTGTGCTGCCACCTGCTGGCGAGACTGCAGACCGCCCGGGGTGGCCGCGGCGGGAACTGGGTCTTCCCAGCCTTTGTCAGGCATTTAAGTCTACGAGGTTCTCAGCAACTTGGGGGCGGAGGCTACCTTCTCTGCTCAAGGTGTGGCTCTGGCAGGGGCAGTACCAGTCCCCTGCCACCCCTCGGCCACTCTGGGAGGCGTAGGTTCTGTCGTCACTCCACTGGAGGACCTGCCCGGGTCGCCCAGCCGGTGCAGGACTGGAGAGGCTGCCTCCCCCGGAGGCCGTGTCCTCTACCATTCCGCCATGCTCCCTCTCTGCCCTCTGGCCTTGTCACTGTGCTCTGAGCCACCTTGATGGTTTGCAACCATTGTGTACCCTTCAAGGTTTGTCCCCACGTGGGACGGGGCCCCCTGTGTCCACCATGCCTCCCTCCCCACGTTGATCAGTCCATATCCTTGCCGCCAGTCTCCTTGGTGATTCCTGCCAAGCTGGGAACTCCTTGAGCCCCAGGCCACGAAGTGGGACCCACAGGCTGAGTGTTTGTGAGACAGATGGGCGCCCAGGTGAGCAAGGGTGCAGGGGGTGCGGCCACCGCTCCTGGCCGGCACCTAGTACCCAGCCGGGCAGGGCAGGCATTCCTTGGCTGAGGCCTTGCTCTGTTTAATGCGGAAGCCTCCTTGGGAGACTCATCTCAGCGGGGGGGGGGGGGGGTGAAAATCTGTAGTTTTTATAAAGAACGTTTCGAAGCAGCCTGGCTACACTGACTGGCACATCCCCCACCCGCCCACGTGACCCTCATCCCAACCAAAGCCCCGAGGAGCGTAGGAGGTGCAGGGGCCGTGGCGTGGGCTGTGAGGCTCGTGTGTCGGGACAGAGCACACTGCCTCTCTCCATCTCTGCTCCATCCTGCTTCCGCCCTTCCTGCTTCTGCCCGTGGCTCTCCTGCCTGGCAGGGCCTTGTGCTCGGGTCTTAGCGCCTCCCGCATGTCATCCTACCCCCGCCAGCAGCACCGACCGCCCCATTTCTCAGTTCCCCGGGCTTGCGCTCTTCTCAGCGACCGCGTGTTAGGCAGAAACTCATGGGAGCCAGGGAGTGTCCATCCCCCAGGTGAGCAGAGGCCTTTGCCCAAAGGTCAGGTCTTCAAGGTGTCCAGGAGGTACGTAGGGAAGGGGGCTGAGAACTATTGGCAAGAGAGACTTGCACACACAGCCAGGGGATGTGGGACTTCAGAGGGGGCTCATCTGTGGGACCTCCCCCGGAGCCGAGAGCTTGTTCTTTCTTTCCTGAACCACGGCTCCTGGGCAGTGAGAGGGGAGCCTTCCAGAAGGCAGGGAGCCAGGCCACCCACTTGTGCATGCCTGTTCCCCCGAGGCTGTGACTCACCTGTCCCCTTGTCTCCGCAGTAGGCTACGGCTCCTGGTTCGAGCACGTGCAGGAGTTCTGGGAGCACCGCATGGACTCGAATGTGCTTTTCCTCAAGTATGAAGACATGCACCGGGTGAGTGCTGCAGGGGGGCAGCTGTGGGGGTCAGCACCCCCAGCCTCGCAGCTCCTGATGGAGGAGCGTGGGCGTGGCTGGAGTGCATGGCAGGTCTCTCCGAGACCCCGGCTTCCGGGCGGAAGGACTCCGAAGTTCCAGGTGTGCCCAGAATCCTCCCGGGCCGGTGCTTTGGGAGGCCCTCCTGCCTGGCGGGGCTTGGCCCTGCCCCAGCCTGCCCCAGCCTGTAGGCCCCGGCCCCAAGGGTGCTTTCTGGGTTGGGCCGTGGGCAGTGCTTTAGAAAGCCCTGTGGGTTATTTTTCTGCCTAGCCGTGGGAGCAGAGCAACGGCCAGACTCTCCCTGCCGCCCCCTAGCACCCTCTCCGCAGGGGACCAGCTCAGAGCAAAGGGCTAAGATGGCAGGGCCCGAATTTCTCATCTCGCGGCCTGTTTGCCTCACAGCAGCACTCAGAGTGCCGACGAACCGGTTCATGTGAAGAGTGTTGCTGAGTGCCTGGCATGGGGCGTGGGGGTGGTGGCATGAGGTGGTCGCTGCCGGAACGTTCCAGGCTCGGCCATGCTGTTGGAGCAGTTGAAGGCAGGAGCTCGCCTGTGCCCCGAGAGCTCACCTTCTAGAAGGGGGGCCCACACGCCGCACTCCAGTCACTGCCGTTAGCACTTTTAAGGGTCTTGCCACGTGCTGAGTCCTATCCGAAGTTCTTCGTGCATGTGTTGGCTCACTTAATTCTAGAGCACCTTGACCCTCTCTGCTGGGGCTGTATCGTCTCTGGAGGGACATTTTGATGGTTCCTCTTTCTTACAGCAGACAAAAGGCAAGCCTTCCCTAAGTCCCTTCCCTCTGTGGCTCCTCGGCTCCACTTTGCTGCGGGTCGCCTTACAATTGTCCCCCCTCCTGAGCCCGCTCGGGCCGGGCTCGCCCCCGCGCCCCCAAGTGCTCTGTCAGGGCCACCCATGGCCTCCGTGTTGCTCGACCCGGCAGTCGGTGTTCACGTCATCCCACCTGGCCTCCTGGCAGCAGGCAACAGGTGATCGTCTCCCCCCCACTCAGGATACCAGCTGGTCCTGCATCCTTGGCTGCTGTCTTCTTGGTGCTCAGCCCACCTCGGCTTTCCTCTCGTCCCAGCCTTGCTCCCTTCCCTGATGACCCCAGGCCAGACGTGGACCCTCCCCAGACTCGCTCTCCACTGGCCGCCCCCTGCACCTTTCTCCCTGAGCGTCTGGTGGAGGCCGTGGACCCGGCGTGCCTAAATCAAACTAGAGGTTTCCCCTCAAATCCTCCGCAGATTCATCTGTGTCTCTCAGGCGAAAGTCATGAATCCTCCTTGACTTCTGACTTCCTCTCACACCCTGTGTCCATCTTCCCAGTCTTGTGCTCTCTGTCTTCAAAATATGCTCCTTATCTGACCATTTGTCCCCCAGTCTCCGGGGTCCAGGTCACCCTTGCTTCCGGCCCGGATCATCGCTCGCATGGCCTCCTGGGGGGCCTCCCTGCGTCCCCTCAGGCCTGCGCGCTGTGCAGCGGCCGTTCGATGGCGTGCACGCCGGTCACACTGTGCCCCTCCAGCCGCACGTTGCTCCGGGTGCAGGTCAGGGCCTGCACGGCGGCCCGGTGCCCGGACGTCCAGCTCCACACTGGCCTGCTCACTGTTCCTTCAGCCTGGGGTGCTGTGGCCCCGCCTGGAATGTTCTTCCCCTCCGGTGTCCACATGGGTCCCTCCCTCACTTCTTCCAGGCCTTGGTACCTGTCAGTGACACTTCCCCCGGTCCCCATTTGAAATCGGCCCGTCCAATCCCCGCACGTCTCTCTCCGCTTCATTTTCTCCACAGCATCTAACATTCCGCCCTGTATCTTGTTGTTTGTGTCTGTATTTTGCTCACTGTCTCCCCTGCCAGAATAAGCTCCCTTGGGGCTGGGAGTTGGGGTGCCTGTTTTTGCTTCTAAGTCAGTGCCCGACGCATAACAGGTTCTTGGGAAGTGTCTGTGGGTCGAACGGATGCCCTTCACGGTGGAGACCCTTCCTCCTTGTTAAGAAGCCAGAGGCCCACGGAGCTGAGGGGCTTGTCAGGGGTGGGCTGCCCCGGCTCCCTGCCCAGGCCCCTGCCCTAACTGTTCCCTGCAATGTGGTGGCGGCGAGTGGGTGGGGCAGGACGGCACCAGGCAGACCAGCCTGGCACTCTGACCAAGGCCGTGGCCCAGGCGAAGGCGTTCATCTGCCTGTCGTGTCCGAGAGAGTCCAGGTGGTTCCTGGGGGTGGGGGTGGAGACAGGCATTTGGGGACGGGACTCGGTGACGCTGAGCAAGCTTGGCAGGGCTTGGTCACACGGAGATCCGATAGGAAACATGGAAGGAAGGGTGGGTTTTGCATGAAGATGGAGAGCTCGCTTTTGGCCTCATTGAGTATGAGGGGACTGTAGGACAGCCAGCAGGAATGCCATGAGCAGGAGGCCACATGACAAGCTCAAAGAGGGGCACAAGTGTTTGGGGGCCCCCTGTGAGTCCTGCCTCTGGTGTCTGTGCCCTCTTGCAGCTTCCCACACTGACCCGGGCTGGGCCATGTGAATTTGGAGACCCGGATAGGTACACTGCAAGCAGGAGCCGGGGCAGGGCTCAGGGGCTGGGGCTGGCCCTTGCACAGTGCACGTGGGATGCCCAGGTGTCCCACTGGGGACGCCATCGGGAGAATGGGTGGCCCAGCCGCCAGCCCTGCCTGGCTGCCGGACATGTGAGCAAGATCACTGTGGGGCCCCTAGGCCCCGGCGGCCTTCAGATGGCTGCAGCGCCAGAGGGGCACATCCGGGGAGCCAACTGCCTCCTCTCCGTGCGGCTGACCTGGGTGTTGGAAGTGGACCGCTCATGTTGGGACCTGTCTGGGCCTGTGAGCCGGGAGATGAGACCGCTCCTCTGTCACGGAGGTTCGGGAGGCATCATCTTCGAACAGGGCCCGATGCGGGCAGGCCTGGCAGTTAGCGGGCCCTCAGCAGGTGTCTGTCATTGTTATTCTCACTTGTCAGGGAGCTGTAGCAGGTACTTGAGGTCAGATACACAGATCACACGTCCACAACCTGATAGACTTTTTACAAGTACACGTCTGCGTGATCATCATCCAGATCGAGATCCAGAACGTTCTGGCTTTTTCCGGTTAACACCTCCGCTTCCAGAGGCGACCACTCTTCTGACCTCTGTTGGTTCAGATTAGTTCCGCTTGTTTTTGAACCTCCCAGGAGTGGACGCCCGGGGTGTGCGCATGGGCGTCTGGCTGCTTGTGATCCGTGTAGCGTCCTGCAGTTCATCTGTGCTTCGTGTGGCGGGCTGGTTCTCACGTCCGTGTGGTATTCCACTGCAGCAGGAATACGCCGCCACGTGTCTGTCCGGTGTCGCTGGGCGTTCTGGTTGTTTCTGTTCGGGGTGGTTATGTGAATGTTCCTGCGTCTTGGTGGACATGAGCTTTTTTTCCCCCGGGCGCCTCCCCGGGGCGGGTGTGTGGGACGCTGGTGATTTTATGCCCGCCTGGACCACGCTAGTGCTTGCCCACGCCCCAGGCCTGGTGTGAAAGGACGAGCCCCAGCGCAGTCAGCTGCGCGCACACCCGCCGGGGCCACGTGCCGGGGACTCAGCAACGAACTTAAACCATTACTTCAGTTACTAAACCACGAGGGAGTAGGACACACGCTTTATATACACTTCGTAGCTAAAACACAGACTGACGCCTGGCTACTCTGGATTCGTTCCAGGCCCTTCAAGGTGAGTGCTCCTTCTCTGCCTCACTGGGCCCCTCAGCGGAGAGGTTATAGATGGGCTGCTTTCGATCGAAGTCCAGACGCCAGCCCCACCTGGGCCTGCCTCCGCCCGGACTCGTGTTCCCGGGCCAGAGGGACCAAATGGCCTTTACTGCGGTCAAAGTCCTAATTTCTACTTGTTTACTCTTTTTTCACAAACCTCAGTAAGGGTCCGGACTCCTTTAATAAGGATTAAGTGACTACGTCACATTTTTAGGAATTCACGTTGTTTACACTTTACTCCAAAAAAATAGCCCAAGTGAACGTCATTGGTCTCCAGGAGTGTGGTCAGGCCTGGCATGTTCTCATCTTGGGGCTGGATCATAACAGCACCTGCGCACTTGCTGCCTCGTGCGTTCCTCCGGGGTTCCTACATCTCCCCCTTTGCTGTGGGCTGTGCGCATGAGCGGGACGCCGCGCCGGCCTCCCCGGTGTGTCACCCCACAGTCCTGCAGTCCCCTGTGAGGTGTTCTCGCCAGCCACAGGTGAGGAGTCTTGACTGTGACCAGATGGCAGTGCTGGGACTGGAGCAGGGACACTCGGGAGGTCCCAGAAGCTGTCCAGAGCTAGTCTGCGGCTGGGACGCTGCCTGCCCGCACAGCTCGGTTTCAGAACCGGGAAGCAGGCTGGTGGCGGGCAGCTGGGTGCGCTGGTGAATGTGCATTCCTCCCTGGGCTGGATGTCACGCCAGTCGTGTGGTGCCCCCATTAGGGTTCTGGTGGCCGCTCCAGCACTCTGGGTCCCTCTCCTTTGGTGTCCCCTCCGAGGGCCACTGTCATTAATCTTTGTCGCTGCTTTTTTTCTTTTAGTTAGAGATACTGGGTGGCAAAGCAGGGAGAGGAGCTCTTTCTGTTCCTTTTTATTCTGACATTTCCTGTGCTCCCGATCCTGGCCAAGCCCTGCACACGGGGCTTGGAGCTGAGCACCTGCGCCCCTCTCTGGTAGGAGCCCCTAAGCGGGGGACAGCTGTGAAAGTGGGGCGCAGAGCCCAGTGGTGATTACCGTGGGAATCCAGAGAGGAGCTGACGCTCAACCCAGCTTTCACAGAACCTTTTCTTTTATTAAGGTTTGCGAAATACTGTGTAAACAAATGAAATGGATTTCTTTATCGTAGGACTTTTCAGAGGCTTTAATATGCCAATTACTTTATAAACCATCAAGGAGGCGACAGCCTCCAGCGTTTTCCTGACGCAGGACCTGGACATTGCCAGAGTTTGGAGACTGCCTGGTGACAGGTCAGGGTTCTGGGCACAACGGCTGGCAGTGCACGGATTGAGAATGTGAGGCACCTTGGGTGATCTCCCGGGAGCAGGGTGGTGCGGGGGAGGGGCTGTGTGGTGAGCAGGTGGTGCCCCTCCCGAGACGCAGGCTGGGTCACTAATGCTCCCACCATCTGGAGGGTGGAGTGTCGGGGCCCAGAGGTGGCTTTCTGTCCATTGAGGCGAGCGTAACCGAACCCTCACACCTAACGAGCTCCTCCTGCCAGGTGAGGTGGGCTGGCCCTGGGGCCTGTCTGGGCCTCCAGGGGCCTCCTCGTTCTCCCAAGGGCCAGCTGGTTCCGGCTGATGGCACGGAAGGAAGGGGGAGAGAGTGAGCTGGTCTGGCTCCTGGCTCGGTTCGGAAGTGAGTTTTGCTGTCTTGCTGCTGTTTTAAAAATGGCCACGGTGATACCAAGCCCTCAGGCCTGCTTCAGATCCCCCGGAGGACTGGGGCTTGACTTCCAGCTCTGCCACTCGAGAACCAAGTGCCCTCGGGCAACTGCTTAACCTGGATTTATGTTCAGACGAGGCCAATATCAGGCCTGTCTTGAGAACTGAGTAAGGAAGTGTGCAGAGCACCTGGTGAGTGCCCCGCCAAGGGTCTTGGGTCGGCCAAGGCGCCGCCTCTGACGGGCTCCCTGCTGTCTGCTCTTGTGTTCCAGGACCTGGTGGCCATGGTGGAGCAGCTGGCCAGATTCCTGGGGGTGTCCTGTGACAAGGCGCAGCTGGAGGCCCTGAGCGAGCACTGCCACCAGCTGGTGGACCAGTGCTGCAACGCCGAGGCCCTGCCTGTGGGCCGGGGTACGCGCCCTCCCCCTCCCCCACCGCCGGGTCCGTGGTCCCTGCCCTGGGCCTCGTGTCTCCAGAGTCCTCTGCTCCGTGAGAGCAGGAAGGTCCTCCGAAAGCCAGGTGCTGTCGGTGGAGACGAGCGGGGGGCAAGGGGGCTGCTGGCATTGCACTGCGACTGTGCGAGTGGCCTTGGAGGTCACCGGGTGACTGTCAGGATGCTGTGGGCTCTGTGGGCAAGACATTTCAAGCAGGCGCCTTCCCAGACGGCCCCACAGCACAGACCCCGGCGTGGGCTCGGGGCCGTGAGATGGCGGAGCCCGAGGCACGCAGCCCTCAGCCGGCGGCGGGGAGTCCCCCCCCCCCCCCACGGAGCGGCGCCCCCTCCCTCCGCACTGGGTGCCCGTGCCGTGCAGGCCGGCGCTCCCCGGGCCACAGCTGTGTCCTGGGCACGGAGCGGTGTGAGGCGGAGGACATGGTGCAGGCAGGAGCCCTCTGCAGATTTGCCCGCGTTGCTGTCTGTCCTTCAAAGCTCTCACGATATTTGAAACTGCTTGATTTTGGAGAACTCGGGCGTTAGAACGCCCTGAGCCCTGGTGGCGGCCGTGGCCGCATGAGCCACCGTCTTGGCAAGTACGAATTGCCTGTGACACTTGGTGTTGTGCACCTGCCGTTGGTTCCCAGCTGCGTGAACTCGGAGCTTCCTCAGGTGACAGAACGTTCGAGGGGCCCGCCGCGCCTCCCACATGTGCAGCCCCAGCTGGGCGGGCGCTACAGAGCCGGGCCCCGGGGCAGGGTCCTGGGCAGGGCCTCAGGGCGGGCCTTTGAGCTTCTCCAGCTCCACGCTCTCCCTCTCTGGCTACTGGGGCGGTCCTGCAGGTCAGGGGGGGAGCACCCTCCTGTGAAGGCAGAGCAATCGGCTGAAACCACAGGACCTTGCAAGTGATTTCCTGGCTGTGTCTTCACAAATATTTATTATTTAAAATTTATTTGCTCTTTTTTAGTTTTGCTTTTGCTGTGTTTTGTTATCCTTGAATGTGACCTTCTCCAAAATACCCCTTTTGGTTCATTTGCGTGGTAAAGAAGTGTCGAGAACATACTGCGTACCCATATGCTCCTTCTGATGTGTTTGCTTTATCATTGTTTACCTTGGTTTTGCTTTATTTCAGTTCTTTGATTTTGTTTTCTTTTAGCACATTGCCTCTTTGCTCAGAAGACCTCCTTGCGTTGGTGAGAACGCAGGGCTTGAGTAGCCAGCTGCATTGCTTAAATTTGATTCATATCACAGCATAAATTGCACTGTCTTGATTCCAAACCCTAAACCAGGTGGGTGACTCCTTTGATGAGCTCTCAGCTGCCTCAGCTGAGAAAAATAATCATGGAAAAATATATTTATAGTGTGGTTGGTCTAGAAGCTTCTAATTTTGTCCCTGAGATATCAGAGGGCAGCAAGAACAATTTCTCTGGGTTTTTTCTTTCCCCTCTCCGACACTGACGTATAATTTTTCATTAGCAGAGAGAAAATCCTTGTCACGTTAGATGTGGTAGCCCAGCATTAGCGGGGTGCCGCCAGGGCAGGGACTTCTGTTAATAGTGGAGCTAACGAAGGATATTGGCTAGATAGTTGGAGCTCTGACCTCAGAGATGCTGACTCGGGAAGGAATTCGAAAGGAGCATTTCAGTCCCCCGGGGCTCTTCCTTAAAAGCATGGTGATAGTCCTCGCAGCTCCTGGAGCTGGGGGCTCAGAACCCCCACTCCTGCCGTCTTTCCGGGCGCTGCTCGCATCTGACCAGACCGTCCGAAGGTTCTGTAGTCAGTAAGTAAAGTGGGTTTGGTGGCCTTGGGCATTTGGAGCTCTCTCTTTCCCCCCTAAGCCTTCGTAAATGAGCGGCTAGGCCACGCCTGCTCATTAGTCTGCAGGCTCCAGGCTCCTGCACATCTGCCCGGAAAGGTCTCCTGTTTTGGCTGAGCCTCCCTGGGCTGGGGCTGCGCAGAGCAGCTGGGCATCGCCCCGACTTACTTCCGAGGGGGTTGAGTCAGCCCAGCGCATGCCTGGCATCTAGTTGCAAAAGCTCATTGGCATTGCGACTCTTCTCTTCCCTTTAAATTCCTCCCCAAGGTTGCATGGCCAGGCTTCTCAAAATCTTCACCCTTGACTCAGTCAGGAGGCTTCCTACTCACCATAAAAGGTTCTGCCTTTTTTGGATGGTTTTTTTTTTTTTTTCTTTTTCACATTCTCCAGAAGCAGATGCCGCCTTGGTGGAGCTGTTGAGTCGTGAGTGAGTAGTGATATCACGGAGTACCCAAGTGCACATGATGCCCCAAGCGGTAGATCCATTGCACAGACACCATCTGCCCTCCGGGGTGTGTGCCTAGCTGCTGGGGATGCACCAGTGAACAGGGGCCGAGGCCCTCCTCTCACGCCTCAGCTCTGCATACTCGTGCATGCCAGGCTCACGCAGCAGGGAAGGGACACCCAAATGACCAGACTCAGGGAAACGGGTTCAGCTCATCTGTAGTTCAGATGGCCTGCCCTGCCCCCGTAGGCCAAGTTTGGAGGGGTGCAGGAATAGATCTGGAACCTTCCAGAACCTTTTCCAAGGCTTCCTTTGGTTCGGTATCTGGCCTGACAGCAAGTGAATTCAGCACATTCTGCTCTTGTTTGTGTTTCAGGAAGAGTCGGGCTGTGGAAGGACATCTTCACCGTCTCCATGAACGAGAAGTTTGATTTGGTGTATAAACAGAAGATGGGAAAGTGTGACCTCACGTTTGACTTTTATTTATAATAACAGCAACAGCAAACTTGCATGCTCCCAGTACCCAGACACTCTACTAGCTAAAAGTCCTGTATGCACTCATTTGTTCCTTGCTGGACGAACTCCGGGAGCAGTGTGAGGCCCGGGGGAGGGAGGGAAGCAGCGGAGACGCTGGAGGAAGAGGGGGGCCTTGCTTCCGACCCAGAGCAGCTGTCTTGCCTTTGGGATTTGAAGTCTCTACATGTCTGATTACAAACGTTACAAAGATCGCAGTTTCGATGGCCTGTATCATAACTATAAAGTCTGTAACATATGCAGCTAGAACGTCTACCTTTTACAACCCCACATTATTTATTGTATTTTATAGAGCTTTTCACTGGAAATCTAAATAAATGTCAGTAAACCAAATACAAGTTCATTTCCAAGGGGACTCAGGAGCGAGCCACACCCGAATGGTAGAAAGATCTCAGGGCTGACTCTTTATTTTTGTAGTTTTGTTCGGTTAAGGCACAGACGTTCTGTTCTCACCTGGCTCGGGATGAAGGTGAAGACACAGGATGAGTTGGGGGTGTGTGTGTGGGGGGACTTATTCCTTTTGATGAGTTCAGTTCTTTGTAACCTTCCTAGACAAGCAGAGACTGTCCACTAGGCATTTGCAGAAAGGATGCCCCTCTGCTGGAGACTCCCCGCGGGCGGCCTCACAGGCCCGATCCAGAGGAACCAGTGGAACATTCCTTGAGGGAACCTGCCCAGGGAGGCCGGCAGATGGGGTCTAGTGCAGTGACTTCAGAGCCTGCCCCAGAGCCTGAGTGTGGGTGGAATCTGAGTTCTCATTCCACTAACTCTTGTTCCCTGAGGCAGAAACCTATTTATGCGGGCCAGGAGGTGCTTGACCGTAAATTCCGAAAACTCTATCATCATTCAGTTTGTGCCCTCTGTACCTGAGGCTCTCGGCCCCGGGAGAACCATTTTGCAGGTTTAACGCCCTCTTTCACTCAGACTGGTTGGCCATGTTGCCTTCGTGCCTCAGCTTCCCTGAGGGGCAGAGGTGGTGTCTTAGTCGCCCACCCCTTGCTTCACCGTCTGCCCACAGTTGGCTGGAGAAGCGTCGAGACACGGCCAGGTAGCAGCCGGGCCGGCGGCCGGTTTGTATGCGTGTTGCCGCTGTGGTGGGCCTGGGGTCGTCTGGATACTTAGGTGGCCGGGAGACGCCCAAGGCAAGGCGGTGGCTGGAGGGTCGCTGCTGTGTGAGGGTCTCTGTGCCGTGTGGCTGTCTTGGAAAAGGTGCAGACACGCGCCGGGGTCTTGTTTGTAAAGGAGCAGCTTGAACAGGGCAGGTGGTATGAGGCATCGCATGGTGGGTTTGGTAGCACCTTTCCTGTGTATCTGTGAGGGAGGCCGCTTTCTGTGAAATTTCTTTTCTATTTTTCTATTTTTAGTACTGTATGGATATTCCTGAGCACCACACATGAGACGTCTGTGCTTGCTTGCATCTTTAATAAAGACACGTCCCGTGCCTTGTGTCGCGCGTGTGCTGATGGGTGGAGAGGGGCAGCATTTCAGGGCAACGCGACCGTGGGCCCCGTTGACACCCGGTCCCTGGGGCTGACCGCGGGGGGCGGGGGCACAGCCCCACGTTGGTTTGGCTGTTTCACTCGGATCTAAACATTCCAAGCGGTGAATCCCCCTCCTTTATTTGTCCATTCACCGTTGCTATTTCTTAGAAGCTGAAGGGAGGGTTGGGGGAAAAGGAGATCGGGGTGCATGGGGCCTGCCGAGAGCCCTGGGTCCCGTGTTTAACGCGGCTCACGGCCGGGTATGTGGAGACCTGCCCGGCTGATTGCACTTCGGCCACTTTGAATTCCAAAGCTCGCCTTCCTGATTCCCAGCGGTAGGAAAATCCAGGACATCATTTTACCTGACAAAGCTTGGGCTTTCTGGAAAGCACATTTATTTTCAAACAGGCCAATTCCATTAGGTCTTGGGTGGAACCCCAGAACTGATGTTGGTCTCCAATTTCCCTGGACCCCAAGTTCATCCATGGAGTGCCCGTTCTGCTGCCCCAGAGGGGCTGCTCCCAGGCCATTTAAAAATCACCTGAAATCAAGCAGAAACTGAAGGCCAAGGTCGTGAATCCAGAGGCAGGCAGAGCCGTGGTTCTAGCGCTCATTCCTCCAGCGTCCCCAGCCCTGCGCCCTAGCTGTGTCACTTCCTTTCATGGGTGCATTTATTCAGGAAACGCTGGAGCGCCCACGAGGCCCCGGCGCCGCTGGAGGCTCGGGGGCCCAGCAGGGACCGCAGAAGGGCCTGGCCCCCGTGGTGGTCATCTCTTGGCGGGAGACGAAGTCCCCATCACAAAACCTGTGTGAGTTCAAGCTCAGGAGGACTAGAAGGGACGCGGTGACGGCTGAGACCAGGAGGCTGTGGGGGGCCTGGGCTTGGAGCCCTGGGGAGGCAGGTGGGCAGGCGTGGGTGGGGAGGGCAGTGTGCAGGGACTCCGTTTTGGAGGGGTAGCCAGGAGCCAGCTCCCCGAGGGCCTTCCAGGTCATGGGGGTTTGGATTTTGTAGTGAGAACTATGGCCGCAGAAAGGTTCGAACAAAGGAACGCTGCCCGGTTTGCATTTTTGCAAGCCCCCCTGGCTGTGAATGGATGGCAGGGCCTTTATCCTGGCTGTGCGACTCAGTCCCCAAAATGAGGGGGGCGGGGGCGGGGCTGTGTTAGATCAGCTGCAGGGGTCCTTCTGACAGTGTGTGCCTGGCCCTGAGCATTGCCTACGGTTCCCGCCTTGCTCACCTGGAGCTCAGACGAGGGGAGTCACTGTGGGGCTCGGGCGCTGTGAAGCTCCAGCAGAGCCAGTTTGGAGGACGGAACAATGGGGTGGAGTGGTTGTGTGCGAGTGCAGGTGGGACTTGAGCCGGGAGGGTGAGGAGGCGCTGGTCAGATGGAGGAGGTGAGAGAGGTCTTACGGAACAACGCCCAGCGGAGCCCCGAACGGCAGGGCCCCGAGCGTCTCGCTGCTGCGTACCTGCCCTTTAGACTTCACGGACCGACAAGAATGCAGGATGAAGTGTCATGGTTTACCCAGTGGAGACCACCTCTGTCCACATCCCCTTCTAGGGGGGGTCTTAACGACAAGAGGGAAGCAGAAATCCAGTTCACACAACGGAGCGTCCGTGGCCGGCTCCAGTGGGCAAATGCTCCCACCCCCGCGGGCCAAGTCCCCTCCGCCAGCCGACGTCCGGTGGCCACAGCTGGGAGCGCCCCCCCTCCTCTGTGTGGCCTCAGCGCTGTGGATGCAGGCCAGACGTGCAGTCCCCGTCCCGGGAGGCCCCAAGTGTGGGACAGTGTTCCCACTTTCTGAGCCGGTGACTGTGGTTTGAAATGGGTGGAGGGAGTCCTCGGGTCCCCGGGTGTGCACGGCGGGTCTCGTTCCCCCGTAGAGTTTGCCCGCTCCTCCCCACCCATGCGACATCATTGCCCATTCTTCACTGTAGAATGAGCGTTTTCAGACGGGTGGCACGTTGGTTGGATGGTCCAGCCTCACCCACCGAGGATTGTCCTCTGACATCCCTGACAAGCTTGCTACCTTCTGGGACAGCCGTTCTGTGGCTGGTGGTGCTCTCCAGCCACGTCCTCCGGCCCCTGCCCCAGCCTGCGGCCACCCTCCTCCCTGGCCTCCCTCTCTGGGACACCCAGCCCTGCCTTGGCCTGGCGAACAGCCCTCTGCTCCTCTGGTGCCCCCCCCCAACCTCACCGCTTTGCAGCTGTCTCCCCCTGTGGACAGTGACACCCCAAAAGCAGGGCTATGCTGTGTCTTCCCTTCGGTTGGAGTTTGGCAAATAATCAGCACTTAATAATTGCTAAGGGGGTGGCACCTTTCATTGTTAGAGTGGATTTTGCTTTTTTCTAAAAACCGTCTGCCCCGTCCCTTCTGGGCACGGCCCCTGGCTCTACCCTTGGAGGCTGTGTCTTCCCAAACAAGAACCAGGCTGCTCTCCCGTCTCCTCACCCTGACCCACCACACCGGGCCTCAGCCTCTACCACGACACGCTTCTTGCTTTGCTTTGCTTTTCTTTCTCTACACCCCTCCCCTGGGACATCCTTCCTGACAAGTCACTGGCTTCTCAAATGTAGGTGTAACTGTGGCATGGACAGTTTCTGGTGCCCATCCTTCCCCATCCTTCTCCCTCTATCTCAAAGCCCAGAAACACAGGACCCATAAGAGCAGCCTAGACCCTTCGCTTGGCACGCCTCCCCCTCTTCCTTCATCTCCTTCCTTGGTGTTTATTGAGCATCTGCTCTATAATGTCCCCCGTGTGGGTCCTGGAGACACAGACAATCATAATAACTCTCCCCTTCAAATTTAGCACCCCACTGTTCTGTTCCCTGGGGACTCTGCTCTCATCTATTACCCAAATACCTACAGAGCGAGCCCAGGGTGGGGATCGGAGGACCTGGGCTCCAGAGTCCTGGTTTTGCCTCGGTTGGCTGTTTGACCCAGGCAAGCCAGCTGCCTTCTCTCAGCCTGAGTTGCCATCTCTCCCAAATGGATGTTTCGTAGTAAGCCGTCTCTAAGGTTTCTTCTGCTTGTTCAAGTCTCCAGTTTGCGGCTCCGGGAGCGTTCCTGCTATCCGCAGCCGAGCACCAGCCAGCGTACACGCACGTCTCCTCCGCAAACAGAAAACAAAGGAGTGGTGCGGAGGGCCGGCACCTTGCTCTCCAAAGTAAGCAGAGCTGACACCAAGGAGAGCAGGGAGACTGCGTAATGTAAGAAGCAGACCACAGGCTGGGTCTGGAAACAGGTGGGAGTAGACAGGGCAGGGTCCAGTGGGAGGCATGCCAGGTGGGAAGAAATAAGATGCACCAAAATGAGTCGGGCACCTGGTTCCGATTCCTGCTCTGCCAGTATTGGTGGGACCATGAGGGAAGCCCCTTTTCATCTCATAACGGGGAGGTCTCAGCCCAGGGGTCTTGACATCCCATCCAGCATGAACATTCTGTGACTCGTAAGTGGTCCAACTGTCTATTGACTCCACCCAGATGGAGCTGATGAATGGGGGGGGGACCATGACCTTGTAGCCAGTGATGGACTCTGCCAGCAAGGGCAAAGAGAATCAGTCACAGACGCACCTGCCACACAGCTTGGGCCTAGGACCGCCATCTCCGAGGCGTGCTGAGCCTTTGCCAAATCTACACAGCAGATGACAACTTGATTCTCACACTTGGATCCCTGTAAGCTAATTGGCACCGGATGTCTGAGCCACAGTCCCTAAATCTGTCCCTCACCATTGACGGAAGGAATCTGTGCTCTATTAAAAGCATTCTTCAAACACCAGAGAATGCTAAATGTGTTTAAAATACAAAAATCAACCAGAAAATGCATTTTATTCTCCTTAAAGTTGTAATCTTTGCATATCTCCATGGTTTTGAGCACCAGCTGGGAACAGAAGTCCTAAAATACCCAAGCAAGGCCATCTCTGCAGAAGGAAAGACTCTCAACAGAGCCAACAAGACTCTCTCCTCCGATTTATGCATTCCCAAAAAACTTTTAAGTGGATTGGTTAAAATCTTGCTTTCCCCCTAGTGCTCCTGTCTCTCAGTTCTCCCCTTTATACTCCATGGTACATGTGATTTCCAGAAAAAATCTCAAATACAGTTGGTAGCTAGGAACTCATCTCACTCTGCTCAAGAACCACTGACCATGTGGACCTCTGTGTCCACTTAGGCTGTTCCCTCTGCCTGGATTGTCATTCCTCAACTTAACGTGGATGACGCCGATTGAGGCTTTGAGGTCACTATAGGCGTGGTCCTAATTCAAGAACCCAAATGGCCCCCTCCCACGCCCACCACTGCCCAGGGGTCGGAGCCACTGTGGTGCCTCTCATAACGTACCCCAGACCCAGTGACCGTCTGCTCCTTGAGGCGAGGCCAGGGCTCTTCCTTGGTGTGAAGGAGTTAGCTCGTAAGAGGTGGTGAAGTCCGCGGTGGCCGGTGAGGCCCTGATGGCTGGACTGTGCCCATTGTCTGCCGAATTCAGCTGCACCTGGTCGTCTCAACACTCTCCCACTCCGCAAGCGTGATTCGTTACTCGCCACACGGGCCCTCTCCAGCCTGGCCGTGCAGCTCACTACTCCAAGGCCCTGACCTGCACTCCTAATGCTCTCTTCCCCAAACCCCTGATGGACTACTTTGGCCTCTTGGAAAGCCTCCGCTGCTGTTTCTAAGTGCTGCCAATTCATGTCCACCGCCTGCCCCAAGTTGGCCTTAAATCTCAGCTCGTAGGGGGTGGCTGTGAATCCAACTTAGCTCACCGACCGACGCTTGCCGTCCTATAGGAATTGGGGCTTCCCTGTTTAGCAGAGACAGCAGGAGGGCTGCCGGTTAGAGCAGCCAGGCTGACTTTCAGTGGCTGGTGGCTGCCTCCCCCCGGGGGTCTGAGCCGCACCTGGGGACCCCCAGACGAGAAGGCCAGAAGCGTCCTCAGCCTGGGGAATGGGTGACGGCTGGGTCCCACGCCCACCATGAGATAAGATGTGACCACCAGCACCTCTCTCAGAATGCAGCGTGCCAGGCATTCGAACCTTCAGTTCTGAAGGAGTAATAATCCCCTGGAAGAGTATATGGGCTTACATTTGTGAAGAAAACATTTTGTGACTTTTCAAGCTTCCTTTCCAAGGTCTCTATTCTCAGCCCCAAGAAGACGTAAGTAGAGACGGCGCTCATTTGTCACTTTGTCACCACACAGTGCTTAGCACAGCGCTCCTTCCTATCAGGTAATCAATAAATGCTTGTTACCTAACTAAAGGCAAATTAAATGCTAAACAGCACTAATTACAAGCTATTGCAAGATCCTGGCTCTTAGCAAAGAGAATTGCTTGTGATTGTCGGGGGTTTGCCCAGGTGCATGGAACATGAAATTATTTTTTAACTGCTTCTTTATTCCGGAGGGTGGGCTGTTCTTCCAAGATTGCTGTAATCTCATGTTCAGAGGGCAGGATTCATTAAGATTCTAAATGCCAGTCTTCCACACTGTGGAATCCTGTTCAGGAGCGAGCTAAGTGGATTTTGATGCCCTGTTCCATGAAAGGAGATGACCAGTTACTATTACAGGGAATGAAGAGCTCACAAGTGCATTAGCGCACCAGAGGGGAATGAAAACATGGAGAGGAGCTACACGGAGCCCGCACATAGTACCTGTCCACGCACCACCCTAAGATAGCTGCAAAACTGACTCCGTTTGCAAATAATAATCAATGATTTGTAGTGATAGTGTTTAAAATGTGCAATTTAGTTTCTGGCTGATTGTACTCAAATGAGCAGCTGCGTCAGCTGTCAAGGTAAATATCAGAGAGAAAGCATCTATTTTAGTAAAGAACAAAATAACCATGGTAGCTTTTCCAGAGGAGCTACTTATACCTCATTTATTTTTATTTAATTTTTTTTTTTCTTCAAAGGACAGCTCAGGAGACTCCGGTCTCCATTTTATGAGACCATCAAAAGGACAGCGGTCGGAGCAATCTTTCGTAGCGGATTTCCCAGGGATGTTCTCCACTCTCATTTAGATGCATAATGTATCTATGCCACGTGTCTGCTCTTCCTTTCTTCTTTATTAATAGGCGAGGTGGAAAACGGTACTTAACTTCTTAGGGGTTAATCAGTTCCTGCTGTGTATTTCTCCCCATGAAGGTATAACTTCCATTTATAACATCATTATTGATTACCGTGAAATAATTTCAGGCTTGATCTTAGTGCCCAGTCCCCTAGGTATACATAATTGCAGTGAGTACTCAAAACCTGGAGCCTCCGGAGGGACAGAGGATTATTGCCACACAGCTCTCCATGATTCCGAGTTTCCTCTTGATTGCTGAGGGGATGAGCTCTTTGTTGGCTGTTGTAAGTGTGAAAATATTTTCTCCAACTTCCCATGGCTAGCTTCTCAAGATTATCATTAAAGGTTTTGAACAGCAGATTCCTGCATAGGAATAAGTAGTGGAAATCGTAACAGTTCCGTGGGCAGGAAGTGTTAGAGATTTAAAGGACGCTGAATGGTATCTTGGACAAGGTAATAGGTTCAGCCTTGTTGAAAGTAGATCTACTACAGGCATCCAAGGGGGCCGCCGGTGTTTTTTGGAAGGTATGGTCAGGGAAGACAGCAGTCTCCTCCTACAAACTCCTTGGGGCCACTGTCACATTGCAGAACTCCGGTCTGCGTGAACAAAGATCAAACTGAATCTAACGGGCTTTATGGGCTTATCAGGACAATCAACAAATGACGTGAATCGAGATCTTGTAAAAAACAAACAAAAACACCAAGTTAACTCTTTACGTGGAGGGAAAAATTTCCAGGAGCAGGGAAAACACTTTGGAGTGAAGATGCTCTTAAGAAAAAAAGAAAAAGAGAATTATATGACAAAACCTCATGTCAGATTGATCAGTCATTTAAATACATGAAAAAAAAAATCATCCTTGTGTTCAAGGAAATACATAAGGATTTTGAGTTTCCCAATTCTTTGCGATGTTGCCCCAGTTGTATGCTTCACCTACTGAGTTCAGATCAGTTCAAAGACATTTATTAAGTCCCTACTAAATACCGTGTTTGCTCACACAGCAACTATCAGGATTTTTCACCTATAATTTTCCCTCAGAAAAGAGTGTTACCAAAAACTAGAACCCTTACAAAGTCTCTCATGTAGCAGCTTATCATGTCAGTTACTTGATTTTGAACAACGTATCGCCTCGACTATGCTGTCTTTGAACAAGTAGACACCTGATGGAATTGGAGAGAGAGAGAGAAAAGGAAATTTAACACAGATTTAGTACATTCCTAGGCTATGTCATTGCATTTTTTGGTGTTGGGGGCGTTAGATGTTTTTTTAAATAGGCCTTCTAAAGCGTACTTTAAAAAACAATAGCGAGGCAATCCTGAAGATTACAAAGAGTCACAGAATAGGTTTTTACAAACAGTCATCCTGGTGCTATGTAAATAGGTACTTGTGGCTCTCACAGTCACAGAGGGAAAAGAGAAAATGGGGCAGAGCAGCATCTGAAGATACTGGCTGAGAATTTTCTAAACCTGATGAAAGACATTAAGACACACATTCTAGATTTGCAGCGACACCCAAGCAGGACAAAGACAAAGGAAACCACACCTAGGTACATCTTGACTTCTGGAGAAAAGTAAGATGCATGACTTTCAAAAGAGTAACAGTGACACAGACAGAAGACTTTGCCGCGGAAATGATGGAAACCAGAATATAACTAAATGGCATCTTTAAGATGCTGAGCAAAAATAATTGCAAACCTAGAGATCTATATTCAGGAAAATGATCCTTTAAACGTGAAAGTGAATAAACACATTTTCAGATAAATAAAAACTGAATTAGTTCATTTCCAGCAGACCCACACTAGATACAATTTTTAGCGTCATCTCTGTCGGAAGCTGAAAACACAAACAGCAACAACAAAAAGATCAGTAGAAAAATAACAATTAACAGACTTGTCCACATTTTCCCCTCAGAAGGCAGGGTAGTGTGGGTGAGGTTGGAGAGAGTGAATGAATGAGATCACAGTGTACAGACTCTGGCATTGGAACCAAGAGGACTTGCTGAAGGACTAGATGTGGGGGATGAGGCAATGATTATGAACGGATAACAAGGTTTCCTGGTTTGAGTGGTGCCATTTATTGACATAGTGGGGGAGGTCGGAGGATCAAGGGCTGTGTGGATGGCTTACCTGAAGTCTCCCGTACACACCGTGGAGGGGTCAAGGCTGGTAGTAAGTATAAGAGCACCACTTACATCAGAGCCAGAGGGACCCTGAGGTTCAAAGGCCATGCAGAGGGGGAAAGTCAGCAGTGGGGTCTGACAACTGAGTAGCTGGTGATTCAGGGCGAAACCTAGGGCTGTACAGCTTCAGAGGAGCGATGAGAGTGTGTTTCAGGTAGAAGGGTGATCGGTCAGCTGGGCTGAATGCTACTGAGAGGCCAAGTGAGGCAAAGTCAGGTACAGATGAAATATTCATGAAAACTGACCAAGCACCAGGGAGTAATGGGGTTTTGCCTCTGGTAAGACCGATCAAGAGTGAATGGTAACCGAGAGAGCAAGTACAGACAACTCTACAGAGAAGTGGGGTGAAGGGGAGCAGAGAATCTTTTTTTTCCTTTTTTTTAAGTAGGCTACTGAGATCAAGAATTGGATGTTTGACTGAGCCACACAGGTGCCCCTCCCCCTCTTTTTTAAAGATGTGAGATACCAGAGCATATTTTATGAGGGAAAGAGGTCAGGGGAGAGAGAAAGGGAGAGAGAAATAGAATGAGACTGTTGGCCCTAATGGGAGAGAGGCAATGACCTAAGCCCTTTTGATCTCAGAACCAAACTTTTCGGCCTTAGCGTCTATCTGCACTCTTGAAAAGCATAGAGGATCTCAAAGAGCTTTGGTTTTTGTGAGTTCTATCAATATTTACCATATCAGAAAGCAAAACAGATAAAATTTTATTTATTTTTTTAAAGATTTTATTTTTTGACAGAGAGAGAGACAGCGAGAGAGGAAACAAGCAGAGGGAGTGGGAGAGGGAGAAGCAGGCTTCCCGCAGAGCAGGGAGCCCGATGCGGGGCTCGATCCCAGGACCCCGGGATCATGACCTGAGCTGAAGGCAGACGCTTAATGACTGAGCCACCCAGGCGCCCCAAAACAGATAAAATTTTAAATACTTGTTTACTAATTCATTCATTTTTTTTTTTTAAGATTTTCTTTATTTATTTAATTGCCAGAGAGAGAGACAGCAAGAGAGGGAACGCAAGCAGGGGGAGTGGGAGAGGGAGAAGCAGGCTTCCCGCTGAGCAGGGAGCCCGATGCGGGGCTCGATGCCAGGACCCTGGGATCATGACCCAAGCCGAAGGCAGATGCTTAACCAACTGAGCCACCCAGGCGCCCCTACTAATTCATTTAAAATACTAATAAACCCATAACATATTAACATTTTTATGAAAAATTATGCTTTCCAAAACATTTAGTGCAAAGAGAGGCAGTTTTGTATTTTTGTAAATCTCTTTAAGGTCTGACTTAATAGAAGACAGCCGGATTCTTCTATCTTCGTTTGCATTCAATCTGTTGCAATGTCACACATCATGTGGTTTCTGGAAAACCTTATTGCACACTCATGAGAAAATAAGAAAGAAAAGGCAAGTCACATCTTCGTATTACTATGAAAATAGTTTTGACAATTAGGGACTCCCTGAAAGGGTCTCAGGATCCCTGAGCAGTCCCTGAGCACTGGCTGCCCTCGGCAATGAAGTCCCGAGGAGGTCAAAGGGAGTGGGATTCAGGACACAAATGGACGGGCTGGCCTCCTTTGGAACAGGAGCAGAAGAAGAGATGGGCGTCTAAGGGGTTGCGAGACAACAGTGCGCTCCACTCCTACAGCTTCGAGGCGAGGCCAGGCGCCCAGGGTGCAGGAGGTCCGGGCAGAAGATACTCCGGACCCCTCCGTGAGAGGGAAGACCACAGGTCATCTCGGCTTCTCTGCGGCCAGAAACGTGCAGAGGTTTCCTCAGCAAGGCTGCCGCTCTGGTCACTGCCCCCCCGGCCCCCCCTACGGAGAGCAGCGACTAGCCTGCCTGGGTTCTAACTCTGGTTCTGCTATCGACTAGCTGCGCGTCCGGGGACAGAAGACCCTCTCCGGGCCTCGGCTTCCTATCTGTAAAATGGGAATAATCAGGGTGACTGTTCATGGAGCGTGGTCCCTGGACATTGAGGGTGCAGCGAGGGGGGTAGGGGCAAGCTGGTCCCGCCTCCCGGCGGCTCTCGGTCTCCTCGGGGCCGGCAGGGCACAACCAGGCACGCGCATCGTCGCAAGAGCCACCAGCGCGGCGAGCGCCACCCTTCGGGAGGCCGCAGCACGTGCTCCGCGCTGCACCCACATTCTTCCCTTCATCCCGACCCCAGGCCCCGCGCCGCTACGCTTGGCTTTTACAGGCCAGGGTGTCTGCCTTTCACAGGCCACGTGCTTCGACGCGGTTCCGAGGGACCAGTCCGACGGCCACCTAGCGCGAAGGCCACGTCACAGAAGCCGGCTTCCACGACGCCCTCGCCGGGGCACTCTGCGGGTTCCCGCGCCCAGGGCGCAGGCTTCCGACGGAAGTTCCTCCCACGGGGGCGGAGCACCGGGCAAACCTCGTCACGCCCCTCCAGTTACCGATTTAGCCAATCGGGGCCTCTCTTCTTGCCGGGTGCGCAGAACCCTCCCCCAATCAGCGAGTGTCGTCGTTGCTCGGGCAACAGCGTCCTAGAGACGGCGAGTGGGCTGGGTTTCTGTGGCCGCGCGGCCTGGGGTCCGGGCGCTCTGCAGTGGCCCCGCGAGGTGAAGTGAGAAGGGGGCTCGGGTAAGGCGGCGCAGCCTCGGCGTCCCGACCCCGCGCGCTAGCCGAGGGCAGAGGAGGGTCGGTGCGGGCGGCTCTGAGGGTCCCACAGCCCGGAGAAGGCTGCTGCTCAGCCCCGGGACACGGAGCCTCCCGCCCTCAAACGTGCCATTGGGCTGGTGACTCGCTTATCCGTTCCGCACGTGTGTCAGTCACCGTCATAGGCCCTGGCGCTACTGCGGCCGGTAGTGCGGACCCCGTCCCGTGGGCTGACGTCATATCTGGGGAAGACAGTCCACGACGGGGAAGGTGGTGACCTCTTCTTCCCTGGATCCGTGGAGGTCACACGGGAAATCTGGGGCAATGCCTTCGCTCCCTCCCGTTTACAGAATGTTTCGTGTCCCTTATTTCACTGGTCCCCACAGCGACCTCAAGGATCATTACCCCCCCCCCCCCGCCCCCGTAGACGGGGAGCTGAGCCCTACGGCGTGAAGGGGATCGTCCCAGCTCACACAGCTAGGAAGTTGCAGAGCCAGAATTCAAACCTGGCACTTGCGTTGCCTGTTAAAAAAAAAAAAAAAAAAAAAATCTCTGGTCTTTCTAGAACATTCTTTGTCCTCAGACCACACAGTTACCCTTGCCTTCCTCGGAAGGTTTGTCTGGAAAGTGCTTTGTGAAGTGTTCTGTTGCGCAGAGCATACTTAAGGTCACTGGCTGAGGTACCCCTGCCCTTCCCTTCTTTTCCTCTCCTTTCCTTCCCTCCTAAAAATCTTCGCCTCTTAGAACGCCTTGTCCCTGTTAAGAGGACTCTTACTTCTCTCTCAAAAAGAGCAATTTAATGTTTCTTGAGGCCTATATTTGCCCCTAAATGGGTGGGCTTTCAGGAATGCTGTAAATGAACTTGACTCACACACCGTAGTCCCTTCAACTGTCTTTTACCCATTGTCTTCAATTCAATAAACATTTACTTGGCTAAGTTGGGGGGGGGTATTCAAAAGTGGAATAGGCATGGCCGCTTGGACTGTCTGGGAACATTGGCCTCCCACTCAACCCTATGGCCAGCTTCCTGAGGGCACGTGGGTTATATTAGTGATGTGTGCTTTCCCTTTCCCTCCACCTTCAGTTTGGTGCTTGGCTCACGCGAGGTGCTTGCAGAAATTTGTCAAGAAGTGCTTACTTGAGACTTTAAATTTGCTCTCCAAACTTTGGCCTTTTCTTGCCCTTTTGCAGCCATCCACCTGGTCCCCCATGCACAGAGGTCTCTCCAGCGCCCACGGTGTGACTCCTGCAGCTGACTGGCACATGGAGACAACGCAACTTCTTCACAGGTGTGTATCGAGAGTGACTGTTGGCGGGTAGCAGCTGCGGAGCGTCCCCAAAGGTCTTCCTGGGTGGCTCCTTCACCTGCCAGGACGGTCCAATGCGCTGTACAGTGCACCTGAGAAAGTGCAAGAGAGGCAAGACACGGACGCTGGCTCTCTTCCCTCCAATACCACGAGTGAGCTGACCTTTTTGTGAAGTATATTTAGATGTAGGCTTGCACCATCATGGAGATTGGATGCTTGTGACTCTTAACTGTTAATACACCTTCAACACAATGTTCTCCAGGATAGCCACACCATTTGGAAGAGGAGCGCTAAAGGAAAGGGTTATGTTTGAGAAAAGTCTGTGAACAGAGCGAGCGTATGAATATGTTCTGCTTCCGGCACTGAAGAACTTCGTGTTCGACCTCTTTGTCTCTTGGTTTTGACCTTTTTCTGTCTCTTTCTTGGTTTACTTTGTTTTGGGTGCTTTGGTTGTTTTTCTTCTCTTGCATGTATTTGTGTGCAGTTTTAGGAACTCTACTTCTGCTACTAGACCTACGGTGACCACTGCGACTCCTGGCTAGTACTTACCGAGCACTTACAGCATTCCAGGCACAACCCGAGGCCTCGTATCCATTTTTAGGCTTAGTCCTCACCGCCTGCTTCCAAAAAAGAACCGTTACTTTCCCCATTTTGTAGATGAAGCAAGAGGGACTCAGGGAAGTTAAGGGCCTTCCAAGCAGAGAAATGGTAGAGTGTGCTTTCTACCCCAGGATTGCCTGATGGTAGAACCTCTGTGTTCTTGACTGGTGCTCTAGCACTCAGATACATATATGTGCTCCCTAAGTCCCCTAAGGCTTTGAGATGACGCCTAAGAATACATATAATATGGTAAAATAAACACATTTTAATCAGGATCATGAAGACTACAAATAGAATAGGAACGTAACATCAGCAGGGGGAATACTCAGATTGTCCATAATGGTTAATATAGTTGGGCTGCAAATTTAGCTGCGAGCTTCTCGTTAACTCAAGAAAAAAGAAAATCAGAGAGACAGAGAGGAATCGAATTTATTTTGTCCAGGCAAATAAAACATTTTTTTAAAAAGATTTTATTTATTCATTTGAGAGAGAGAGAGAGAGAAAGAGCGAGAGCAAGCGAGGGGACGGAGAGGGACAAGCAGACTCTGCACTGAGCACAGAGCCCAATGTGAGGCTTGATCTCACGACCCTGAGATCATGACCTGAGCCTAAATCAAGAGTCAGACGCTTAACTGACTGAACCACCCAGGCAGCCCCAGGCAAATAAAGCATTTTAATTCTTCTGGAAAATTAAAGCTTTTCTAACACGTAGGTCTTTATTACAAAGCCTGGGCAGGGCTTGATTACTACCGAATGGCTAAGGTGTAGGCTCAACATTCTCACCAGTTAGGGAGAGAATGTGGACTACTACATTTGTATGAAATAAAAGTTGAAATAAAAGAACTCTGGGGCACCTCAGTGGCTCAGTTGGTTGAGCGACTGCCTTCGGCTCAGGTCATGATCCCGGAGTCCCGGGATCCCTGCGCAGCAGGGAGGAGTCTGCTTCTCCCTCTGACCCTACCCCCTCTTGTGCTCCCTCTCTCTCACTCTCTCTCCCTCTCTCAAATAAAAAAAAAATCTTTAAAAAAGAATAAAAGAACCCTGAATGGTAACCATTTTCAGTAACACCTTCTCAATTTTATTTTTCCCCAGGACTTTATAAATGCTGTTGTCCTGTCCCCTGGGTCGGTTCCAGTCATTTGTTTGCTCATTTACTTAACAGTTAGTCCTTGAGCACCTGCTGCATGCCACCGCAGTGACGGTCATGTCACTGTCCTTATCCTCTTGGTGCCTCTGCCCTGTCACTTTCTACAGCTGGGTTTTATTCTTGACTGACTTTGCTTTGCCCTCCTTTGTGGTTTTATAAAACCCTGAGAGGACATTCACCACCTACACTGTAACTGTCCACCAGCTTCTGCGCCTCTGATATATGTTCTCTACACTCCCAGGACCTAAAAATGATAGCAGCTACCAAATAGTGAGCATAGCCTGTTCTGTGTCTGGTGCTTTAGAGACATTATCCATGACCCTTCTGCAGCCTGGACGGCATGGCATTTAACCATTTTTGGTTCACTAGCCCTTTGAGAAGCTGGTGAAAGCAATATATCCTCTCTCTAGAAAAATCACGTCACAACATTTTTGCATTTAATCTCAGAGGGCTTGGTGATCTACAAAAGCACACACGTGGACCACACTCCTAGATTCCAGGTTAAGAATACTTGCTTCAAAGAGAGATGTTATTTCCATTTTGCAAATGAGGAAACTGGGTCAGGAGGAGGTTAATTAACTTGCGAGTCGGATGGTAGATGGTGGAACGAATTTGACCCTAAGTCTTCTTGACTCTAAACTCTTTGTTTTTTCCATTGTCCAAAAGTGTAGATGTTTCATAAATGGCTGAGGGGGTGTATGGAAGGCTAAAAAGGGAACTTTATAGGGTATGTGTCCCAAAATATGATAAAACATCCATATGATATCAGATTAGACAGGGAGAAAGATTTTTCTCAAGTATTCGGATTTAACTGCCAAAATCTTTTGTGTTGCTTGCAACTTTTTCCAAGTGACAATCTCTCCCCCCCACCCCATGATACCAGTTCCAACAATTTTTGCTTCTCATGCCATTTCTGTTTGGCTGCACACATTTCTTACTCTCGTGTTGAATTATGTTTTCTCTGGATGCCAAGGCAGATGGATGGCACTTTTGTTATGATTCTGATATAAATAGCATCTGTTAAAAACTGGACATTAATACTTATCTGGCAAATAAACAAATATATCCGTGAAATAGCCCTCTAATTGTGTTTGTCTGTGACTAAGAAGTGTATTTGATGGTCAGTGACTTGGTGCTTGTGTGGGGGCATTGGTTTTATGAGCCTTCTTAATTTCTACCTCACCAAGTTCTGAAGTAATTTTTTGGTTAAGATTTTATTTTGAAGTAATCTCTACACCCAACATGGGGCTCGGACCCACAACCCCGAGATCCAGAGGCACACGCTCCACCCACAGAGCCAGCCAGGCGCCCCTGAAGTCATTAATGAATGTCTCAGAGTTCTCTTTATTTGGAGAACCTAAACTGTGGATGGCGTGAAGCCAGAGATGACCTACAGAACTTGTCAGACTGCCGTGCTCATGCCCAGGGCGCTGTTTAGCTTCCAGAATCAAGAGTAAGATTAGCCCAGCCGCCTTGTCCTCACAATATTAGGTGTTGTCTGCTGTGGTCCATCAAGAATAAAGCTGTGTTGAGTGTGAAGCGGTGACATCAGCCCATTCCTCCAGGGGAGGGGCTCACCAACCAGCTGGGGCCACAGATAAACAGCCGACAGAAAGGTCTGGAAGCAGAGAATCAGAGTGCACAGAGTAGTAGGTCTAGAGCGATGGCCCAGGAGGTGCTAATACTTTTACTTCATACTTTGTGTCCCACCTGGCCTCACAGCAAAGGAATGGAATTACAGTACCTTTGACCTTTTTGTCCTTTTCTTTATTAAATAAAACAACGAGCGAAACAAAACTATGAGACCAGATTCTCCGTAAAAGCATGATTAGTTTCGGTTAAGGAAGATAGGAAGGAAGGCCTCACGAAGGAGGGGCCCTCCATCTCGAAAGGTGAATTGCAGTGTGCAGGCAAGAGAGGTGGAAGGAAATCCTGGCAAAAGCATGAACCAGAGCTCAGAGGTGGGGAAGGACATGGCCCCTGTGGAGGGCTGTGTGAAAATACAGGCCGCATGGAGTGCTGGTATCTGGTGGTCGCTCAGGGCCAGGTTACTAATAATGGGAATGAAGGATCTTATCCCCCACAATGAGGGGTTTGACTTCAGGTGGATGCTCTGGAGAAGTCTTGCATTTTTTTTTCTTTTTTAAGCTTAAATAATTTTCAACTCACAAAAATGTTGCAGAATCAGTACAGAAAGTTCCTTTGTGCCCCCAGTCTTCCCACCACCCCCGGGATAACATCATACATAGGCTCGGAATAAGGACAGCAGTCGTAACTAAAGCACAGACTGGATTCAGGTCTCACTAGTTGGACATGAGCTCATTTTCTTCTCTCAGCACATTGTTCTGGGAGATTCTAACACGTGTAGTTCTGCATGGCATGTTTTTAAGCCAGGGAGTAACACAACTATATCTGTGTGTTAGAAAGATAGATCATGGCAACTGGGAGGGGGTGGGTGGGTGGGGCAGGGAATAGATTGAAGAGTGTTTTGCAAGTAAATTGACAGTCCTTGCCAACTGCTCAGAAAGAGAGCTGGAGGCCAGAGTCAATGGCAGGGATTTCTGCCTTGACTTACCAAGGTTCAGGAGTGGAAGCAAATTCATTCCTTCACTCAGTGAGTTTGAACACCCCTAACCGCTAGTCCCTGGCCCAGGATCTGGAGGTATACTGATGACATAAATTAACTTGGCCCTTGCTTTTTTGGAATGCAAAGTCTACAGAGACAGGCATTAACTGAATACTCATGCAGCTAGGTAAGTCATTATAAACTGGGCTAAGGCCTATGAAGGACAGCAGAGGTCTTTGTGGAAGTATGTAATGGGGGCATGGCCTAGTGTGGGGGCACCAGAGAAGGCTCCCTGAGAAGGTGTCATTTGAACTGACATCTGTGGCATTGGTTTTGGGCAGCACTAGCAACCTCCCCTGCAACCTTTCCAGCAAGGCAAGTTCTCAGGTCCCACCCTCCCCAAGATCTAGATCTAGGATTGGGATCTAGAGCTGGAGCCCAGCGATCTGTTCCTAACAAGCGCTCTGGGTGGTTCCGATGGACACTCAAGTTTGAGAACCACTGATCTTTGCAAGGAGAAGGAGTGCATTAGGCAGACCGGAGAGAAGGATGAGTGGTCTGGGGGCGGGGTTGGGGGGGCACGCTACCGCACTCGGAAACAGCTTCCATGTAGGAAAGCCACATCAGAGGGACGGCCAAGGGTCACTGTGGCTGAGGCTCAGGGAACTGGGGGAGGGAGATGGATGGAGAAGCAGGCAAAAGCTGTCCTGCACGGCCTTGTGATACTATTAAGGACTTTGGTTTTAATTCTTAGGGCAATAGGAAGCAGTTGGAGTTTTTAAAGCAAGGAAGTAACATAAGGGCATCAGTATTTTAAAGTAATTATTCTGGCTGATGTGAGGAAACTAGAGGGGGACCACGATAGGGTTACGTGTGTGATTGTGGGGTGTGTGTGTGTGATCTAGATATGGGCAGATGAGTGGTGCTCATATTGTATTGACATACGATCGCTTCCCTGGGAAACCTACAATTTAGTATGAATTCATGTAGAGGACCTGCCTGAGGTTTTTGGGGTTTTTTTGTTTTGTTTTAAGATTTTATTTATTTGACAGAGTGAGCATGCGAGAGAGCACGAGCAGGGGGAGCAGCAGAGGGAGAGCGGAGAAGCATTGGGCTACTTCTGTGCTCTCCCTGCTCAGCAGGGAGCCCAGTGTGGGGCTCGATCCCAGGACCTGATCATGACCTGAGCCGAAGGCAGACGCTTCACCGACTGAGCCCCCCCCAGGGGCCCCTGCCTGAGGTGTTTGACACAATTCTCCAGTAGCTTGCAAAATCCGTGGATTATTTTGGAGACCCGCAGGCTCCATCCTTGCAGCTTGATAAGGTAAATAAGAAAATCTGCCTGCCAATCTGTGCTCACTCATTGCTCTCTTATTTTTCAGAATCCACAAATTCAGAAGTAGTTAATTTTGAAGGAAATGAAACGAAATAGCACCAAAACGCATGCTGCCACAGTCAACAGCACCAAATCCTGCAGCACCAAGGCCAGGTGAGCTGCTTTCCCAGCTGGCGGGGCTGAAGGTACTGCGCCGGGCGTAGGGCCTCCCTGGACAGAAAGTGCTGGTCATGATCCTACCATCACTTCCACCTGGTTTGTGTCATTCATGCACCACACATATACTCAATGCTGATTTGGGGGCCAACATGGTCTAGGAACGGACGTATTTATCTTATCCACAAGCATCAGCGTATACATTTTAAAGCTGAATGTCCTTAGGTCGGGGCTCAGCGTGGCGACCGTTAACTCGCCAAGTCTGGGGCCATCAGAAAACTTACCAGGCCGCGGTCAGGTTTTCCCGTGGCTGCACATGCTCCGTTCCCCCGATAGGTGGCAGCAGCGGCAAAACTTTCTCTCGCCGAACTCCGGGAAGGCATCGCGACTTTCCCTTGCCAGCATCCTAGGACTTGCTCGGGCCCGCTGCACTATAAATAGGATGTGTTAAACGCTCCTTGTCTGCTCACAGGAGCTGGAGGAGAGAGCGTAATGGTTTCCAGCTCGTACATTTTAAAAGTGTGCCAGGGAAACGGTTTTTGAGATGGGAACAGCTGTGTGACGGCCAGCGCGGTCAGTTCTTCTGACACAACTTGTTTGTCTGTTGCCTGTTGCCGTATCTGTCCTCGTGTTAGGTGTGGTGGTGAGTCTGAGAGTGGTCATTAGGTAAGAGTGAATTTCTGCGACACTTGCTGAAATGACATTTTTGTGTCCAGGATTGAGAAAGCACGTTACAAACAAAATGGTGTAAGCTTTTTCTTTAGGATCTGTGTTCCCGCTGATAGAAGGTATCACAAAACCACAACACTCAGTTCAGTCAAACTTAACATCCCTTCTTTTTTGGACCACCGTAATCAGATGTGGCCCCTGGTATCATGACGTTAATCATGATTAACGTCTAATAGGGAAGACAGACGTGGGACAATTGTAAGGGTCTTGGGTGTTAATTGAGACCTTTCTGACACTGGTCACCAGTTCTCGGAAGGGGCGAAGAGTGAGAAATCAGGGGTGATGCGGAAATTTCTGCACTGGGAGGTGGGAAAGAGGGAGATGACCGTAAACGGGATCCAGAAGTAGAGGGGCGTGTATACGTGTGCGTGTGTGTGCGTGTGTGTGTGTGTGTGTGTGTGTGTTGGGAGGAGAATGCTGTTGAATGACAGGGCTGTGAAAATCCTCATTCATTCATTAATTTGAGAAATACTTACAATTATGTGCCAGGTACTCTGGGGCTGGGGGTTCAGAGGTGTAAGAGCCCCATTTTATTTCATGGAGCCTGTAATCCAGCTTGTTATTTCCCAAACGAGAGGGTGACTCCCAGCCGTGGGGAGAGCGGTGCCAGGGAAGGACCGGTTGTGATGAGAGGCCGCAGAGGAGCAAGCAGATGGGGTGATCGGGGAGACCTCTCTGAGGAGGTGATGGTCACACCTGGATCTGCGGGTGACAGGAGTTCGCTGGGTGGGGAGAGGGACCCCCGGGCTGTGGGAGGCCAGGAAGGGAGAGTGAGGAAGCCGGAGCTAGGCCATGGGCTGCCTGGGGGCCCAGTAGGCATGTTTTTTCCAACATGCTGTGAGACGTTTATTAAAGAGCATTTAAAATAAAAGAGATCGCTGCTTCCCCCATGCCACATAGCTATTTTTGTCTCATCTTATAGACCTTGTCCCCAGGTGAAAACACATTTCTATATCATTGTGTTCGTAGTGTCCACCCCACCATACCTTTTCTCTTAACATTGTCCCAAACAGGTTTTTATGTTTCAACATATTTATAATCATTATTTATACTACACCGTTAAAGCATATTAATGTTGAGAGGTTTGTGTTAGATTTCGAATTTGATTTCTGAGTTCGTGTGGGTGTGTCTTGTAATGTGTGTGTTGCAGGGGTAGGCTTGGAATTTATGCTGCAAGAAAAGGTATTGGTTAAAGTGAGGTTCTGGAGGAAGGTGAGAGCCTGTGTGGGGATGTAGGGAGAGTTTGAGGAGGGGAGACCCTTGGTGGAGGAAGCCTGTGGCTCAGACACGTGGGGCTACGGGCCCTGGAGGCAGGTCACTTTATAACCACGGATTTTTCGGCTAAATTAAATTCAGTTGACTGGCTAAATTGTTTTTTACGATACCCTATCATTTGGAATATATTTGTAAATCAGCTTGCATTCTTATAATCCCTATGTTTAGAACAGTAGACGAGGGGTTGCCAGCCGAGTCTAGGATATTGAGGGGAGTATGAGGCTGGGATGGGGGAGGTGGCGTGAGCCCCGGAATCCTAATATTTGATTAGATTATTATGTAGATGATTTGCTTTTAATTTTCTACATGTTCTTTTGAGTAGGTTGCAGAATTACTAGACTGGCAAACACAAGGTGTCCCTTCTTGAGTACTGACAGGTTTTCTTATTATTCTATCCATATATGCAGACTTCATTGCTCTCGTGTATTTGTTCATGTGAGAAGGCACACAAGTCACTCATGCACTTCTGCAAGTGCACACACACATACACACACACACACACCCCGGCACAGCTGGGCAGAAAGCCTAGCATTAGATTCAGCAGAGTTCAAGTCTGGGCCTCATGAGTGAATTTGGCTTTTCTCTCTGGTTTAATTTCTCCACCTCTAAAAGTAGGGCTAATGGTATCTGACTCACAGGGTCGTCACAAGGTTGATGATTAACTGATGGTCAGCAAAATAGATGCTCGGTTATTGCTAGGTGAATCTACTAGAATTGCTTCAGTGTAGCAGTTGTGGTCTTTTACTTCATTTTGATATTAAGCAGGGAACTTTCCAGAGCCTCCTTCAAAAACTATAGACTCCTACATCAACCTCAGGGTCTCTCCTAAAGCACTGGTCTCAGCTTGTTAACACACAAATGGCCGGGCCCCCACCCCCAGACGTTCTGACTGGTTGGTCTGGGTGGGGCCTGATAAAATGCATTTCTTTTTTTTTTTTTTTAACTTAAATTCAATAGCCAACATATAGTAAAACGCATTTCTATAAAGGTTCTAGAGGATACTGATATTGCTGGTTCAGGGACCACATTTGGAGAACCACTCTCTTAAAGCTACATACGTGTCTGTGTGTCTCCTTCAACAGCCTTTTAAAACTAATCTTTAAAGGTGGAAAGGAAATGCATTTTAAAAGAAAGGTGTTAGTAACAATAAAAAACCACGTTATTTCTGCATGAGGAATCTACAGATGGACTAGCTCTTTCCCCCCTGAGGGGAACTGAGGATGGCATCTCTTGGGAAAACTCCTGAACCCCAGAGAGAGAGAGTGATTTAGTTCACATTCTCAGCCACCCGAGGACAGGAAGTCACTGCGTTTCTACCTGCTGCATCAGTGTCCTTGTCAAGGCAGTGGGGACACCTTTTCCTGGACCTGAAAAACATGTGGCATTTTCCGAAACTCCTGAGTTAGACGGTGAGCAGCTGGAGGTTGGGCGGTTCCTACTTCTCCTTCCGTCCCTCCACCCTCGCCTGCCCGTGGCCTGCTGCATTTGCTGAAGAATGAATGAACCGCCGAGAGGCTAGTTGCTTGGAAAATGTCGATACTGTGAATGTCCAGGCCGAACACCGAATAGGCTCTATTGTCAGAACTACCTGGATCTGCCTCTCTGGAATATTCACAGTGTAAGTGAAGTCTCACTGGCTTTTATGATTCTGCAGTTGGTAGAAATTAGAACTGGAGAAGACCCAACAGGTCATCCAGACCATTCTCCCGCCGGAAGAGGATTATTCCCTGCAGTGTGCTCAGTAGCATGAGGAAGAATTACTTTTCATATGATTATTTTTTTTTTTCATGCTGTCTTCAACTAAGTGTTTCTTGAATTGAATCGCTTTGTATTCAAGTAATAAAATGCACAACAGGCAGTACATTTCTGGGTGATTATCTCACTCCTCAGGTGGTGTAATAAGGCACGAGGCCAAAGCCCTGGCATGCCTTATTGTTATTAGGAAGGGGATTTATGGATAAAATAAAGCAAGTGGTTATTTGCATCAGCAATAACCGCAACCAGGAACGCAGGTACCAGCGGGTCCTCCCCACGTGCCTGCCGAGCGGGGTGAGGCAGGGGACGAGCGCTCCTCGCCAGCCAGGCAGCTCGGGGAGCCAGAGACGTGCCACCTCCTGCAAGGTGCTTGTTAGGGATTGCGTAAGAAAGCAGCGGGAAGGCCTTGGTCGTGGCAACCGAACGAACTTGACACCTGGGACGAGCTCTCCTCCCGGACCCAGCTCTGGGCTTTGCAGCGGCGCGCGGCCCCGGGCACCTTGCTGGCCCGCCCGGAGGCTCAGCCTCCTCACCGGTGCAGTGGGAAGCGCAGTACGTGGCTGAGCATGAGGAGGCTTCGGTGCAGGGTTTTCACAAATCCTAAGCACGTTTCCTGGCTCCGAGTTAGTCCCCAATAAGTGCTCGTTGAATTAGAGTCATATTTTTTTCCTTCTTAAAATTCTTCACGAGCTTGAGTTTCTGGTCTCTTTATCTCCTCCGGTCCGTCCAGTTATAACAGTGATACCGAGGATTCCCATCATGGGCGGGGCACCTTTCTGAGCAAGACATGCACGTGGTGTCCCTTCTTCCAGCACACGCTTGCCCCTTCCTGTATCATGCTCGATTTTCAAAACCCTGCCCCCAGTTAGATCCGATACTCCACCTCCCCAGGCCTGGCTCTTGAGTTCATGTCCATGGAGCTCGGATGGGCTCTTACAGCTCCCTGCTGGTCATCCTACTTCTCCCACCCTCCCCTGGCCTTCTCTTCTAGACGACTTTTCACTTTTCGTCCTCTCTCCTGAATCCTGGATGCCTCTCCCATCCTCATTTGCTGCTGATGGCCCAACTTCCTGTTTCACGGAGGAAACTGACACGAGCCCCAGGGAACTGCCCTACCGGCTCATCACCACGTCTGTGTCCCCTGCCTTCTCCTTTGTCACAAGCCATGGACCGACTGTGCTCCTAAAAAAGGCTCGTCCAGGAGATGAGATCCTGTCTCTGCTGGTGAACCCGTGGACCTGGCAGCTTCTCCTTTCCGTCCTGCTTCATTCTTTGCCTAGCAAAGAATCACTACTGGGAGTATTTACTCGTACTCCCGATTCTCCTGTCTTAAAGACATTTCTTCCTTGACCCCCATCCCGCCCCAGGGACCACACCGTTTCTCTGCTTTACAGCAGGGATTCTTTCCCTCTGAGTTTACCTGTGACTCACTTAGGCTCTCCCCGAAACCTCCCAGTTCCACCAGTATGGTACTGGTTATCAGTACCACCTGCATGGCTTAATCCAAAGCGATTCTTGGTCCTTATCTTCTGTGCTGATCACTGTAGCATTTGACACACACCATCTCTCCCTCTTGAAACTTGTTCCTCACTCGGTTTTCAGGACACTCCAGTCTCCTGATTGGCTCCTTTCTCACTGGCTGCCCTTTTTCATCTTTTGCTAGTTCCTCCTCATCTCCCTGAACTCTGAAGGTTGGAGTACCCCAAAGCTTGGCTCTGGCATGTTTTTCTTTTTACACCTGCTTTCTCGGTGGGCTGACCTCATCGTGCCTTATGTCCATTATATGCGGACAGTCCCACACTTGTTTCTTCAGCCCCAGTCTCTTCCTGGAGCTCAAGCTCATAAACCCCACTGCCTATTCAGTATCCCCCCCACCCCGGGGAGATCTAACAGACATCTCCAACTTAACACATGCAGAATGGAACTCTTGATCTTCTCCTCCAAACCTGTCTGCCTGGGTCTCTCCCATCTCAGTTAATGACCACTTCTTCCAACTTTTCTCCTACATGCCAAATCAAATCTGTAAGAAAATCCAATTGACCCTGCCTTCAGAACATATTTAGAATCTGACATTTCCCAACACTTTTACCGAAACCACCCCACCATCTTATCTTCTCTTGCATGCATAATTTCAGTGGCCTTATAATTGGTCCCCCTGTTTCCTCCCCTGCCCCTTTAAGTCTATTCTTGACATATAGCCAGAGGAATCCTTTAAATGCGAAGACAGATCATAACCCTGTATATAACTCTCTTCTCCATATATAACCCTCCAGTGGCTTCACATATCACTCTCGGAGAGAGCCTAATTGTCACAGGAGCCCACTCAGTTTTCCTCCGTCTGGCCTCCTGTTGCCTCTTTGTCCTCTTAATGACATTGTTCCCTTCCTGGTCTCTGATCTGTGCTCAGTGTCATCTGTTCTCTTCCTCTGCTCCATTTATCTTCACAGTACTTATTCATTTGTATCATTTACTTAATTAGTTTGTCTTCCAGTACTAGAATATAAGGCCCATAAGATCCATGATTTTGCCAGTTTTGTTGATTGACCCCCAAACTTTGAGAAGGAAGCTTAATAAATGTATTTTGACTCTATGAACACATACCAAGCCATGTTCTTCTAGAAATTCACCCATGCTATGATTCTGGGTTTCAGTTAAACTTACCTGGTTGAAGGAAGATGTATGTGGGACTCTGCTGTCAGCCTCACTTGTCTTCAGCCCTGGTATGGTCCCTGCCCGCAGAGACGTGTGCACATGAGACAGGTCTAGAGCAATACCATGCCTGGCAATCAGGGACTGCCCAAAGAGAGGTAGACCAGAGCACCAGCCAGTGTGTATTTCTTACACATTTAAAAAAAAAAATCTGATTCATTTCTTTAACTCTGTAAACTCGAGATTCTTAAAATCTAGGGCTTTAGAGCTATTGCCTAGTTTGATTCTTTATACGGAAATAGTGCCTTACACATCCATCTATTTTTGAATTTTAAATAATGATGCACTTGCATTTAAACCTGAAGTCTAGTAGGGAAAAATTCTTCTCTTCTCTTCTCTTCTCTTCTCTTCTCTTCTCTTCTCTTCTCTTCTCTTCTCTTCTCGTCTCTTCTCTTCTCTATAACTTCCTTGTAGAGCTAGAGCTGGATGCCTTTTATTTCCCTTTCGTACCTAATTGCTCAGTTAGAACTTTCAGTACAATGTTGAATGAAGTGGTGAGAGCAGACATCCTTGTGTTGTTCCTGATTTTAGGGGGAAGACTTGCAGCTTTTGTTCTTTTACCATTGACTGTTGGTTTTTCATTGATGCCCTTTGTTGGGTCAAGGAAGTTCCCTTCTATTCCTAGCTTGTTGAGTGTGTTTATCATGAAACAGTGAAAGGTTTTGTGAAATGCTTTTTCTGCATCTATCAAGACGGTAATGTTTTTTCTTGATTGTATTAATGTGGTGTATTACAGTGATTGATTTATATGTTCAACCACCCTTGAGTTCCTGGGATAATCTTACCTGGTCATGACATCTAATTCTTTTACATTTTGTTGAAGATTTTTCCTATAGTCATAAGGAATATTGGTCTTTAGCTTTCTTTTTTTCTGATGTCTTTGGATTTGGTAATACTAGTCTCAGAATGTTCTGGGAAGTGTTCCCTCTTATTCTGTTTTGTTTTTTTTTTTTGGAAGAGTTTGTGAAGGATTGATTGGTTTTACTTATTCTTCTTTATTTTTTTCAAAAGATTATATTTATTTATTTGAGAGAGAGACAGAGAGAGTGACAGAGATAGTGAGAGAGAGCACGAGCAGGGAGGAGAGGGAGAAGCAGACTCCCAGCTGAGCAGGGAGCCGACGTAGGGCTCAATCCCAGGACTCCAGGATCATGACCTGAGCTGAAAGCAGACACTTAACCGACTGAGCCACCCAGGCGCCCCTTACTTACTCTTCTTTAAATGTTTGGTAGAACTTACCAGTGAGCCCTTCTGGTCCTGGGCTTTTTTTTGCAGGAAGTTTTTGACTTCTAGTTTAATCTCTTTACTTGGTGTAGGTCTACTCCAATTTTCTGTTTCATCTTTAGTCAGTTTCAGTAGCTTGTATCTTTCTAAGAATTTTTCTGTTTTGTGTAGATTAGCTAATTTGTGGGCATACGATTGTTCATCGTATTCCCTTATCCTTTTTGTTTTTGTGAGATCAGTAGTAATTTTCTTTCTTTCATTCCTGATTTTAGTACATTGAGTATTTCTCATTTTTTTCTTGGAGAATCTAGGTAAAAATGTGTCAGTTTTGCTGATCTTTTCAAAGAATTACCTCTTCATTTTCTTGGTTTTCTCAATTTCATTTACTTCTGCTCTTATCTTTATTAGTTCCTTTACTCTGTTTAGTTGGGATTAGTTTATTCTTATTTTTCTGGTTTCTTAGGGAAGATTATTAAGTTATTAGTTTGAGGTTTTCTTTTTTTAAAAAACACTGTAGGCATTTACAGCTATAAATTCCCCTCTAAGCACTACATCCCAAAATTTTTGTCATGTATGCCTTTGTTTTCATCCATCCAAAAGTATTCGCTAATTTCACTTGTGATTTTCTTCCCCCCCTTTGATCCGCTGGGGTTAGTTAAGAGTGTGCTATTTAATTTCAATGTATTTGTGAATACTCAATTTCCTTCTGTGATGGATTTCTAATTTCATTCCAGTGTGGTTAGAGAACATACTTTGATTATTTCAATATTTTAAAATTTATCAGGACTTGTTTTATGTCTTAACATATGATTTATCTGGAAGAATGTCTCATGTACACTTGAGAAGAATGTATATTCTACCATTGTTGGGTGGAGTGTTCTTTAAATGCCTGTTAGGTCTAATTGGTTTATGGTGTTGTTCACGTCCTCCGTTTCCTTGTTGATCTGTATAGTTGTTCTATCCACTATTAAAAGTGGGCATTGAAGTCTTTAGATGTTATTGCTCAAGTGTGTTTCTCTGTTCAGTTTTTGCTTCACGTGTATTGGGTCTCTGTTATTAGGTGCATATGTGTTTATGTTACCTTCATTTATTCTTTCTCTAATACTCTCCTTTTCTTTATGTAAATTTGCATTTCTGACCTATATCATTTTTCCTTCTTTCTGAAGAATTTAACTTTTTTTTTTTTAAAGCAGTCTTGCTGGTAACACATTTCCTCAGTGTTTGTTTGTCTAAGAAAGTATTTGCCTTTAACTTTTGAAGGAAAATTTTGCTGGATGTAGAATTCTAGGTTGGTGGGGTTTTTTTTTCTTTCTACACTTTAAATATTTCACCCCACTCTTTTCTTGATTGCATGGTTCCTAAAGGTAAGTATGTATGGGCCTTTCTTTCTTTCTTTTCTTTTTTTTTTTTTGCATGTCTCATAAATTTTTTGTTGGAAACTAGACATTTTAAATAACATGGCAAAAATCATATTCTTTCCACTTTTCATGTTTCGTTTACTGACTTTTCTAACCTAACTTTATAAAGTCTGTATGTTTTGTTCTGGACAACCCCTGAAGTGTCTGACTGATTAGTTGAGTGGTCAGCTCATGACTGGACAGAGATTTCCTTAAATGTCTGCAAACAGTAGTCTTCCAGTCTTTGCTGAGGGGCTCTTTGTGTGTGTTGGAGCTTCCTTCAATCCTCTGCCAGGCAGTTTACAACCCTTCCTTAGGTTTCACTTCCTGCTTGTACAGAGCCTCAAGGTCAGTCATAGGTGAGAGTGTAGGGCCTGCTCAGTTCTTTCCTGAACAAGCCCACAGCCCTTGGGCACGCTCAAAGCCCCTGTGGACATCTCATTCCCCAGATTGCCCTTTAAGGTTTTTGGTTTACGTTTTAAATAGTCTATTATTTGCTCCATCTATTATCTACTGCCTCAGGCAGCTAGAAGTTTAGACAATAGTTGTGTCTGATTTTTTTCAACAAATGCCTTTTGACAGTTTCTGGTAATGGGGCTTGAAGGAGCTCCAACCCCATTCTGCCCTTTCCAGTGATGGGCAGACTGGTGGGTTTTCACTGAAATTGCAGGCTTTTGTTTTCAAGGCTACTACTGATTTGGGGACAGAGGCAGGTGGGGACAGGAGAAGTTGAAATGCCACAGAACTTGGTGTGCATACTGAGATTCTGCCATATTTCATGAATAAGGGCTCCCTAGATTGCTGCAAACCTTTGGTTAATTTCCAGAGTTCTGAGTTTGCCAGTTTTCTTACCTTACTTTCATAGAGGAGAGGATTTTTCAGAGGTCCTTACTGCACCATTTTTGGTGCTGTTGTCTCTTGCTCTGCCTCTGACCGTGATGGATGTGCAGTGAGAGCATAGAGAATCCAAACTTTCCACCTTTACTGCCCACCAAAGAAATGAGTCCGTGGTAGTCAAGACACAGATGAATTTTCCTATCCAAGAACTTCCTTATTTTCCCATTTTTGAAAATTATCGGATCTGCTAAAAACGAGTCTAAAATCATGATTTTGTGTTATTGTAAGAAGAGTTTTTGAAACATTGGCAAGAAGGTCATGACTAGCACTTTTAGAGTTTCTGGCTGTCCTTTCAGAAAAGGACAGGAGGTTGGCCACCTTTGTAATGTGTGCTTGAAGATAATGTAATCTGTTTTCTTTATGTCACAGGGATTTAATGTACAAAATGGCGAATATACCAGATTGGCATACTTCGTATCCTCACACCCAAAAGTTCATGAATTTAAGACCTCACTCTTCACCATGTAGAGTGTATTCAAGGAACAGTTTCCAAAATATGTTTAGACCTTCCTCTTCGGGTGAGTATCATGAAGAAAAAACACTAACAGTAGATATCACTTAGGTATGTTTAGTATGTACCAGGCTCTGTACAAAAGCTTCACATGTCATTTAACCACACGCAATAGAGATACAAAATAGATTGTATTACTGTCCCTATATTCTTTATGGGGAAACTGAGACAGAGGTTGATTAAACCACTTGCCCAAAAGTTACATAGTTTTAAAGAGGCAGGGTCAGAATTTGAGCCCAGTGTGATTCCAAAATCCGTGGACTTAACTATGGCATTTTCTACTATACCTCCTCATTTAGTTTTTCTTAACTAGTAGACAGTGTTTTTGAACAGTTTTAGGGTTACAGAGAAATGGAGCTGAAGTGCGGAGAGTTCCCAGAACACCCCTTCACTCCCCACCCCCAGTGTCCCTCATTATTAACATCTTGCATTATCAGTGAGGTGCCTTTGTTACTGTGGATGGGCCATTACTGATCCATTGTCATTAACTAAAGTCTGCAATCTACAGTAGAGTTCATTCTTTGTGTTGTATGTTCTCTGGGTTTTGATAAACATTTAAGGACATGTATCCAGCTTTACGGTATCATTTTACTGCCCTAAAAATCCCCTGTCTTCCACCTATCCATCCCTTCTTGCCCCTAGTCTGGGCAACCACTGGTCTTCTTCCTGTCTCCATGGTTTTGCCCTTTCAGAATGTCCTAAAGTTACAGTCATACAGTTATGTAACCTTTTCAGATGGGCTTCTTTCCCTTAGCAGTGTGCACTTAAGGCTCTTTCCTGTCTTTTCATGGTATAATAGTCCACTTTTTAATCTCTGAATGATGTTCTCTTATATGGATGTACCATAGTTCGCTTATCTCTTCACTACTGAAAGACATTTTGGTTGCTCTCATGTCTTGGCAATCATGAATAAAACTGCAGTAAACATTTTCATACAGGTTTTTGTCTGGATATAAGTTTTAAACTCATTTGCATCTCTCAGTTTTAAAGCAATAAAATTTAACAATAATTTCCCCAAAGTATATGTCATTTCATCCTGCCCTCCATCTCTTCCTTCTTTCCTGAATATTTTCTGAGCCCCAATATGTGACAAGAACTGTCATAGGTACTGAGGATAAAAAGGTGGGTCCAGTAGAGGGCCTGCCCTGGAGGCGCTCACAGTCTAGAGAGGGGGCTAAAGAATTTTAGTTGCGTGAGACAAATGCTACTGGAACAGAAGTGCGTGCGCAGTGAGCACAGTGGGTGCACATCCTGAGGTGCCAGGAGGCCTCAGAGGGGACAAAGACAAGGATACACTGAATTCTGCCTTGTGAGGGGGGGAAGGCATTCCAGTCAAGTCATACTGGACACTGTGCTTCCTCACTGGGCAAAACTTGAATCTTGCGGTCAGAGGCATCTCCCAGGGAGCCTGGAAATACAGACCTTTGGATGGCTGACTGTCTCCCCAGATTTCAGGGTCTCTGGTTCTAAGGGAAGAGGGGAGAACGGATAGTGGGTGTCGGCTATCAGTTTCCAACACTGTTCAGCAGCTCCATGTGTACAGTGTACTTCGGACACATCTCAGTTTACCTTTCACTCCTACAGAGAAGTCTGGGGTGAAGTGGGATTGCTGGGTCAGAGGGCATCCCCGCTGAGGCTCTTGATGACCCCCACCACATTGCCTGTTAGAAGTTTGTGCCTGGGCATCCCCACAAGTAACATTTGAACGTGTTTGTCTCTATGTATCCTAACACAGAATATTCCCTCTTGCATCTTCTCCATTTGATACGCAAGTGCAATATTCTGTTGTGATTCCATTTGTCTTTCTTTAACCATAAAGGTAACTTTGGTCTTCCAGTTTGTCAGCTTTCTGTCTGTCTTTTGTGAGCTGCCCATTGATATCCTCTGCCCATTTACCTGCAGTGGGTCTGTCCAGTGATTCGTAGGAGCTCTTTCTGTATGGAAGATGCTAATCCTTCATCTGCCTTACACGCCATCAGCGTCTCTTTTTCCCTTTTGTCATTTGCCTTCTATTTTTACTGATGGCAATTCTCAATACAGAATTATTTTTTCTTGTTTAAATTAAAAGTCTCCTAGCACCACTTGTCTCCCCAAAGGTGGTCACCGTGAAGTGTTTGGCTGGTCTCTCTCATGCACACACGTGTATGTGGAGGTGACGTATTTGTATAACTCACATATTAAATAAGCACCGCTCATGGGGTAAACCACAGATATGAGACACCTGATTTCCTTTTACAAATATTTTTTGCCTTATGTTCAAATGTGAAGAATTTCTGTTGACCTGACTTTCTATTCACTAGGATTTTCTTCTATCACATTTAGTCTGTGTTAAGCAGATCAAATGAGTTTTCACTTCTGATACTGTATTTTTAATTTCTAACCTTGCCGTGTGCTTTCAAAAACAGTTTCCTTTTCTCTGCTGAAACCCCTGTACATGCAGTGCGTTGTCAAGTTTTCCTGTAATCTCTTGAACATGTTTACTGTTCTTGTCTTAAATACCTGATCATTTCTCCATCTGTTCTCTCTCAGGATCTTCTGACTGTTTCGTGCTCTTGATTAGGTCACCTCTTCTCATTTCATTTGTCTTGCAATTTTAAAAAAGTTTTAATAGCAGACATTAGTGTGAAGCCCAGTGGAAAGAGAAGGGACTAGTCCAGCCAAGAGAGGGAACGCCTCTTCTCTCAGGCTTCACATGAGCTAGGCGGGCGCAGGTTCATCTCCAGACGGAGCTGTTCTGGACTTGGTTGCAGTTGCCGCTGGTTTCCAATACTTCCCTTCGACAGGTCTTAACATCTGAGCCCTGCTGAGATTCCAGGCCTTTCTATTTCCTTCTGGGTTGGCATACCTGGGAGAGCGCTCTGCTTTACAGCCCCCCTGCTGATTTTGGAGGATCTCTGGGGTGTTCTCTTTGTCCTCTGGCCCAGCTCCTAGTTTTCAGCACCCTAGGAGGCCTTTTTCCGCCCTGCCGCCCTACCTCCAGGCTGCAGTGGGCCACTGAGGTGTGCTCTGTGAAGGCCTGGGTGCCTCAGAGGGGTTCTGTTCTCCCGCCCTGTCCTCAGCCTTTGGCGAGCAGCTTACACTCCCAGACGGGCCTGCCCTCCTGGGGCCACATCACGTAGCTCTGTGCCTCGCCCCCAGCTCTGCTGTCCTCTTACACCCCCACAGGAAGGCCCCAGAGGCCCGGTGCAGACTCGGTCTGTGATTGAGGCCCCCGGCCTGCGAACCCATCACAACCTGTCCACATGTGGCCACTAACCAGCTGGTTCTTTTTTCCTTTCCCCAGTCTAGAATGGATTTGCTTTACTTCCCCTGGCTCTGCAAAGATAAAGGCGTCCTGGGTCATTCCTCTCCGAGGAGTGGCTTACCCTTTCTGGGATTTAGGTTTCTTGTATCCCTCAGTTCTCTCAATGGGTTTAAAAACTATATAGTTTAGCTTCTCTGACTTTTTCTCATCGTGAGGGTGAGAGTGACAGTCTGTTGTGACTTTGTATGTTCTAAACGAATATAGAAAATTTTGTCAGATTGCCCTCCAGAAAGATTATATCAATTTGTACTCCCACCAGCAGGTTATGCAAGTTTGGTTACTGCTTTCATTTTAAATCTGGGAAGGTGCATTTAAATCTGGGAAGGTGCATGTGAAAGAAAAAGTTTTCCTTCAAATGCCAATGAGCTTCAAACTGATATTTCTGATACATTTAAATTAGAATTATTGATTGTGAAGATGGGGCTTCTTGGAAAGCAACTAAAAATATACTTGAAAAGTCTGAAGAAAGATTTTGAGGTGGACAGAAGTTAACAGGAGAGCCCCCCCCCCACCCCCACCCCATGACCCTGGGAGCAGGAGGAGGAACTCTGGGCTGGGTGGGCAGAGGGAGAAATCCTGTTCCCCAGCCCATGTGGAATCACGTGGCTCCTCCCTGTGAATCAGCTGCTTCTGAGAACCCAGACACAGTCAGAAATGGAGAGGGGAGCATGGCAGGACCCCGGGGAGGCTTGTGGGAGATGTCAGTTTCTTCTCCCTCTGAGCTGTGTACCCAGTCCTCTCCCACGAGTCTGCCCCCTCCTAGTTGAGCTGCTGGCTCCCCTACGTACCGTGAGTGACCAAAATGATAGCCCCATTCAGACTTCCGTCCTGAGCTCCAGATCAGATCTCCAGTGGCCTATCTAGACCTCTCTGCTTGGGCTTCATCTGCTGGGCATTTCAGACATGAGCCAGCCAACCAGATCTCTTGATTCCTGGTGTTCTCCGTCTCAGTAAATGGCACCATCATCTATGTAGTTCTTTCAGCCCAGCCCCCAGTTATCCTTGGTTTCTTCCTGCCCCGCCCTGCTGAGCCAGTTGATCAGCAAAGCGTTGTCTGCTCTGTGTCTAGACTACCCCTAATCTGTCTGCACCCCCCAACACCCCCCCTTCCCCGCCAGACATCCAGGGCTACCACCTGGTTCAGGCCACAATCACCTCTTCTTGGACCCTGGGAATTGACTCATCTCTGGACTTCTGTTCTCATTTCTTGCACCTCTAGAATTTACTCTCTACGTAGCAGCCAGAGTGATTTGTGAACACAGCGTATGTCTTGCGTGAACTCTCTGGAGCCTTCCCATTACACGTGGAGACAACCTCAGTCCTTGTGCAGGCACAGAAGCATCACGCACCCCAGTCTCAGCAATTTCTGCCTTCCGTCTCATGCGACACACGCATGCTCTGTCCACCCTGGCCTTTTGCTTTCCTGGACACATCAAGCTTATTCCTGCTCAAGGACCCTTTACCTGTTGCTGTGTTCCCTCCAGCTTCTTGTCTGACTGGCTCATCTTATCATTCTGGTTCAGTTTATCAAATACCTCGAGAGGACTTCCCAGATTTCTCCACCTAAAACAGCTCCCACCTCTCTTCTACCCTGTTCTTTCTTACTGTCTTGTAATGTCTACCCTTACCTTTATTCATTTATTTATTATCTGCTTCTTGTCTTTCCTCTCCCCTGCAGATTCTAAGCTTTACAAGAGCGGGTCTCACCTGTCTTGCTCTGTAGTCCTTCAGTGCCTAGCGCTGGCTGACAGACAGGTGCTCAGTAAATATTTTTTGAATGAATGAATTCTACTTCCTTAGAAGTCAGTGTTTCCTAGGGCTCCCTTCTCTTCCAGCATGGCATGTTCCCCCGTGGCTTCCACATGGCCGGTTCCCCCATCCGCACCTCCAATGCCCCCCACTTCTGATCTCTAGATTTATGTGTTCACCTTTCAAACGGACATCCCCACTTAGAGATCCCAAACTGAATTCATTAACCTTCCCACAAACTTTTTTCTCTTCCACGCCAGCTGTTTATTGCTGTATACAAACTCCTCCACACATAGAGGTTTGGAATCATTGATTTTGCTCACAGATCTGCCATGTGAGCAGGTCCCAGGGACAGCTTGTCTCTCTTCCAGGCGGTTCAGTGGAGGAGGTTCGAAGGCAGCGGGTAATGACGCCTAGGGCTGGAATCATCGGAAGGCTGGCTCCCTCTGTGGGCTGGAACCTCAGCTGGGGTGTTGGCCAGAACGCCTCCCTGCGGCTTCTCTGTGTGACTGCTTGACTTCCTCGTGGCATGGCGATTGGCATGAGTATCTTACAAGGACGAGGCACGAGCTGCAGCACCTTTTGTGACCTCATCTTGGAAATCACATAGGATGATTCTGCCCTAGTTACAGGCCCACCCAGATTCAAGGGGAAGGAATATCTGCCCCACGTCTCGATGGGAGGAGTGTTAGCCTGGCATTGTAGGAAAAGCCTGTGTGGTGGGGATCTTGTGGTGGCCATCTTGGAAAATGCCATCTGCCATGGCCCGCAGACCTTCCCTTTCTCAGCGAAGGGTGTCACCACCCACCCCACCACTCACGCCACGTGGAGAAGCTTTATCCTCTTCCACTACCTCCCCCTGCATGTCAAATCAGGAGATTCTCTGGACTCTACCTGGTCTATTTCAACTTCTCTTTTATTCACCCCTACTTTTCCCTCCATGCCCACCATGTTAGTGTAGACCTCCATTAAGACTTGCCTGTAGGGCGCCTGGGTGGCTCAGTTGGTTAAGCGACTGCCTTCGGCTCAGGTCACGGTCCCGGAGTCCTGGGATCGAGTCCCGCATCGGGCTCCCGGCTCGGCGGGGAGCCTGCTTCTCCCTCAGACCCTCTCCCCTCTCATGCTGTTTCTCTCTCTCTCTCTCTCAAATAAATAAATAAATAAAATCTTTAAAAAAAAAAAAAAAAAAAGACTTGCCTGAGCAGGCTGTAGTTAAAAACATGTCTCCATGCCATTCACTGCCCTCCCCTTTCTGTCCCTCCTACATGTGATGTCCGAGTGCAGTTTCAGAACGAAAATTGGGTGATGTCATTCTCTTGATGGAAGTCCCAGCTTGGTGTCCCATGACCAGGGCACAAAGCTAGATAGGAGCACTGGGGATATGGCTCCTTCTGACTTTTGCAGTCTCATCTCTAAAGCTGATGCTCCTGTGCTCGTCCCCTCTCCCCTTTGCTTCGACTGGCTGTCCTCCACAGCCCCCCCCCACTTCCAGCCCCTCTCACTCTTGGGAATACCAAGTTCCAGTTGAAGTATCACCTCTTCCTTCTAAGCAGCTTTTCCTGAGACCTTCAGCCTGTCACCCCAAGCCAGCCACTGTCTTTTCTCCAGTGTGTCCTGGTTATATACGCCCCTCCCCGAGGAGGCAGTGGGCATTGTGAGCAAAAGACATCCCCAGCACCCGAGGAGCTTGGCGAGCGTCAGGGAAGACAAATAGCTGTGTCAGAAGGTTCAATACCTAGATAAGAAATTCTCATTTGGAAGGAAATAATTGCAATCATCCTTCCCTAGCTCCTGCTTGTGAATGAGTTTATAAAAGATGAAACAGTGCTAAAGACATTTAATACACATCCAGAATTTACTACGTAAGACAGAGCTACTAAATAAATTGTGGTCACCAAGCCTTTGCAATCTCATAAATAGATAGAAGAGATTTACCAAACTACCTGTATTTTTAGCCTCCTGTTTCTCTAGTAGTTTATAAAATATCAAAATGGAATAATCACATCTCCATGCTTATGAAACTGATCCATACCGTGAGTTGATTTGTAGTTACTGTGTTTCCTTATTTCTATAGCTGTTTCATCATAGAGGGGAGGGAAGCTGGGGGGTATCGGCTCTCCTCTGGTGACATGGGGACCTCTGGAACCTATGGCACCGTGGCCCCACTCAGCTGCTTTTCCTCCCAGGAAGTGCAGGCCTTCTGGAGGAAGCTTATTTGGTGCCTTTTAACATTCTTTCATTATCTTTCAGGGGCTAGCCTTTCTCATCTTTTCCTTGTCTTGGAGAGGGAAATAATCTAAATTAAGAATTACATGTTTTCCCCTCAAAAATTGGCAAGGGGCTGAAAAGTGAATATGATATTTTAAAGATTTACTTGAAATGATATTTTTCATAACTGAATTTTATTCCAGAATCCATGTTCTTTGCTTGTCATGACACATGTCCTATATAGGGGGGATTATCTTTGCTCTATTTTTTCTTTTTACCACGATTACTCTCATTTTACATTGACCAGATTTTAAAGGTAAAAAATGACCGTAGATTTGCCATTGTAAGTGATGCAATGCTTAGATGTGTAAAGTGAAGTACAATAGAAGAAATAGTGCTTTGGAAGTTTGTTGGATTCTAGTCCGCAGTGAAGTGATTTTTGGGCTCTTTGCTTTAAGCACGTCTAATCAACAACTCTCTCTCTTTTATAGCCATAGCTGTTGCAAATCCAATACTGTCCTTCTTAGATGTTAAACGGATTTTATTTCAAAAAATCACCGATAAAGGAGATGAGTTGAAAAAAGCCTTTCAGCTGCTTGACACCAGTCACAACATGACGGTGTCAAAGAACGAACTGAGGAGAATTATCACAGCCTTCCTGATGCCTCTCACGAGAGAACAGTTTCAAGATGCCCTGGCTCAGGTACCGTATGCACGGCGACTTAGAATAACCCAACTACTGGGGCGCCTGCGTGGCTCAGCTGGTTAAGCCTCCAACTCGTTATTTCAGCTCAGGTCATGATCTCAGGGTTGTGAGATCGAGCCTCCACGTCAGGCTCTGTGCTCGGTGGGGAGTCTGCTTGAGATTCTCTTTGTCTCCCTCCGCCCTCCCTGCCCCTAAAAAAATAACCCAGCTATGGAAAAGTTGGAGTCAATTACTGGAGCGTGAAATCTTTTCTGGCTTTCCCCCCCAACAGCTCCAAGTGAGCAGTTAAAATTTTGTTTATTTTTCACAATTCAGTGAGATTCTGGCAGATGTGGGATGATCAACATGTGTGTGGGTCATATTTTGTGTAGAGTGCTGCTACAATTAAAATTTTCTTTAGTTCTTAAGGCTTCCATATAAAAGTATTTGGTCAGCTTATATTTTAGAACTTAGTATTTTGGCACTTATCTTGTGTCAAATGGTTATTGAGCACCTACTGTATGCCGGACCCAATGCAGAGCATGCAGACATGGGCCTGACCTCGAAGGGGTCCCAGTCCAGAGAGACATATTTGGCAGTGTTGGTAAGCGTGGGAGTTAGTTAGAGGAGGGAGAGCTATCTAAAAATGGGGAGGTGGTCCAGGAAGGCTCTGGGGGACAAAGGGGTGTGTTTAGTCGAGTTTTGACCGAGAGTGGGTATTAGCCAGATGAGAGAAGAACGGAAGTGCATTATACACAGAGGGAATAATAGCACAAGTGAAAGCTTGGATGCCTGAATCAGCACGGCATGATTATTCAGGGAACTGGGTAGTGTCATTGATACCTGAAGCGAGGGGATATGTGTCAGGTTGTGGATAGAGGGGCCAGTCCTGTAAAGGACCATATGAAAGAGTTTGGCCTCTGTCCTGGAAGATGTAGGGGGCCGGGGAAATGTTTGCAGCTGGGGTGATGCAGTTACCTGGGAAGGGATATGGAGGACAGGCCCTTGGTGGGGTACCATACCAGGTGGCTGTCAATAGTAAACATTTGGTGGGGTCTGAAAATGGAATACACAGTACAATAGGAATTAAATACTCTCAGAATAAATCCATAGAGATCAACATAGTAATACCAAAGTGGAGAAGTCGGGTAGGAATATCAGTAGTGTGCCTTCCAACCCAGTAACCCAATAACTAATTTGCGTGCATGCGCACACACATGCACACACACGTAGAAATGAACATATTTTTACCCATTCATTACTTTTTTTTTTTTTTAAGATTTTATTTATTTATTTGACAGAGAGAGACACAGCAAGAGAGGGAACACAAGCAGGGGGAGTGGGAGAAGGAGAAGCAGGCTTCCCAGCGAGCAGGGAGCCCAATGCGGGGCTCGATCCCAGGACTCTGGGATCATGACCTGAGCCGAAGGCAGACGCTTAATGGCTGAGCCACTCAGGTGCCCCCATTCATTACTTCTTAATCAGTCTGACATTTCATAGTATTTAAAAGTCTGTTTCCTTCTAGAATTTGTTGACTACCTCAACCCAACCCAGTTTTCTTATTTTTACAACAGGGGAATTATGTGTCAGGAAAACAAACAGCCCAGGGAATTTCGGGTATTCCTGAATTCCAGTCAACCTCAGGGACTGGCTCTCTCCTTCCTTTCACTGATGTAGGAAAAAAATATTTGTGGATCTCTTTGCTGTTTCTTCTTGAGCATACCATGGTGCTGTTTCAAGGATTTCTCTTCCTTTAATTTGCTTTTTCACTGAATTTGAGGTTTGTAGCCATTATTTTTTGATCTATATATTTTATTTCATCCTCCCTGAGACATTTTGGTATTGTCTCTAGGCCCCTGAGGCTCTGTTCATTTTTTTCAATCTTTTATTTCTATTTTCAGATTGGATAATATCTATTGATATGTCTTCAATTTCAGTGATTCCTTCTTTGCATCTCTTTTTTGCCATTAAGCTCATTCAGTGAAAATTTATATTAGGCATAGTGTTTTTCAGTTCTAGAATTTCCATTTGTTTCTCTTTTATAGTTTCTATTTATCTGCTTACATTTCCTGTTTTTTTCTTCAATTTTGAGCATATTTCTTTTAACTCATTAAGCATAGTTAAAATAGCTGCTTTAAAGTCCTTGAATGATAATTCTAATGTCTGAGTTATCTCAGCATTGGGTTGCATTGATTTTTTTTTCCTCTTAAAAAGCAAGGGTCACATTTTTCTGGTTCTTTATATTTGAGTACTTTTGGATTATATCCCAGACCAGTGCTGTCTAATAGAAATATAACATGAGGGGCACCTGGTTACCTCAGTCAGTGGAGCATGTGACTCTTGATCTCGGGATTGTGAGTTTGAGTCCCACGTTGGGTGTAGAGATTACTTAAAAATAAAATCTAAAAAAAAGAAAAGAAATGTAATGTCACTCACATTTATAATTCAACATTTTCTAGTAGCCACATGAAAAAAATTAAAAAGAATTCATTTGAATAATATTTTTATTTAACTAATATGTCCAAAATATTATCTTATTTCAGCATGTTATCACTATTAAAAATTGACAATAAGTTATCTTCTAGTCTTTTCTGTGTACTAAGTCTTCAAAACCTGATGTGTACTTTAAACTTACAGCCAACTTCAGTTCATACACTAAGTTTCCACTGGAAATACTTGATGTCTAGATTTCATAAAATTTATAATTAAAACACAAGATTGACATACCGAGTCATTCCAAACATAGTTAAAACTTTTCCAGTCACTGAATTAATTTTAAAATTTAAATTAATTAACAATGACTAAAAAAATTCAGTTCATCAGTTGCCTTAGCCACATTTCACATGCTCAACAACCACATGTGGCCATGGCTGCACATTAGTACAGGGCTAAACATTATAAATACAGTGCTGTAGAGACTGGATTCTGTTACATTCCTCTGAAGACTGTTGACGCTTCTGCTCTGGCAGTAATTAACCTATAAACTTGAGCAGTTGCTTGCATCTCATTTTGGCTCTTTTGTCTCTAGGTGGGTCTTTTCTGAGTCTGACCTGTATATGTCTGCTTCAGGTGTCTGCTGGAAACTTGGACAGAGTTTATACACAGAAAGTGGGTCTCCTTCTCTGTCCCAGAGTTTATAGTTGTTTTCTGTGGGAGGGTGGTCTGTTATGAGCTGTCTCTACCACAACTTCTGCCTGATCATTTTTTAAAAGTAACCACAAAGTTATAGAGAAGTTGGAAGTTTAGTGGGAAGAACAAATTTTTTTCCTGAACCATTTGGGAGTAAAGTGGCTCCATCACCCCAAATATTTCAGTGTATGTGTCCTTCAAACAAAGATAGTGTTCTACATAACTACAGTATGACCATTCAAATACAGATGTTAACACGAACTCACTACTACCATCTCAGCCCTGGGACCCAACCTGGTTTTGCCAGTTGTTCCATGCATATCTTGTAATGATCCAGGTCAGAACACAAATTCCAAGTGTCCTTCAGTCTAGAACAGTTCTCAGCCTTTCGTTAGCTTTCCTGACCTTACCACTCTGAAGATTGCAGAGGGTAGCATGTCCCCTGTTTGAGTTTATCTGATGTTTCCTGATGTTTATCGGATGACTGGGTATTTGTCTTTCTCTGACTTATTTCACTCAGTGTAATACTTTCCAGCTCCATCCATGTTGGTGCAAATGGCAAAATCTCATTCTTTTTTGATGGTTGAGTACTATTCCATTGTATATATATGCCACATCTTCTTTATCCACTCATCAATCGATGGATACTTAGATGGTTTCCATGATTTGGCAGATATTGCTGCTATAAACATCAGGGTGCATGTATCCCTTCAAATAAGTATTTTTGTATCCTTTGGATAAATACCTAGTCATGCAATTGCTGGATCAGAGGGTAGTTCTATTTTTAACTTTTTGAGGACCCTCCCCACTATTCTCCACAGTGGCTGCAGCAGTTGCATATCCCACCAACAGTGCACAAGGGTTCCCCTTTCTTCGCATCCTCGCCAACACTTGTTGTTTCTTGTGTTGTTGATTTTAGCCATTCTGACAGGTGTGAGGTGATATCTCACTGTGGTTTTCATTTGCATGTCCCTGATGATGAGTGCAACTGGTAATGTTCTCTTGCTTTTAAAGAACATTTGTCCTTGCAAACATTGCATCAGTTTCCTCATAAGCTTGATTTAACTGATACTTTATTTATACCAAATGGAGAGTTAAGATATTTTTCCTGCTAATGTCTCCCTATATTCATGATCTAATGTTAATTTAAAATTTTGACAATCTTCCCAAGCTAATCAACTATGCAGGAAGAGGAAAAGTACAGAAAATGTGAAATGTGTATCCGTTTTTAAAAGCTACATCTGTTTTTAAAAGAAGTCACTGAAAACTGTAGAGCTTCAAAGACTTTAAAAAACAGGTCCTGGTAGTCTATCTGAAATAATAAGCATGGGTTTTCTAGAACCTCAAGCTCCTGTGACCCATGTGTAAACCAAGGAGGCTGGAATGTGGTGCATTTTCAGGAGGCCAAGTTCACAGGAATGAGGCAGGGTTTCTCTTTCCAGTAGCTGGAGTTCACAGTGTGTGTACTTTTCTAGACCTTTTGCCAACAAATCCCTTTCCAATAGTGAATGTAAGCCTAACTGGAAACCTATAAAACTGATAAAACACTTCATGGGAATTTCACACTTAAAATTAGAAAAGAATTTTCCAGTTCTAGTGAATTCACTTTAGCTTTAATTTTATTTTAAGAACCATGTCAAGAATGTTTGGATGTCAGAGTGTTTTGATGATTGATCAGGGCATGGATGAGGAGACATCACTTGTAAAACGCCCTGTACCTTAGTTTCCTTGAAAGTCATGGTAACATGAATTTTTTAAAAAATGGGGCCTCCGTCTCTGAATGTTAATAAAAATTTTATAAAAGAAGCTGAATTGGCAAAGAGATTCCAGAGAAGAAAAGCATAATTCTGTTCTGGTCCCAGTGGTTGTGCTGGGTTGGGGAAAGAGATGTCTTTGAAGACACTTGTCAACACGATGGATGTGGATTTAAACACTACCCTCCTCCACCCCAATCTAAGAATTTACTTTTATCGATTCATCTTTGGATGGTTATGATTCTTAAACATTTTTGCCAGAATCACAAATATGGACAACGTGAGTTCTTAGCAGAGCCTCTCCTTTTAGATTAGATTCTTGAGTTGTTTAGGGGCTTAGCTTTGGAGACTGGACTTTGCAAAACTGTATCTGCTGCATTAGAATTTTCATTAGACCATAAGTAACAATATGAAATGTGATAATACCTTCAATAGGTAGATGGACTTTCCCTTTTTTTTTTTTCTTTGTAGGCAGAATGGTTAGTGTAGGGAGAGGAACGTGGGCTCTGGAGGCACTTGATGGTAGTGGCATGCAGGGAGGTCACATCTCTGCTCCACGGGAAGTGGCAATGACCACACCCTCAGGACCTGGTTTTGGGGCTAGATGAGTTAACTCATGTAAAACACCAACAGTAGTACTTGTGCCCGTCTCCCAAGTATGAGCTCAGTAAATGTGTGTTTCTTCCCCTCCTCATGAAGTCTTACTACCAAAACCATGAGGGCGTCCAGTCTTGGAGCAACACACGTACTCTGTTCTTGCCCTTCTGCTGTAAAGCTAGGGAAACTGGGAGGTGTCTACCCAAAACTACATCTACTGAAAAACACCCTATCCGAAATAGAAATCATAGATGTCCTTTCCAGGACAAGGCTTCATGAAAGTCCACCCTGTGAGCTGCTGTCCCTCTGGTCCCATTTCTTAGTTGTATATGTTTTAAATAGTAAAAAGAAATTTGTCCTTTGGGGAAGACTGAGATAACCGTGCTCAGCTTTGAGGCTGGAATTGTAAGGGCTAAGTGAACATCACACTCGATTGTATGGACATGGGAGCCATTCAGCTGTATGAAAAATGGTACTTTGCGTATTTGCACAAAGCTTAATAAAATATATCTGTATTGATTATATATTTTAACTTTAGTTTCATAATCCTTTTTGGGGGAAATAATTATTTTCACTTTTTAAAAATTTTGACTTTTTATTTAGAAGTAATTTCAGGGGCGCCTGGGTGGCACAATTGGTTGAGTGTCCTACTCTTGGTTTTGGCTCAGGTCCCGATCGCAGGGTTGTGAGATAAGAGCCCATGTTGGGCTCCGCACCCAGTATGGAGTCTGCTTGAGATTCTCCCTCTCCCTCTGCCCTTCCTGCTCGTGCTCCTTCTCTCTCTAAAACAAATAAATCTAAAAAAAAAAGAAGTAATTTCAAACCTCCAGAAAATTTATAAGAATAAGAATAATACAAATAGTACCCATATGGTACAAACAACACCCATAGACACGTAACCCATACACACTTAACCCAGATTTGCCGGTTGTGAACATTGAACCTCGTTTTACTTCTCCTGTGATCTTTTGTTATCCATGTGCGGTATGTGTGGATATTGCAAACAGTTGACAAGATATGGACAGTGTGTACATAATGTTTTTCTGAACTATTTGAGAGGAAATTGCTTATATTATGGTTACTTACTTCTAAATACTTCAGTGTGTATTCCCTAAGAATAAGAACTATTCTCTCAAATAATTACAGTACAGTTATCAACATTGGTAAATTAAACATTGAGATAATTCTTTTATTTAATCTGTAGTCCGTATTGACCCACTGGACCCAGTAATGTCCTTTATAGAATTTTCAATTTTAAAATGGCTTTTTTCTACCTTAAAAGTATATAAATGTACAGAAAGTTCACATGACATTCAGAGGGTAAAGTTACATTGTGGCCTCAGCCTCTTGGGGAAAAAATATATTCTAATATATATGAATATATTTTGGGGCAGCTGGGTGGCTCAATCAGTTGGGCATCTGTCTGCCTTTGGCTCAGGTCATGATCCCAGGATCCTGGGATCGAGCCCAATGTCAGGCTCCCTGCTCATCGGGGAGTCTGCTCTCTCTCTCTCCTACTGCCCCTCCTCCCAAGTCGTTTTCTCACTTTCTCTCTGTCTCAAATAAATAAATAAAAAATCTTAAAAAAAGAATATATCTCTACTAATTTTACTTTATTTTTTAGATAGAATTAGATTTTAGATAATTTAATAGACAACCTATTGACTTTCAATTGAGCACAGACTGGCATTCTGGCATTTATGCTGCTTGTACCTGGCTTACTGGGGGTGCATGTGAACTTAGACACCTGGGTGAAGTGGTTGTGTCTCCTAGAATACCCATCCCACCAGCAGTATCCTGTCTTCCATCATGAAAGCTCCTGGGCTGTCTACTACTTGGATCTGAATCCTCTAACTGGCCGTCATTCTTCTTGTTTGGATGTAGATCCCCCTCACCAGCTCTGGTGCCATCCCGTATCTTGAATTCCTGTCCCGGTTCGGTGGAATGGACCTAAATATAAATGTTATAAAGAGGTAAGTGGGTTTTTTTTGCTCAAATGAAAATGTGAAATTTGGAATGATAAGAGAGAGGGCATAAGGTCAGGAGAGCTAATCATGTCAACAGATATATATGGAAGAGGAGTTGGTAGAGCTTGTCCATATAGAATTTAATGTAGTTAATCCTCAGTCAAAAGGTTATTTAGAGAAGACTCTAACCTCTATGCAGGATATATTTCAGAATAAAAGAAATAATACTGTATTGAAAATGGAAACATAACAAATTAAAACCAGATTAACATATTTTATATGCAGTGTATTTCAGATTTGGAAATAATAAATTTTAATTTTGAAGTAAGAATATTAAGATTCAAAATTTAAATTTGTTCATTTTTATTTTATTTTTAATGTCTTTCATTGGAAAGTGATCATGTTTTAGTAGCTAGAAATGAAATATTTTTTTAAAAGATGTATTTATTTATTTTAGATAGAGTGAGAGAGAGAGAGAGCACACACACATGAACGGGAAGGGTAGAGGGAGAGAGAGTCTCAAACAGACCCCACACTGAGCAGGGAGCCTGATGTGGGACTCCATCTGAGGACCCTGAGATCACGACTTGAGCTAAAACCAGCAGTCGGATGCTCAACTGACCACCACCCAGGCACCCCAGAAATGAAATATTTTTTAAAGAGATTTTTGTATGAACTCCTTTGTATCTCATAACTGTAGGGTATGCATGGGGCTCATTTGCTTTATGAGCTGAAAAAGGAGAGTGTTAAGAGTATGAACTCTTATGTCTCTCTCAGCTGCAAAGTTCTTTGATTCTAGCGTCTGATTTAGGAAAGACCATTTTAGTAAAAAATTATTCACACAGATTATCTGGCTCTAAATGAGTAAACCTCATTTTCTCAGGAATTGGGCAAATAGTTATAAGAGTTAAATTTGATCCTGAAAATTTAGCAGATTTTGGTATAATAGCTTTCATGACTGAGTCTGTCATGGACTCAACGTAGGTGTAAGAATTCATGCAGCAGAGGGGAGGGGGAGCAGGGACTTGTTCAGCGAGTGCAAGTTTCAGTTTTATAAGATGAGAAAGTTTAGGAGATGTGTTGCACAACAGTGTGAATATACTTAACACTACTGAACTGCACACTTAAAAATGATTAAAACGGTAAATTTTATGTTATCTGGGGTGGGTTTTTATTTTTTGTGTTTTTTTTTTTGGTTTTGTTTTTTAACCACAATTAAAAAAAAAAGAGGGGTGCCTGGGTGTCTCAGTCGTTAAGCGTCTGCCTTTGGCTCAGGTCATGGTCCCAGGGTCCTGGGATCGAGCCCCATATCAGGCTCCCTGCTCGGGCAGGAAGCCTGCTTCTCCCTCTCCCACTCCCCCTGCTTGTGTTCCCTCTCTCACTGTGTGTCTCTCTCTCAAATAAATAAATTAAATAGTTTAAAAAGGAAAAGAAAGAAAAAAAAAAGAATCAGTGCTGCAGTTCCAACAAGAATGACAAAGTATTATCCCCTTGATGGTCCGATGGTCAGGGACTTCTCTGTGCTCTCTTTAGTTAATGATCCCTAAGTGGTGGGCTGAGATAATCTCCAGGTTTATTTGAAAGAATGACTTGTTTTATAAACTGTATATTCGTGCTCTTAACCTAAAACAATCCCATTTGTGATAAGGTTGTTGGGTGGACAATAACCTAACTTGAATATTCTTTGTTGAAAAAGCTAAACAACTAGAAAAACTGAAAGCAGGAGCGTTCTTTTTTTGTCTTTTGTTTTTGTTCCTTTAGTTGTGAAACATCAGTCTGATAGTTAATTTGAGATGAAGAGGATCACAAGTTACTTCCTATAAAAGGCTAAATTTTTTTTTTAATATTTGATTTATTTATTTGACAGAGAGAGACAGAGCCAGAGAGGGAACACACACAGGGGGAGTGGGAGAGGGAGAAGCTGGCCTCCTGCTGAGCAGGGAGCCCAACGCGGGGCTTGATCCCAGGACCCTGGGATCACGACCCGAGCCGAAGGCAGACACTTAACAACTGAGCCACCCAGGCACCCCTAAAAGGCTAAATATTTTAACTAAATTTGAAAGATTCAGCTTATAACTGACTTAACTCATGGGGCTGAATCTTCTTTACTGCTGGAGACAATGCATTTTAGTGAGCAGACACTGCTCCTTCAGGTAATATGATAGGCTATATCCACGAACAGCACTTCCACTGGAAACAACTAAAATGACTGATAAAACGTAAAATGTATACATACATTTTTCTTCACTAGTGAGCTGGCAAGAAAGTAAGTACTCCCCTAGAGGCTAACACGAAATGGAGACGGAATCAGGAGAAGTGAGCATTCTATCAAGCCAGCTTTTGCCTTGAGAGTATTGGCTAAATCCTGGTGAATTTGTGTTTCAGTTTGGTTGGCTATTTGGACTGAAGGGGACAGGGGACAAAGCCTAGAGGGCCTACCCAAGGTGGAGGAACCTAATAGAAGACCAGTACATATAAAGCTGGGACACCAAAACCCTCATGTGAAGATAGGTTACAAATATAAACCTGCATCCCAGAAAGGCACAAGGAAACCTACCTATTTCCTTGTGCTGTTGGGTGAATAGAGGACAAAATTGTAATTATAGGTCAGTATTTATGCAAGTCTGACTGAAATAATGCTACTTGTGTAGCAAAAAGAAAAAAAAAGATTGGAAGAAGTACAGAACTTCTGGTAGTGAAAGATACGATAATTGTGGATATAATTCAGTGGTTGGGTGGGAAAAGTGGATGAAACGCAGCTGAAAGGAGCATCAGTGGAGTGGAAAATAGATCCGAAGCCATTATCCAGAAAGCCACACAGAAAGACAAAGAGAGAGAAAATATGGAGGACAGGTATAAGAGACATGGAGGGGAGAGAGAAGGCCTAGGAGGTTCCATATTGGGTTTCCAGATAGGGGAAAGGATAGGGAAGAGCCAATATTCGAAGGGATCTTAAGCTGGACGAATGAACAGAAACACCTATATAGACATGTCACCGTGAGACCGCAGAGCATCGGCATCGGCATCACAGAGAGCAGTAAAGGCAGTGAGGGGACGCACTGGGTTGACTGAGGCCGATGTCCCACGTGTTCGACAGCGGGACGGGCTCTCCCACATGCTGGGAATGAAGTATTTGCCAGCCTAGAATTGAGAAGACTGAGATCTCTTCCTGTGGGAACGCGGGGACCCTTTTCCTCTTCTTTTCCGTAGTAGAGGCTCGAGCACTGAGGTCAGGCTGTGTGCACAGGGAGAAACATGTGGCACCTTTGCCTGCCATGTTCAAGGTCACCTTTGAGCCAGAGCCTCTCTTTCTTCATCCTACAAAGCATGCCTCTTGTTTGTATCTGTGCGTATGTACTTTAGGTGGAAGGAGAACGCTCCCGGATGGACAGTTGGAAGTGATGCGGGCAACAAGAGGGCAGGAAGTGTGGGGTTAGATCCAAACACATCCGCTGACCTCAGGAAGCACTAAGGACTAGGAATAATGACGACTTTGGGAATTTAAAAATAGGATAGGATTAAAATACACGACAGTAGCAATATATATGCTGAGAGGAGGGACTGGGATGGAATGTTCTAGATTGTTACCTTGTCCAGAAGGTAAGATTAAAAATTTTGATTAACTTTAGACTTTGAGAAATATGCAGGTTATAATTTCCAGAGCAACTATCACAAGATTAAAAATGGAGTGACTGATTCCCAAACTTACAGAGGCAAACAAATGGGATCATAAAAACGGGATTGACCAAAAAGAAGGCAAGAAGCCGCAGAATAGGCAGACCAAATAGAAATCCCAAGTAAATTGGTAATTGTAATAAATGTTCCACTTAAAAGGCAGAGATTGTCTGATTAGATAGGAGATAGTAAAATCCGCCAAGAGAAAAACCTAAACATAAGTTTATAGAAAGGTTAAAAGTGGAAGGATTTAAAGACATACCATTCCAATGAATACTCATCTCAAGAAAGCTGGTGTCGCTCAGTTACTATCAGATAATAAGCTGTGTCTCCCGAAGGAGACACTGAGATGGAGTCAGGGGGGACAGCTGTGAAGGGAAGGGGACCCGAGTGGCCTTGGGCAGAGGCGCTGCCCTGGGGCTGGGGAGGGGAGGGAGGCTGAGATTGGGAGCCAGTGCACGGGGCTCTGGACCCATGCTGCTCTGTCTCTTCATCTGATGGCGGGTACACAGGCATTTGTCTGATTTCTGTTCTTTAAATCTTAAACATATGTTAAAAATAGTGTCTTGTGTCTATTCAATACATAATTAAAACATAAGAAATATTACATTTAATATAGAATGATAAGGCTGGATTCCTGGTGAGTTTCCACCTCAAACTTGGGCACTTAACCTTCCAAGCCTCAGTTTCCTCCTATGTAAAATGAAGTTCATTTCTGCTTAAAATGCTCCGATGGCTTCCCCTTACCGCAGTATGAAATCCAGATTCCTTATCCCGGCCACAGCACCACAGGGCTGGCGTCCACTTCCATCTCTGAACTCACCCCTGTCCCCTGCCCTGCTGGGCGGGCTCTGGTCTCCCTGGCCAACTGACTGTAGCAGTGCTGGGACATGCGGAGCCCCGGTCCTCTCGGCTTCACGCCACTGTGTGCCCCCTTTGCTTTGTCCAGAGAGCTTTTTCCTTCCAGTGGATTGCTCCTGGCTCCTCAGCCTGTGGGTCTCTACCAGCTTGTTCTAGAGGGGGGCTCTGAAGCAGTGTGGAAATATGGATAACACAAAATAAAAAAAATAGTTAAATAAAAGCAGATGGAGCCAGGGGCGCCTGGGTGGCTCAGTTGGTTGAACATCCAACTCTTGATTTTGGCTTAGGTCATGATCTCAGGGTCGTGAGATTGAGCCCCACCTAGGGCTCTGTGCTCAGGACGGGGTCTGCTTGAGAGATTTTCTCTCCCTTTCCCTCTGCCCCCCCCCCACCCCCATTCGTGCTCTCTCTCTCAAATAAATATATAAATATAATCTAAAAAAAAAAAGTAGGTGGAGCCAAGGGGATGGTACACACATCCACCATGAAGTCCTTTGCGGAGTGGCTGAGAGTGCCCCCGGAGTGGACTGTGGACCCCTCAGAGGTCAGAACAAAGTGCAGAGGGGCTGGGGGTGAGGGTGAGCGGCACCTCCACTTGGCCACATGTGACCTTTGTCTCCCTGCCTCCTTGTCTGTGACCCGGGGCAACAATGGCCCCTGACCCACGCAGTTGTCATGAGGATTAAATCAGATGGGGCTCGCCACAGGAAGTGCTCATTAAGCGTCAGCTGTAATTACTCGGTTCCCACGCTGCCCTGGGAGGAGGAAGAAATGTTGTATTTCATTTTATGGACGAGGAAACGGAGGCACGGAGAAGCTAAGGACTTGGCCCAAGTCCACGCTGCCGGCAGACGGCAGTGCCTAAGAGATACCTTGCGTTAGAAAACGTAATTTAGAAATCATTATCATTTTGATCTCTGCATGTCCTACGTAAGCGTTTATTGGGTTAAAACATTTTAACGAAAAGTTTTTATTTTTCTTTTTAAGAGGAGGGGAGAAGGAAATGAGTTGCAGTCGGACAGTAAAAGAACTTGAGACCCAAATAGGAGAAAAGGTAATAGAGATCTTTTAAAATTCTCCCCGCACCCCCACCCCCTGCGTCAGAAGTGATTATTAGCAGAGGTAGATGAAGCAGAATGAGCCACATCTTGTCGTCTGTGCTCTCCCGTCAAAGCCGGCTGACGAATAGATCCTGTAACAAGCCCGTGTGAAAGCTTGTATTCAGACGACTTGCACTGGCTCGCCTGGCGTCTCTCTGGATGAATGACACCAACAGAAGTCCTGGAATATTAATGGCTTTTGTATTAACTTTAGATCCCTAGTAGTAGGGCTGCCCTTTCTGGTTTTGTCTAAGACTGAAGCAGAGGATCTCTTAAGAAGGAGAAAACTTCTGCTTTTCAGCAGTAAGTGCCATTCGAGAGCAGCATGGTAAAAATAACCGGGAAAACTCAGAGTGATGTATATTTAAGTATTGAGTAATTTAGCCACAGAAGCTACTGCATGTGTTTAGAAGAGGAGCACATAGCCTTGTCCCTCTTTGCTGATTATGGTGAGACATCATCACCCACAGCTAGGGATGGGGGGAGATACTCGTGGCTTTCGGGGGTTGGAATCAGACCCCTTTTAAAAATGCATTTGAGCCTGTCAGTTAACGAGCAGTCTGAGAATCATGATTCAATTTACTCGATTCAATATGTTGGTTTGAAATGTGTCAAATTTTCTTTCCTTTTTGAACTCTTCTGAGATTTTCATACATTTCAAAATAAAAAATAGCCAGAAATCCACAAAATGTTTGTCTAAATTTCCCTGGCTGACGCCATTAACACCAGAAAATTCGTCTTAATGTGATACTTTTTTAGCATTATATATTCCTAAAAATCTGGTTTCACTATATGTTAGTAAGAACCCTGGTGTAATTTGCTTCTTCTATTGTGGTTCATGTGTTATGCTGTAAGAAATATGTAATGTGATTGATATTATTTAGGGTACATCTTTAATTTGTCCCTTTCTAAACTGTGTTAATCATGAAATACTCCTGGGAAATTCAACCGTTTATGACAATCATCGTATCCACATAAACACCATCGTGGATCAATAATGCAGCATTTCAGTGAGTGTGGTTGGGTTTGTAATTGTCCCCAGTTAGGCTGGGATTGTAAATTACCAACAAGAAGGCTACCATGAGGAAAGCTACAAGGGAACTCCACCACTAACCATCCCTTCATCTAACTCCTCTTTTATCCCAGCCCCCTCCCTCTCATCCTATCCATGGGGGAAGCCCTCCCACTGGTTAGGAGTGAGTTAATCAGTGGGCTTACACAGTGCAGCTTTCAAGCAACTTCTGGGGAGAAGGCTGAGGAGGGGTGATTGAGGAAGCACTAAATCCTAGATTTAGTGGGGTTCTCTGCCGTGCATTCTGGCGAGCGTCACCTGCAGCCCCAGTTCTACCTGGGACCCCGACTCTGGGCAGGCAGGTGGAGTAGACAAGACTGACCTTGGGACTGTTAAAAAAAAAAACTCAGCTGAGTAAATTTGAAGACCTAATTGGCTTTATTAAGCAATTCATGAATTTAGCAGCATCCCATGAAGCGAAGTAGAGGGGAGGTACAAGGAGCTGTACAAAGAGGAAGGATTTTATAGGGAGGGAGGCGGGGCAAGAAGTTGTTAGCAGAAGGAAAGAAAGGAGTTTCAAGCCAGGTCACCTTCCCTCGGTGGGGGGAGGGGGGAAGGACAAAGGGTCTTATTAGGTGGATTACCTCATCTTCCTTTGGAGGGAGGAATAGAGAGGGCTCACGTGACGAGATGACCTCATCGGTGCTGACCAGCAAATTCCAGATTGGTTGGATTAAAATTCCAGTCCTGGAGAAGCTGAAACTCCAATTAAGTCTTGGTTTGCCATGCTGCAGACAAGTGACTGTACTGAGAGCCTGGAGCTTTCTTTTTAATGGGACCAGGTCAGATCTGGGTTTCCATCTCAGAGCTTTGCCCTTTACCAGCCTGGTGGCCTTGACAAGTCCTTGTCACTGGGTTTCTTCATCCATTAGTGGGGATAATAACACCCACCTGGAAGTATAACCGAACTCAAGGGGTTCGCTGCTTGGGGTGCATCACATTGAACACAACCTTTGTTGAAAGCAAAGAACTTGGTGTTACCTGTTAAAAGTAAGGAGACATGGAGATAGCTGGCTACTCACTGTCTCCCTGAGGGGTTCCTACAGGAAGCTTTTATTCTGTGTATTGAGGTCAGGGGCAGGGAGCTCACTTAGGCACTTTTGGCTCAATTGCACATGCCTAGTGTGTCAACATGCTAGTGCATACATCAGATGTTCAAAAAAAAATGGCGGAAAACTCTGCCCACAGGAGGGGATGTTAGTGTTAAAATGAGCTAAAGGTAACTTCAGGACCACTCAGGGGGGCGTCTGCGTAGGTCCTCGGCTCCAGTCCAGCTCAAACTGGCTCACATAAAGTGCTGTCAGGCAAGACATACCTAGCAGGGGGCTCTCGGGTGAAACACCTAGTTGGGCGTCTCCTTGGATGGAACAGTTGGTTCTGCAAACAAAACACATTCCTTCCCTGCTTCTGTCCCTTCCTTTCCCCGCTTCTGTTGATAGCTTTTAGCCCTCTGATTTGAGTAACTTCCTGTTTCATCCTAGTTAACAGAAGTGCTGTCATGTGGCTTAATAATATGCAGTACAAAGCACCTGGAACAGCTGGACAATGCCAGCAATCACTAGAATGATTATTACTGCAGCTTCCTTTGAAGGATCGGTAGGAACACCAGTGAATCTCATCCCTTCCCACCCACTCCCAAAATAAATAGAACAAATCAAATATACTCACCTGTTTGCTGTGTGTAGTAGCGTATTTCCAGTTAAGGCTCTTGTCCTGCAAATAGTCCACACACGAGTGTTGGAGACTGGGACGGATACCTGGGAGCTATTAAAGGAAGGCTCTCTTTAGACATATGTTGTCATTGCTGGGTGATCTATACAGTTTGGGAATGGAAGAATGCTCATTATTTTGTTTTAAATATAAGTCTGCATGGTTTGCTAGAGCCAAGAATGCATGCAAATGTCTCTGAATTTTGGGAGCCAGACTTTGCTAAATGTATGTGTGGTCTAGCCTTCCTAAACCAACAAATAATTAACATTTGGCACCCCAAACCTACCAAACCCCAGTGCTCGTGCTTCCTAATCGTTTTTCCTCTGCAGGGAGCTTGATCCAATGGCTGATTCCTTGGCCTTTCCCTTCCTCACATGCACTTAGACCCTCCAACGTAGGTTCACATCCCCACTCATTATCCAGTTGAACCCTTGGGCTCTCTGAGCCTGGTTTTCTCTGTCAGTCATGGGGTGGGGGCCAGCCTGGATGGTCTCCAGGTCCCATCTCTCCCAACCTGTGGTGATTATGATCCATGGCTTCACATGAAGAGGTTGCTGTCTGATCCTGTGGGGCTCCGTGAGCCCAGGTAGTCCTCGAGGCATCTTCCTTTGGCTCCAGCTTGTCCCGGTCCCTAGTTGGCTCTGCACTGGGTCCCAATAAGTAGGCACTTTGAGTCCCGTGCTTACCTTACTTAGGCTCATCCCCTTGGCCCTTGCTTTTCACTTGGTCACAGATATGTGCTTTCCTTTGCTTCTCTTCTGTGCCATGGCTTGGCATCTGCGTGACAGGTCCTTGAGCTCTCTGGTCTTCACCTTCTCTGCTCTCACAGTCTCCTAGGGAAGCAGAGGCATTTAGTGGGAATCAGGCACACCTGGCTGAAATCCAGCCCCTGCAGCTCCTACTGGGGGCCTTAGATGTCTCACTATTCTGACTTTCCTCATCTCTAAAGTGGAGACAACAACCAATCAGGGTAGTTACAAGAATGAATGAGAATAATAGACACAAAGCCCTTGGCTTACCATAGACGCTCAGTAAATGTTAGTCCCTTCCTCCATCTGTTAGTGAGTGAAGCCCATTGTCTGGCACTACTGAAACCCCTCCGGTGGTAGGCTTTACCTGCTACCAGGTGGCCCCACCTACGCCATGAAGGTGTTTGGTTGCTCTGCCCCGAGAGAAATAGAAACCCCCCAGCTGAGCTCGCTGAGACAGGATAGCACTTCTCATCTCACCTGAGAAGTCAGGAGGGAGTGCAGATGCAGGATCAGCTAACTCATGTCTCCTCTGGTCACCAGGATATTGCCACCATTCAGGCTTGACATGCAGGTATTGTGATGTCAAGTTTTTTTCCAGATGCTATTTCTTCCAATATGACTCTATAAACATGGGGAGACTTTTCTCCTGACTCACAGCCAAGAAAAATGTCCCACACCCAAATCAATCATTGGCAATGGCACTGGTCACCATGAGCAGCCTGAACCAACCCTGATTACTTCCTGGTGTGGTGGCTTGGCTCCCTCCAGGGCCGCCAGGGGGTAGATATCTAAACAAAATGGAAAATGGAGGGTTTTGTTAGAAGAAGAAGGGAGTAGGGGGTGAGTGGATTTGCAGAAGGAGGCCACCAGCATCTGCTTCGGCCTCCCACTGAAAGGATACCCCCTGCCTTAATCCTGTGGACACTGTAATTTTTTGGATTTTGTCAGCTCTATAAATAATAGCCCTGACTGAGCACTTACTAGGAGCTGCTCTAAGTGTTTTACTGTGTTAAATGATTAATTTCCAGGAGAACCCCTCAAGGCAGGTGCCATCCTTATGCCACGTTGATATGGAGGAATCTAGAACAGAGGGTGAGCATTTTGACCAAGGGCACACAGCTGGAAGGTGGAGAAGCTGCAATTCCTGCCTTGGCAGCTTGGCTCCCGAGTCCTTGCCCTCAGCCAGTGCCACCCTGCCTCCCGGAGGGCCCCTGTAGGGAAGGTATTGATGCTCCCCTTGCATTTAGCAAATGTGACTTTGCTATGCCTGCAGGTGGACCTGGTCCATCACAGAGAAGTCACACCTCCACCGTACACATGAGTGGACTTTTTTGTTTGGACCACAGAGTCATCTTTGCATCCATGTAGCATCTACTTGAAATGGGCATTTGGGAGTTTTCCTCCTCTTCCTTGCTCTGACATCCTGCCCTCTCACACTCCTTCCCACGTCCTCGGGCTTTTATGCTCCCTCCCTGTCCTGCAGGTCCCCAGCTTCCTCCCGCAGCAGGGGCTGAGGCCTCAGACTTGGGTTCTTCATGTTCTTCAGGTGGAGAATCTGCCAGGAAAAAAAGGACCAAAACAAAGCTCCACACGTTGCTGGGCTCACCAAGCTTTGGTCTTGGTACCCGGTTTGTCTTTTGTCAACTCCCCACGCGAGGGTAAGGTGGACGTGCTAGAAAAGCTCATCTTGCTCCTTGAGGTGGGGTGAACGCTCATTGTGAACCATGCACAGGGAATTATCGAGAGGCAGGAAGCTGTACTGACCTACGTAAGAGCGCAGTGTACTTGTAGAACAGCCATGACCCTTCCCCGCCACCCCTACATACAAAAGAACTGTTCTTAACTGAAGACAAGAATCCAAGAATGTAAAATTCAGTTAAAGACATAAAAAAAAGGAAAAAAAATAGACACATCCAGAGCCCCAGGCTGTTTGCTCTCGTACCACGTCACCGCCCCAATCAGGGATGCTTTTTTAAGCCTGGGCGCCATGATGTCAGAACATCTGGTCCACCTAGTCAGCCGTGACTAGTGTGTCTGTTGGACACCAAGTGATCTGACACAAGTTTTTATGGGATTACCCTGGTGCCTTGGAGTTGTATAGATGCAGCATTGGTCATTTCAGAAGCAATTAGTAAATAATGAGAGGTACTAAGCTGCTCGCGTGGTCTGTAATGTCTTCGCACGGAAGAGACACAAGTGATGGCTTAGATTCATTTTCTTAAATAGGTGGATTTTCCTAAAAAAGAAATTAATAAAATTATTGCTTGAGAAATAAACAGTCATTAGAATTGCAACCATTTCATAAACATACCTTAACATTCTAACACCACATTAGCATGAACGAATGTACTGGAATGCAGTCTGTTTGCCTAATAAAAAGACTGTGTCAAACTCAAAATGAGGCCATTTACTAAAACATACAAGCTTTTGGTTAATTTATAATATTCTCCTAATCCCACTTTTATCAGCTCTACTTTGGTGCACTTGGTATTAATTGCCTATTATAGCAGGTATTTGAACACATCTCCTCTTTCATCTGAAGAAAATATTAGCATATCGTAGAGCTGTTGGGACAGATTGTATCTGAGCCACTTTTTCCTCCTTGCAGAAAAGCCTATCAATCATAACTGAATATAGTGATTAATAATGTCACAGCTCTTATTCGCGTGTCTGTGTGCAACTAAATGAAGAGGAGTGCTTACATTTTGATCTAGAGAATTTCACGTAACAAAATAATCAGTTGCCATTTTAGAAAAAAATTATATTGAAAATGCTTCTACCCCAGGCCCTATTTTTGGTTGTTCTATTATTAATTTACTAAAGGCTTCATGAGGAAGCTAAAGCAAACACTCAGTTATATCAGAATTTGTGTCATTTCAGACTGTTTATCTTCTTCTTTTTTAAAATCTTCTTGCATGTTCAGTAGTTCGGTCAAGATTGTAGGGGAGGCTGGCTGGAGCACTTGGGCTTCCCCAGCTGGGTGTGCATCAAGCGCCAACCCTCACCGCGTGCGTGCCCCTGAGCAAGCCAGTCCCTTTGGGGCCTGTTTCCTCGGCCATGAAATGGGGAAAGAATAGTGCAAGGTTTTTCCAATCTTGTTGAGATTCTTGGTGACAATCAATATAAAACGATCTTACCAGAGTGCCGGGGCATAGAAGTTACTCAAAAAAGCAGGAGTTGGAGTTTGCATTTGGAGGAGAGAAGACATGAGTTGTCCCATGGACGGGGAAATGATAGTTTGCGGTCACCTCTGGCTTAAGGCCACAGAGTGGGCCACGTGCTGAAGGCCTCCACGCTTACATCTCTGTCTGGGCTCCAGACTCACCACTGTCCTCCTCACCGTCCCTGGGCAGCAGCCTTCTTCGCTTGGTCACCCCAGCATTGGAGTGAATGGTTCCACCATTGTCATGGAGTCATTCACGCAGAAACCTAGGATTAGCCTTGATTCCTGTGTTTCCTTACTGGCCCCTCTCCAGCATCCAGTCCATCAGCAAGTCCCGTCTGCTGCATCCCGTGTGCCGTTTCCAGGACCAATCCATCTCTTCATCCCCACTGCCACTGCATCCCAACACATCAGTGCTCATGTCCACTCATGTCAGGAACCCCTGGTCTGCTTTTCCTGTTCCTCCTCATGCCCCATACAATCTCTATTCCACACGACACCCGGAGTTATCTGTTCAAAACATAAGTCAGATCTCATCAGACTCCTCTGGTGAAGATGCCCCGTGGCTTTCGGTGGCCCACTGAGTAAACATCAGACACACATCCTGGCTTATGGCACTCAGCATGGAGATTTTTTTTTGACTAACCTATCTAAAATTCCATATTTTCCCTGACACTGAATGTTCTGACATTTTTGTTTGTTTACTTGTTTATCACTAGGATACATGTTCCCTGGGAGCAGGTGCCTTCTCTGTCTTACTTGCTGTTACAACTTTAGTGCCTTGGGCAGATCCTGGCACTTGATATGACCTCAGGAAACATTTACTGAATGAACAAATGGTTCTGTAGGAAAAGTTGACCGTAATTGGAGTAGCCAGGAAACACTGCATGGGACAGGTGAGACCAGCACTTGAGTTGGGCCGTGGATGGGGTTTCAGTGTGGTGAGGACAGAGTAGGGGATGAGATGTGGGGTAGGTGTCAGGTTTGCACTCTGACACAAGAAGAGAACGTGGAGGTAGGGGCCGGGGAGATGTGGCCAGGGCAGTGGGGAGACAAGCTCTGTGACCATCCTGTGGAGAGTTCTGTTTCTCAAGGCAGGATGAGACAGAACATTTTTGGAAGGTAGGATGGAGAAAAAGATGGAATTATTTGAAGGTCAGGTGTGAACCCTAAAGCATGGGGCTGGGGTGGTGGTGGTGGTGGTTCAGTGCCAATTTCCCATGAGGAAGGGGCTACTTTGGAGATGGCTCTCGGCAGTCTCATGGACACGGTGGCTGGGAGGACAGCTAGACTAGGCCTTGGAAGTCACTCAGCAGCAGGAACAGCCTACATTTGTCAAGCACCTCAGGTGTTTCGGGCATACCATGGAGTTCCTGGGAGGGGGTGCATGTAGCTCTGTCCTGTGCATGATCTGGGGTCAGGGTGACAGGGGCCCCAGAGTTCCTCCTGTGGTGCCTGGGACGGAGCTCCCATCCTATGAGTGTGGGCTGGATTAGAAAGAAAGGAGGTACAGGAAATGCTGCTTCTAGATTTGGCACATGTTAAAAGCCCTCGGTGTTTAGACGTAGGCCTTATTTTCATAGCTGGGTCAGAAGTTCAATGGCAGCTAAAATTTCTTATTAGAAGTCTTTATATGTTGTAGGTAAGCCTTTTGAAAATGGAAATCGAATGTGGGAGAAGGTTGACATGGCCTCTGGCGTATATGACAGCAAGTTTCCCTCTTCACCTTGGCTACAAGGAAACCCAGAGCCAGAGTTTTCGGATTTTTGCTCCCTTGTAGCAACTCTGACTTTTAGGTTGCTTTATTTAGCTCTTTCTTTAGCTCCCTTTTCTCTGTTCCCGTGGATCTCATTTAGATGTCTTTTTGTGTAAGCTTGTTCAATTTATGGTAAAGGCAGGATTTGCATGCATTCAATAACTACATGCATCATCCTGGGCCCGCGGGGGGCAGCGGGGGGAACGCCAGAACAGTGAGAGGAAGCATCAGCCCCGGGCACAGAGGCGAAGCCTTTGTTAAAGGTGAGCAATGCCCGGCCGCCGCTCCTCCCACATGTCCCCAAATTGAAAGTTTGTGTTTATGGGGTTCTGAATGTAGTCTAATTTTTTCCTATCTGGTTTGGCTCATCTCTACCAGCTGGTAAATAGGAAATGTTCACGGTAGGAAGCCAATACTCTGCAGAGTGTAAACAGATGGAATCGATATAAAGTGACAAGCTAGACTGTGCTATGGAGAATACAGAGCCAAAAGTAAGAACATAACAGTCAAGCTACTTACTTCGTTCCAGTTCATTTAGTCCTGAATAGCGCTTCATATCTGCACAGCTGTGTTGTTCTTTTTTTCCCTCTTTCTTTCTTCTGGGTTGATAATGACAATTTCAAAGAAAAACTTTAATTAAAGATTTTATACGAAATAGCCAAAAGTAGAATAATAAGGAAAATGAGCATTGATGTGTTTATTGTAAGAAAAATCCTGTTTCGTGGTTTCATTTAAAAAATTTACTCCTTAAATTTAAAATGAATGTAGTCGTGGTGACAGAAAGGTGCCAGACTGACAGCCGTGGATGCTGAACCCTTCCATTTCGCTGCAGAGCCAAGACATAGAGGCTGCTAGAAGCCCCCTCCCCTTGGGGTTCAGTCCCCAGGCGGGCGGGTAGGATGCCGTTCTCACCCCCTTCTGCTACAAACTGGGCAAGGAAGGCTGGTTCTCGGGGAGGAACTGAACAGAAAACAGCTTAACAGGAGCCAATAAGATACCACTGTGGACAGTCGAAGTTAATTTACTGTGTGGGTTGCGCGCTGGCGTGAAGAAGCTTGGCCTTCCTCCGGGAAGGGCCACATCGGAGCCGGGCCTAGAGAAGGATTATTTGCAGCCTGACTGAGAATTCTGGCCTTCTGGGAGGAAACATTAGGCCTTTTCTCACCTCCTTTAACGTCTGGGTGGTCATATTTATTTGGGTTCACAGCTTTCCTTCCTGGAGCTCAAAGTGCTATAAAAAGAATTTTAAACAAAGAACTATGGAGTACTAATAACAGCCACTGTTAGCGGTTTATTGAACCATCTGAACTCAGTGGGATACAAATATGAAGCAGTTTGATTTTCTCTTCTCACGGTTCTCAAGCAGGCGCTAGCAAATCTGCCTTTTCATCCCTTAAGGGTTTCTTAGGCAGATCTCATGGCTTTCTGGTCACACTTTGTTATAAACAAGTCTAGCACAGGCCCATCCAGTTTTAAACCTTGAGCTCAGATCCAGCCCAGCTGGCCATCTCCTCCCCTTCCTCCTACGCAAGGGGCACGCGACCTGCTTACTCACTGGCCCTTCTCTTCCTCTCCCCCCGGTTGTAGTTGGGGTCTGTGATGAGGGCTGAGGAAAGGGAGGATGCCTTTCTTTTCCTTCACTGGTGTCCTGGTGTCCTCTGTGGGCGGCATGGTAGGCTGCCCTCTTATAGGGCACATGGGGGGTTATTAGGACTGTGCTTTGGGGGCCTCTGAACTATATGGTTCCCTGATGAGAAGGGTCACCTCTGGCATAACCTCCTCAGCTCTACTCTTGGTGGTTCACTGCACATCCTCAGGCTGCAGGTCTCCTCACCTGAGCAGCAGCCCCCGGGAATGGTACCATTCAAGCCCTCTGCCTTTCTTGGGCTCCGCTCGACCCACTGAAAATGTATACATGCCATCCGTGCCAGCAGTAGGCGTACACTCTGTGCTCATCTGCCCCTCCCACTCTGCTCTGCTGTCTCTGTCCAGGTCTCAGTTCCTTTCCCCAGGAAGGTGTACAACAGATCACTGAGTCCACTGGGAAATGAGAAGCCTATGTGCCTCTTCTTGCAGGTTCCTGCCCTATCTGTACAAGGATTTCCTTGGCCTACTAAAGCTTCTTCCCCATGAATACTACATCCATCCATCCATCCATCCATTCATTCATCCACCCATCCATCTGTCATCCATCATCCATCCATCCATCCATCCATCCATCATCCATCATCCATTCATGCATCATCCATCCGTCCATCCATCCTTTTATCCATCTATCCATCCAGCCAGCCAGCCATCTTCCATCCATCTATCCATCCATCCATCCACCATCCATCCATCTGTCCGTCTATTTATTCATACATATATACATTCATCCTTTCAATAAATATTCATTAATCCAGGCCCTCTTCTTGGTTCTGGACTCCTGCCTACTGAAGACCTTACATCCTCTCAAGGTTCCTATTAACTTGGGCTGGGCAGGGCGGCAGTGAAGGGGTTGGAGGAGTTGGCTGGGGTGGGAGGGAGTAGTGGTACTCAGTATTTCTTGACATGGGTGTGTAGTTACTTGGTTATTTGGAACTCTGTCCTCAGCCTTTGGTCCCAGTCTACAGTTCCCACCATGCTACCATTTATGATATTGCACATGAGGTGCTTGCACACCTGAGCTCATTTCCTCTCAACCATATGCTGACACAGTGCTCTTATTCATTCCCATTTCACAGATGAGGAGACTGAAGTTTAGTGGTCAGGTTACTGTTCCAAGGTTACCTGAAAAATAGTACAGAGTTGGGATTCACCTCAGAGCCAGTGTCTGGTCATGCGCTACACTGTCCGAAGGTCCCTTGTGGGGAGGGAGGGAGGGAATCATTGAAGCGCCGGTGTTGTGGTGGGGGTGGGCAGCTGCTGCAGCCCAGAGCAGTTTATGTGGTTCTCAGTGTGGCTCACCATCATGCCTGGGGGAGGTTTCTCTTCCCCACATCTCTCCGCCTTACTCTTTAAGGTCAGATGTTCTCTGCTTCTTGTAATAGCACTTAAGAGTCTGCCCTCCATAAATTCATCTAAATCTTTTTTTGAATGTTTTAATTTTGCTCCTCTTGCCGTTTTTCCCCCCACTTCCTCATTTCACTTCACTCCTATGTGAAATAGGGCTTCATTTCTTTTCCAGAAACGTTAGGTGAATGAGTCCTGGCTTATGTAGCCACACTGCAGAACTTAAAGCCTTCCAGCCTGCTTTTCCCCAGCCCTGCTGTCCAGATGGGAGAATCTAGGCTTTTTAGTCTGTCCTCACTGTGGTTCCCTTCCCTAGATGCTTGGTTCACCGCCCATCATCCCCCTTGTCCTTGGGCATCTCCCCAGCCTGGGGCTCCAGTGACACGGAGAGAATCCCATACCGCCCTGCTCTGGAGGTCCGTGGTACTGCAAGGGGGGCTGGGTGCAGTGGGGGCCCGGGAGGGGGAAGGGGGGCCGGGGGCCAGGGTACAGGGGAGACTACTAGCTAGCATTAGCTGGGGGCGGGGGTGGAGAGCCGGGGCTGTGGTGGCCAGCACCCAGCCTGGCGTGGGGCTCAGAGAGCGTGGGAAGCAGCTCCTGGCTGGGCCTGGGCTGGGGGGGGGGGGGGGGAGGAGGGAGGGTGTTGGGACTGAGTCTGGCACAGGGGATGGGGAAGATGGTTGGGAGAGAAGGCTGTAGCAGCTTCTTCTAGCCTCAGGCGCATTTCCTGGCTCCCAAGTCTTTAATTTAAAGTTGTAAGTAGCTATTGTTTTGGTTTTCTTTTAAATCCTCAGGGCTTCCCCTGTGTTTGTGCACAGAAAGCTCTCCAACACTTACCACCACCTCAGATCAAAGTGGGAGTGCATGGGGGAGAGTGGAACAGGGGCCGTGAACTTGTTCTGTAAAGATAGTAAGCATTGCTATCTTTCCAGGCCAGACGTTCTGTCCAACTGCCCCACTCTGCCACTGTTTGTGGGGGCAGCAGCCAGAGGCGCATGCCAATGAACGGGTGCGTCTGGGCACCAATACCATTTACTCATGGATACTGAAATTTGAAATTCACCTTTCACATGTCACAAAATACCCTTCTTTTGATTTTTTTTGACCATTAAAAAATGTAAAAACCATTTCTAGCTCACAGGCGTACAAAAAGAGTCTGCTGCGTGTGGAATGCAGCACAGGGGGTCAGACCTCCAGCAACGAGGACGCCAGGCTAGGCGCGCCCCCCTCTCCGGCCCACCTGTGGGCGGTACGGAGAGCAAGAGCACATTTTCTTTCCGGGGCAGCGTGCTGGGTTTGGAGGGAGCAAGTGAGAGGCCGTGGCTCCTCTCCTTTTGCTAACTGTGCCTCAGTTTTTCCCTCTCTCCCTGGGCTTGGCCCTCTGGAGTACTCCTCCCTCCCACAAAGCAGTGGGGATTGAGGGATGGAGCCTGGGAGAGCAGCGGCCAGATAGGGAGCTGGTTCAGGCTGGAACACACCCAGCTGACAAGATCAAAGTTCGGCCTTCAGCGGTGGGATAGAAGTGTAACTAGGAAAGCCAGAGGAAGGGCATGGGCTCCTACCCCCAAAGGGACAGTGTCAGGGCCAGAGAATGGGTCGGGGCAACACACACAGCATGCTGACCCACTCTGCAGGTATTTCTGAGCATCCAGCTCTCTCCAGGTGCTATTCTAAGCCCTGAGGACAAAGCAGCCAACAAAACCAAGTCCTCCTCTGTGGAGTTTACATTTCAGTGGAGGAAGGAAGACAATCAACAGATACAGAAAGAAATATGAAGGGGTCCAGGCATAGATGAACACTAAGAGAAAGAGGAAGTGAGGGGTCAGAGGATGAGTGCAGGCTTTTGTGCGGGCCACCCAGGAAGGCTTGTAGGAGCAGGTGGAGCGTGACAGACCTGAATGAAGGCCAGGAGGGAGCTGTCAGGAGGAGGAGATCAGATGTGCAAAAGTCTTGGAGGATGAGCATGCGCGGTACGGGCGAGAGAGAACAAGGAGGCCTGGCAGCTGGAGCAGAGACAGTAGGGGAGAGTGGGAGGGTGGGGTTGAGGGGTAGTGAGGGGTGGAACGAGTAGGGCTTCGCAGGCCTGGTGAGGACTTTCCAGCGTGTGCGAGAGAGCCTGCCGTGCTTGTGAATTTGAGTAGTTCCTTGTGGCTAGAGCCCAGGGACTGTGGGAGGGGGCGAGATTGTGGGATTTGGAGCTGGCGTGGGGGGTAAGCAGGAGGCTCAGAGACAGTGGCTCTTAATACAGACATGTCCCACTTATACCAAAATGGCACACGTCTCGCTGGCCTAGAAAGGAGCTAGATGCTGCCCACGCCATCCTGTTTTTCTGTCTTTACCTTTTCCTTTCCCGCCTCCCCTCCCTTCCCCAGGGAGCAGGGAAATGGGGTGGGGCATGGACACGGTCACTCTCGTGACCCCAGCCACTTGGTTCCTTTATGCTTTTCTCTTCTCTCCTGTCATGGATGGGACAAGTCTTGTACACCGTGGCCCTAACTTTCCTGCCTTCGATAAGCCCCACCATCTGCAGCTCAATTCAGATCTTGCCAAACTTCAGTCTGACAAATGATAAGAAACTTGGAGACATACCTCTGGTGGGAGTGAGTTCTGTGCCAGACTCGCTGCCTCCTGGCTTTCCACGCTGGAGACCCATATGGGCTGCTTCGGGGGTTTAAAAAAGCGCATCGCCTCATGTCCTCCGTTTTACCAGAAGAGGTGAATCGAGATTTGGCAGCACGTGAGGTGCTGCGGGTTCTGTGTGGCCGTGGAGCAAGGGCTCTCAGTGGCTGTGGCTCCGCTCTTTTAGACAAAGCCACTGGGCTGTGGGTGGCCCCCTGGGAGCCAGCCTTGCAGCAGGTGGATGCCCTGCCCCCTCCTCCTCGCTGGCCATTCCTGGTTTGGGAGATTGAGATGGTTTCAGCCAGTGTTCCCCAGTTGTTAGAAGTGGGAGATGTGTCTAGAATTTAGCATGGGGCTTTGCATAGAACAGACATTCAATTAATATTTGTTCAATTATGATATTATTAGAATCATTATTACATCAATCATAGACCGAGCCATTCTTACATTCAGGGTTGGCCCTGAAGCCGTATAACAAAGCTTCCTCAGGGTGTGGCCTTTTCCCAAGCAGGTGAAAAGAAGACAGATTCACTCATTCACTCAGTTACTGAGCCAGACCCCGGAGCCAAAGCCCCAAACCCAGCTCCAGGGAGCTGACATTCCCGAGGGAGAGACAGACAGTCAAGATGAGCATTAAATCAGTTGGTGAGAAGTACTCTGAAGATGAGGATCAGAGTGTGAGGGGTGAGGTCCTAACTTACACTTGTGGTCAGGAAGGCCTTTCTGATAAGATGACAAGTGGGCTGAGAGCTGGATGAAGTGAGGGAATGAGACAGTGGGTATCCAGGGAAGAATGTTCTAGGCAGAAAGAATAGCACGGGCAGGAGGAGCCTGGCACTCAGGAGGAACAGCAGAGGGGCTGGTGTGGCCCGAAAGTAGTGAGCCAGGGGACAAGTGGGGGAGATGAGGTGGGAGAGCTACCAGGAGCCAGTCTGTGGGGCCTGGTGGGTCACAGCTTATGGGGAGATGTGAGTGAGGTCATGGGGGACAGGGTCATGAGTGGTCATGGGGGACAGGATCATGAGTGTCTGGTAGGTAGCATCATGGAACAGGAGGGGAGGCCCCTCACATGGGTTTGGAGTCAGACAGATGCTGGGGAGGACCAGGCCATTGGCCATTGTCTTATAGCCATTTCTGTTTTTCCTGTAAATAAGGAGCAAGGCTCTCAGTGTGGGGGAAGGAGAGGGGATAATGGGAAGGGAGGTAGGGAGGGTAGAGAAGGTGGACAGAGTCTGGATGGGGGTGGTGAGTGACTAGCGCAGTAGAGCAGGGTCACACAGTGCCCTTGAGTGAGGGGACCCAGGGAAGTGTTGAATGGGCCACGCTCTGCAGCCACATCAGGTGCTTGGAATAGGAGATGAGTTGGATTTAACCAGGGACGGGGGCTTGCCAGGGCTGGGACGGGAGGAGGGAGCGCATATGCAGTGGTGATTATAGAGATGGCACGGTTGGGAGGGAGCGAGGGGGAGCTGTGCCCAGGAACTGAGTGGCAGGTGGGGGCCCTGCTGGGGAGAAGGCTGTAGGGTCCCGCACTCGAGCGAGGCAGCTGGAAGAGGGGTGGGGTGGTTGGAGCGTGGGGCTTGATTTTGGAGAGTGGCAGTCATTGGGGATGACATGGTGTGGAGTCTGAGCAGGTAGTGGTGACATCTGGCCGAGAGGAGGACCGGGAGCTGAGAGACCTGGGCTCAGCGGTTGTCTGTTAGGGGGCCCTGAGTGGTCCTGGAAGCAGGGCCAGCGTGTCAGGGGCTAACGGCCCAGCCAGGAGGCCTGGCACTCGTAGGTCCAAGCAGCCAGGGAGAAGAGGGAGCAGTGGCCCCCTCCCACCTGCTCCGTGGTTCCTCAGGTTTGAGCGCGAGGGCAGCCACCCCAGGAGAGGGCTGCCGGGGCTTCCTTCCAGGTCAGGCAGTCTAGTGAAGGGAACTGGCAGAGGAAGTAGGGGATGTTAATAAAAAGAGAGAAAAAAAAACAACCTGTTCATCTTAGAGTTTTCCCCCCCAAACCTCTTCATGAGAGGCACTGATGACCCGAGTCTGGACTGGGGATGGACTTGACCTAGTCCAGGGCAGTAGAATCAGACCTGCTGAGGCCCAGTTGTGCCAGACCTTCATCACTTTTTATCCACAGTCCCATCCCTAGCCTTCATGTTCCACCGTGCAGAATGCACTCCTGTCCCGCCCTAGCCACCCCTCAGCTCAGATGCCTCCTCCTGCAGGAAGCCTCCGGGATGACTCAGGCTGGAAGTGCCTGTTCTCTTCTGTGAAGGCCTACAGCTCTATCTGGCTCTCGTTCCCACAGCTCAGTTTTGCGAATATTTATTTTATGTCTTGTCTTCTCCTCCAGTGCCATGGCTAAAGGGTTGACTTGCATTAGAATCCCGGTATCATCGTTGTCAATGCAGGTGATGTTGCGCAACTCATGTAGCCTCCTTGAACCTCAGTTTTATCTAAAAATGGGGAATGGTACTTCCTTCCTGTGGGCTGGGGGGATTCAGTCACATAGCTCCATGCTTGGCACGCGTGGGGCCCAGCAATGTTCCTGTCCTCTAAGTACAAGTAGCTTTGGGGTAAGCACATGGCTTAGCACTCGGCATCTCCACAGGGCTGATCCAAATGCCTTTCACATCTGTGTGCCCGATAAATATGCACTTGATGAATTTGGGAAAGATACCTATACAACTTTTCTATAATATTTTTTAAAAATTTAAAGGGGTTGAAATGTACAGTCCTATTTTGCAGCTCCTGATAAAAACAGTTTGCATGTGGCTGTGGAAAAATGAAGATCATCCAAGTCCAGCCCTGCCTGAACTATAGTTTTTAAGCACCAATTAACAAAAAAGATTTTTCACATGGCTCTAAAAGGGAATGAATTGTGTATGAGACTTACTGCTTTACATCAGAAAGACTTTTTAAAAACTTACTAAGACCATTTACAGAGAAAATGGCTTTACAAACATTCAATAAATGCAAAGTGTTCTTTTTTTCCATAGACATATCATTTTGCAATACTTACAACTGTGAGTCTTTGAAAACATTTTATTTTACAAGAAGTATTTAAAAACATTCACATTTTTTTATGACCATTTTGGTTTTTAACACTGGGTCTTTTGACTTCTCCGAAATCACTTTTTCTACACAGATTTTCAAAAACATTAAAACTGTTATCAAAGCCTTCAAGCTCATTGATGTTAACAAGACTGGTCTGATCCAGCCCTGTGAGCTGAGGAAAGTTCTGGAGACCTTCTGTTTGAAGATGAAAGATGATGAATACAGAAAGTAAGTAAGCGGAGGTCTGGTGAGAGATGGCTCAGTAGAACTTAGCCTAGTTTCAAAGTGGGGCCTGGCAGGTGCCCTGGAGCCAGACATCATCCTCTCCTGCAGTCTCTGTCTTGACTGTTTTTAAAAGAGGTGCTCATGGCATTTCTCCTGTGTTGGTGGTGCTCTCCACAAATGCTCAGACTTGAGAGCTAATGGTTCTAATTCCAAGAATCCCCAGGGTGGCAGTCATCTGGCCTGCAGATCGGAACACATCTTGATTATTTAAGTAATCCATCACCAGTTGTCTCTCCTTTCCTGGTTGGCCCCACGCCTGCCGTCCCCCGTGTTTCCAGTTCACAGTTGACGTTTACTCAAAGCCCGGGGTTAGAGAAGAACAAATTTCTGGATTTATTCTCTAGTTGATGTGCTCCCTGCTGGCTCTCACTCCGGATATAATAACAGAAACTTAACTTCCCTCTGAGGACGGTTGTTGCTGGGGTCCAGGGGACACTGCAGCAGGGGGACAGTGAATAAATGTTTAGCTGCTTCATGGCTGCTGAAAGCCACCACCACCTGCTCCTGACCCGAGGGCAGCGTGTGGAAGTCTGCCTGGGCTTTGTTGTTGTTGTTGTTTCGAGCCTCCAATAAACTCCAGATCATTTAAAAGAAGCCACATGTTTGGCTTCTGTGGCTACCTGAGTTTTGAATGGAAGCCACTAGAAGGGGGCCCACATTTAACTTCATTTCTGTGGTACTTGGCCAAGAAGCTCTCCTCCTCTTCCTGCCTTTTCCCCCTTTTCTAAGTATCCCCCAGGCTGTTAACAGAAGCACCAAACTTTATTCTTTCACTCTGAGCTGAAGAGTTTCACATCACACTGCAGTTATAAATCCCTATGACACTGGGGGCTGCGCTCACTCGCATGGTGTCATAAAGACGATGTGGCTTCTGGAAGGAATGGAGGAAGTTGCTCCTGCGGCAAGGGAGTGTAGGGGGCACGTGACCATGGCATGGGCACCGTGGGGGCTGAAAAGCAAGGAGACTTTTTAAAAATAGGTATTTCCTGGTCTTTTGAATATTTTCTTCTTTTTTCCTCCTTATAACCCACCTCAGAATATAAAAGGACATAATAGATGTTTTAATTTTTACATCCTTCCGACTGGGAAAGTGTCCAGAATAAGATCCAAACAAAACAAATTAAATAATTTTGTGCACGCAATTATAGAACAGAAGCAACACTCTTATAAAACAGGCAATCAAAAAACAAAACAGTGTTTTATTTGACAATAAACCTTGTGTTTGGCACGGCAGTCTCCAACCTAGTGAATCTATAAAAAATGTTACTGTCTATTTCCCCATCTCGTAAGTATCGAATAATAAAGAACTCCACAAATTTTTATTTGAGACTTTTTTTAAGCCTCGAAAACAATACTGTTTTCATGATAAGGCTTGAGAAACTTAACATAATAGAATTGCTTTTCTTTAGAACAGAAACGCAGAAGATCAAAAGTAGACCATTTCTTTGATTGCTTTAATGCTTTTCTTATTGAAGCTCAAGAATATATTCTTTTCCTTGAGAAGCTGCTTCAGTATTAACTTGGCCTTTTTAGTTTTTGAGCAGGAAACACAATGCATTTTTGAATCCTTTCTTTTATCAAAAACAGCCTTCTATTGAATACCAGCCTCTACTTCTCGGGGTGGTGGCAAACGCCTGGCCTTTGGAGTAGGGCATGCTTGGGGTCAGGTCTGTGCTGCGCCCTCCAGGCCCTAGGACCTCGGGAGGCTCCTGGGCCTCTCTGAGACCCAGCTTCCTCTTAAAGAAGTGGAGACCGGGGAGCCCACTTTGCAGGACAGGCGCCAAAATTCCCCGTAATGTGCACAGTGGGCCTCGGATGCACATAGTAGGTGCTCGTCCCACAGTGACTCTGTCACGGTTGTAAAGATTCCAGGAATGCGCTTTACTCCTTGGAAAGCAGTTCTCTTTAGGCTGCAGAATACCATGCAGCGTGTGTGAGGAAGAGGCGAGAGAGAAAATCCTCACCAATTTCATACTTAATAACACCACCCTGAGACCCATTGGGTTTTGCTTTTCCTTTCCCATCTCTCACACCCACCCCACCCTCCGGTTGCCCCGCAGGCTGAAGTATTTGAATCCCGATAAAATAAGTGTGAGCAGCCTGAAAAGCAAACAAACTCACTGGAGGTCGGCCGCTGCCTGAGCAGAGCAAGGAAGCCCACGGCTAGCTGTAGGTGGTGATGCGGAAGAGGTTCACGGGTCGATGGGTGTCATTCCCTTTGCCCCCCTGCAGTTGGCCCTCCTGCGTGCCCCACTCGCCTGCAGTCTGTGCAGACCTCTGAGGTCTCCTGCCCCAAGTGCAGGTTTCTGGGAAAACAGCCCTAGCCCTTTCATCTCAGGAACGATTCTGCCTCCCCTGCCTTTATTCTTCTTAAAAAAAAAAAAAAAAAAAAAAGCCTTTGAGATACTGCATGCCTGGGCAGTACTGAGGCTTGATTTTTGAGATTTTATCTGTAGGAAATATTACCATGGAATTCTGTCTGTGTGTCCTCAGTGAATATGCGGCCGGTATTATGAAGGCAGATGGGGCTGGGCATGACGAGAGGTCGGGATTCTCTTAGGAGGAAATACCAGTCTGAGAGAATGCTGGATTTTTACAGAAAACAGGGAAGTTGGTGATGAGGTTTTTGTCAGTATCTGGACATGTTACCGGAGCAGAAGAGTAGCCAACGCTTTCCATAGGACGGCAACCCAAACAGGAAGGAGCACAGTAGGCCAGCCCTTTGGGTCCCTGAGCCTACAGCCATATTTTCACGAGGCAGAGACTGTGGATGAAAGATGTGGCTATTTGAGGAGTTTCAGCGTGAGCATCTGGCAGCTATCCTATCTCCAGATAATTTTTCTTATTAGAACAATAGGCAAGATTCATCAAAGTGGGAAAAAAAGGTATGCGTTGAAGTATTCAACATTACTCTTTGTTAAATTTGGAAAACAGAAAAATAACAAATACTTTAAGTGATAATTACTAAATTTTTAGAAAGCAGCGTGAAATTAGGTAATTATAGAAACCAACACATATGGAGATAATATAACCAAACATTTAAAAACTGTCAATTTTTATAAATGCAATAATGCAGAAATCATCTAGAAAACCATTTATCAACTGGCAGATTTGAATAATAGAAAATTCATTTTAAGAAGGAAAAAAATCCAAATATCCTATTTATCTGAACTTTAAAAAAAGAGTATCTCGGTATATTTTAGGGAGAGACATTGGTTAAGTGTATTTTTTTGTTGTTTTTTAAAAATATTTATTTATTAGAGAGGGGGAGAGAGAGAGCATGAGCAGGGGGGAGGGGCAGAGGGAAAGGGAGAAGCAGACTCCCTGCTGAGCAGGGAGCTCAACATGGCTGGATCCCAGGGTCCTGGGATCATGATGTGAGCCGAAGACAGACGCTTAACTGACTGAGCCACCCAGGCGCCCTGGTTACATGTTTTAAAATGTTCTTTTTTCTCTATGGAAATCATAGAATGCTCCAAGGAAAGTTTTGCCCCTGCCACAGTGAACTGGGCCTCAGTTGTCTCTGTCATATGCTGTGCTTGGTCAAGAGGGTGGGCTATGTTCTCCCCTCCCCCAGCTCTAGATGTCTCTGGTTATAGAGGCTTTGTGCTAATTGACTCATGGTCCACATCATGGCCCCGTAATTACTAAAGGTAAAGGGGACCTGCTTTTGCTGTCCACGTATGGCCTGAATCATGGCCACCCCATCCTCCTGCCAGAGAAGGGAGAAAACGAGAACTGAGACGTGTCTGTACCCATGCATCAGTAGGCCAAGTACAGCGATCTCCTCTGAAGTGTCTGTGTGTTTTAATCTTACAGTAACACTTCCTAGGGTTCACTTTTTAATTTCAGCTCTAGCTAGAAACACATTAAAATGAATGCCAGCCCCCGTGTTAAAGGATACCTTGCTTCATTTTAGATTCTCTATATCATAATTTCTGATTACCAAAGAACATTTCTATTCCAGGTTTGTGAAACACTACAACATTGATAAAGATACTGCAGTGGATTATAATGTTTTTTTGAAGAACCTCAGTGTAAATAATGACTTGAATCTTAGGTATTCTGTGGGAAATCAAGGTGAGTGTTTTATAAGTATATAGCTAAAGATTTCAATATCCTTTGGCATGATAATTCCTCTTCTACGAATCTGTTCTGAGGAAATACTTTCAGATATGGAAACTGCATTATGCACAAAGATAGCCATGGCATTGTTATTTAGAAGAATAACGTAAATGTCTAACAACAGGAAAAGGGTTCAGTGAGTCACAGCGTATCTACCCGGTAAAATGTGCAGCCACGAGCAATGATTTCCATGAAGTTAATGGTAACATGGAAGGTGTATGCTGAGTATCAGTAAATGATGGGAAAGAAATTCTAAAATACAGATTGTCTTTAAGTGATGTGTCTCTGGGTGTTATTTGGTTCTTTTTTCTGCTGCTTTTGTATTTTCAAAAACTTGTATAATGAACCTGTTACTCCTTTTGTGATGGGAAAAATCTTTATATAAAAGGGCAAATAGCTGCATGGTTTATACATTATATTGGACATGTAAAGCCAGGCTTGTACAGGCATATAACCTTGAGAAGGAAAATTTTTCCTTGCACTGATGGCGTTTATCCCAGCCTCATCAACACAGTGCCCAGAGTTGTTGACCTGCTAGATAGTTCTGGAGAGAGCAGAGTCCAGTTCCCTGAGGATGAATTTATGAAGAATGCAGTTGGGAGATTTCTCCTCTGGGCCTTTGGTCATTTGAGGCAAGTGGTTTCTTGCCTCAGGGGCTTATCACCTATGAATGGCTCATTCAAGACATGGTGTTACTGGTTTCCATGTAATTCAATACAACAAATATTGAGCATCTTCTGCAATTCTCAGATTTGCCTCACTAGCATACTTAACAAAGACAAATTCTCAGATTTTAGCTCAGTTTCCCTAAGATCACTGAGAGCAGACTCCAGGGCTCTCCTTTTAAAAGCCTCTCAAGTTTTGGGAATTACTAGATAGGATGATCTCGCAAGGACCTGTTCATCCCTTATGTTTTGTTAGTTCATATGTAGATCCTTATACCACTAGGGTTCAAAGCCAGGTAACATACTCTATCTTTCAGGAGTGTGTGTGTGTGTGTGCATGTGTATGTGTGTGAATTTTTAAAAAACAGGGCAGGTAAAGCATAAAGTAAGTCACATAAAGAGTATAATAATAAAAAGCATTTATTTATTGTGCTTTATATAGATACTTTATAAGCTTTAATTTTAATTTTGATTTCTCTTAGTACCTTTGTGAGATGGGTATTATTGTCCCATTTTTTAGATGAGAAAATATGGACTCAAGGGTGCCAAATGAAGTCCCCAAAGTCATATAGCTCATTTTTGGTGGCGTTGAGATTTGAACTGTTTAGCTCCAAAGCAGACTGTTGAAATGCCTGAGAGGGAAGAACAAAATGTCATGGGGTGTTCACAGGAGGAAGAGGGGTATCCGGATAAGAGCTAGGAGGCACTTTTGCAGGGCCAGAGTTCACAGAATGCATGTGACAAGCATGGAGGGAAGGAGAGCATTCTAGTCCAAGGGCCTTTGGGGTGGAGGCATGTTGGGCTGAAGCATGGGCTGTGCATTTTGCCCAAGTGGGATATAAGGTGGTGTCTCGCTTGATTATAGAAAATTTTCATCACAAATAAGTTTATAGGCCTAATTTGAGAACCGTAATGCTCCACCCCACTTACCAAACATTTGTTCCATGCCAGGCCTTAGGCTAAGCTCATTCCTGTACTGTCTCTTTCCATATTCACCACAGTCCTGTGAGGCAGACACTGAGGCAGGTAAGTGAAAAGACTGAAGTAAACAAGCCCATCCTACCACCCGGCATTAACCACCATCAGCATGATTCCTGGTATCTTTCCATGCAGATCTGTGGAAAGGAGAGACAGATAGGAAGAAATACATTTGTGAAACTGGGTTCATATAGATGCTATTTTGTATAAGTGTCTACTTTTCCTTGAGTGTTAAAGAAGAATAGGAATTGAAATGAAACTGCAGAAAATCTTGACTATGTCTTGGCTGGATATACTATCCGTGGGTCCCACGTTCCCAAACGTCAGGGACTTTGACCCGCTGCCTCTGGTACTGAGTCTGGCTATGGAGAAGTCTGAGGCTTACCTAATTTTCTTACTGGTCGTGTGCTTTTTCTAGCTGGCTGCCCCAAAGAATTATTTGCCCCTGAATTTCAGAAACATAGTTAGGATATGTCTTGCTGTTGAGCCTTCTGTATGTTTTCCCAAGCACAATGTATTTTTAATCTGCAGATCCAATTACTTTTTTGTTTCGAGATTTTTTTTTTAATATTATATATCTTTGAATAAATCTTTGGTTTCATTTTTCTGGGATCTTTAACTTCAGTGATACAAATTATCCTTATGTTGGATTGTCTTTGTCTTCTGTATCAAATGGTCTCAAAGCGCTACATTCTCTTTGACCTTTTCCTCGGCAGTCGCAATGATCATCTCAGGTCTTTTATCTTTACCTGTAATTTGATTTTTACCGAGGTCGATTTTATTCTGTGCTATTTTTACTTTATTTATTACTTCTATCATGGCCTTTCCTTTGGTCTACTATATTACTTTCCCTCTCATTCTGTTGTTTTATCATCTTGTTTTACTGAACGTGTATTCTTATTAAGATGTTCTGTAAAGTAATGTGTACCTTTTACATTTTATTCCAAGATGGGATCTTTGCCTTTTGTATTACTCTCCTTCCTTCCCAGTACACCTACACCAGCCCCTGACACTTTTCCAGTAGAGTTTTCATAATTTCAAGAACATTGGGTAAATGGATAATTTTTTATTCTATTATACCTCTTTAATTAATTAGAGTCTACCTTCAGATAATATTATACTAATTCACATGAAGTATAAGGACTTTACCACCAGTATTTCCATTCGTCTCTCCTATATTTTGTTATATTGCTGTTACACGTTGTACTTTTATATATGCTATAAACACAGAATGCCACTTCTCTTGCTCTGCTGAGATTTTCTGTCTGTTCACTCATCAAGAGTATATTTTTCTTTATATTCTCAAACACTTATTTTGAAATTTAAACTTTTAAATGCTTTAAAATTTTCGGGGCGCCTGGGTGGCTCAGTTGGTTAAGCGACTGCCTTCGGCTCAGGTCATGATCCTGGAGTCCCTGGATCGAGTCCCGCATCGGGCTCCCTGCTCGGCAGGGAGCCTGCTTCTCCCTCTGACCCTCCCCCATCTCATGTGCTCTCTCTCTCTCATTCTCTCTGTCTCAAATAAATAAATAAAATCTTTAAAAAAAAAAAAAAAAAAATAAATGCTTTAAAATTTTCATCTGCTAATTCCAACATTTAGGTCATCTCAGAGTCTGGTCTTTATTGATTCCTTTTTTTTCTTTCTTGAATAGGGATCACAGGTTCCTGTTTTGTTTTGTTTTGTCTTTCCCATGTCTCACAATTTTGGAATTTATCCTGGATAGAGTAAATCATGCATTGTAGAGACTGTAGGTTCTGTTATGTGCCTCTGAGGAATTTAAGTATTTGCTTTAGCAGCCAGTTTATTTGCCTGCACTCGGACTCTAATCTTGGTCTCCCCTGAGGGCTTTCACACTTGAAATCTTTGTTGTGCTATTTTAGCCTTAGCTGGGTGTCTTATTGTCTCCTCTACACATCTTGTTCAGGGGTTAGCCGAAGATCTTGGCAGAAATTATGCACAGACGTTAGAAATCCTCTGTGCTTTTCTTTTTGGGGGCTTTCCTTACTTTCTTACTTTCTAGCTGCTGTATAGTCCTCAACTCTGTTTTCTTTTTCCTAAAGCCAGCAGGACCCTGGGTTTATATCCAAATTCTATCCATTTAGCATCTTTTTGGCTGAGACCTGCCCTCAGGCAAAAAGCCAGAAATAACAAGAAATGTATCAAGTGTTACTCTATTTTTCCAAGTGTCGACTCCAGTTTATATCAGTTGCTCTCTAATGCCTTCAGATAGTTTTTTGTTTATATTTTGGCCAGAGTTTATAATTGTTATCTGCTGGGAGGATAGGTTCAATATGAGCCAGTCCACTAAATTGAAAGCAGAACTTGCTGGCTGCCCAAATTAAGAGTTTCTTCTTGCTTCAGTCTATGCTGGTAAAATTTTTCTAATTTTTACTATTTTTTTCTTTGGCTTATGTCATTAGGAATTGTAAGTAGGTAAGTTGTATAATACAGTTTCAGTTACAACATGGAAATCTCATTGTTTTTTTTTTTTTCCATTTTGTTGTCAATAATTGGCAACTTTTTTGTTTGTTAGGGATACATAAAATAATGATGCATGTCGCAATGAGAGGCATTTTCGATTCGATTCAATATGAGATATATATCTGGTTATTCTCCTGTATATTTCTGTTCCTGCAGTGTTCACTCAAGTTCTTATTGCTATTAGTAGTTAAATTTGGGGGAGTCAAAAGTTATATGCAGAGTTTTGACTGTGTGGGGGCTGGCACCCCAACCCTCATGCTGTTCAGGGGTCAGCTGTAGTAATCTGGGGCTATGGACTGCATTATATTAAAGCTCTACACCATGGTTGTCAACACAGAGGTCTATTTACTGGTGTATATAGTGGGGAAGGATGGGTCATTGGCACCAGCTGGTCATCATCCCCATTGCCATCCCATCAGCTCAAAATCCTCAGCCCCAAAGTCTGAATATTAAGGTATCAGCATATCCTTTCTGGGTTGGCTTATCATGGAAATTATTTTATTTGGACCATGGGTTGGCTAATTTGAATCCCCACCTTACTAACGGGAAAAGCCAAGGAATCCAGATAGGTTGCTCAGGGTATCAATCAAACAAAGAAGACAGTGACATTATATGGAAGAGTTGAAAGTCCTTTGTAGGTTTTGATTCACCTTCTAATTTCTCTCTGTGTAAGTCATAAGGAAGTAAGTCTTCCTGTGCCACTGACTCAGCTTCCATACGATTGCCACATTAGGAGTGAAAACCTTTATCACATCTGCTCACGTGCTTGGCTCTCTCATCATTTTGGTTATTTGAGGCTTGTCCTCTAGTAGATTTCTTGTGAAGTGCTCATGGAAGTGATGTTCTCTGATTTCTTACATGTTCATGACAGTTTGTATGCGGCCTGTATAGTTAAAAAATCAGTTTGTCTGAATGTAGGGATTCAAAAGGGCACGTGCACCCCAATGTTTATGGCAGCAACGTCCACAATAGCCGAACTATGGAAAGAGCCCAGATGTCCATCAACAGATGTACAGATAAAGAAGATGTGGTATATATATACAATGGAATATTACACAGCCATCAAAAAATGAAATCTTGCCATTTGCAATGGTGTGGTTGGAACTGGAGGGTATTATGCTAAGTGAGATAAATCAATCTAGAGGGACAGAGAGACGTCATATGATCTCACTGGTATGTTGAATTTAAGAAATAAAACAGAGGATCATAGGGGAAGAGAGGAAAAAATAAAACAAGATGAAACCAGAGAGGGAGACAAACCATAAGAGACTCCTAATCATAGGAAACAAACTGAGGGTTCCTGGAGGGGGGTGGTGGGATGGGGTAACTGGGTGATAGACATTAGGGAGGGCATGTGATGTAATGAGCACTGGATATTATATTAGACTGATGAATCACAGACCTGTACCTCTGAAACCAATAATGCATTATATGTTAATTAATTGAATTTAAATAAAAAATGTTTAAAACAAACAAGCAACAACAACAAAAAAATCACTTTGGATATAAAATCCTTAGCTCAGATTTTCATTCCTTAAGGATCTTAAATATTTTTACCCATCGCCTGGTGACAAAGTTTTGCTGAAGAAAAGTTTGATGACAGTCTGACTTTATTTCCCTTATTAGTGACTTCGTCTTTTTGTTTGGATATCCAGAGAATTTTTTTTTCCTTTTATTTAAAACCCAGTAATTTTGCTAGAATGAGTCATGATGTTGGACACTCATGACTATTCTGTAAGTATTTGTATGCTATCTGAATTGGCAGGTTTGAGTCTTTTATTTCAGGAAGACTTCTGGAATTGCAATTTTTAGCATCTGGACCATTCGGTCCTTAGATTTTCTTCCCAATGATACCTTTTACATGTATCTTGGATTTCTTTTCCTAGCTTCTTTTTTAGACTATAATTTTTTTGCAAGCCTTCCTTCCTGCCTTTTTTCTTTTTTGCTTACTTGATACAATTTTTTTCTTTTTCACCCCCTCTTACTCTTGTTTGTTTGCTCTTGTGTTCCTTTTAGTTCAGTCTTTGTTTCTGAGACAGTTTTATTTCTAATTTACTTCAGAGCTCTGTCATCCAATTTCAGAGTTTTTCTAGCTCTGATTGATACTCTTCTTCCTTGTCTCCTATCATTTAAAACCTTTCTCATTAATCAATAGGCAGCTAATGTGTACTGAGTGTCTAGTGAGTGCCAGCCCTTACACATTCGTCACCATGTCAAATCCTCCTGGCAACTCCGTGGTGTTTCTGTCCATTTCTTCTTGCAAACGGGGACCCCAAAGCACAAGCCTGCGTAGCTGGTAACAGAAGGTTGCAGAGTCAGTGATCAGATCCAGAACGAGTACTCCTCACCTTCGTACTGTTTTCAGAGTTTCTGAATCTTACTCACTTCGGAGCTTCCACTGAGAAATTCTTCTCTTGGCACTCCAGCCCTGAAGCACATGGACAGATAAGTACTGTCCTGTTTCTGATTTTTCTAGAATGACATTTTTACCAGTGTTTTAATAATATTTGTTTTCTATGTGGTGGTTTGGGGAAGATATTCTCAAGAGAGCAATAATTTTAAAATATATGTCCCCGGGGTGCCTGGGTGGCTCAGTTGGTTAAGCATCTGACTCTTGACTTCAGCTCAGGTCATGATCTCAGGGTCATGAGACCAAGCCCTGCGTCGGGCTCCATGCTCAGTGTGGAATCTGCTCATCTCTCCCTGCCCACCCCCCCGGCCCCCCGCCACTTATGCTTGCTCTCTCTCTCTCTCTTTAAAATAAATAAATAAATAAATAAATAAATAAATAAATAAATAAATAAAATATTTAAAAATATATATGTCCCCTATTTGCATTTTTCCCAAAATTTCACTTTCTTAAGTAAGCACATCATTCCACATACTTCTTTATATCTGTTTCTATTTCTCATTTGAACTCCTGCTTTTCTCTTGTCTATGAACTGTGATTGATAAGGATACAATCTGCTCATGTCGGTTCCTTTTTGGGGAAAATGTGTTCTACAAGGACTCATTACCAGGAGCTGTTGGTGGATCTGATGCTTTTGTTACCCATGTCAGGGAGTCTCTAGGTCATATATGTGCAGGGACCACAACTTTCGACTTTTCTAAATGTATAGAACAATGTTTCTTGTTAATTTTGCATCTTTATGGTTTCGCTGTGTTTATATTCTTAAGAAGCCATCATCTTGCTTGTCAAAAGCACTATCTATCTGGCACCTGAAGAAATGACATTGGGAGGTGGGTTTCCTTTTGCTGCACCTGTGACATATGTAAGTGCACATGTAAGCTTTGGATTTCCTCTCTACCCCATTTCAAATCAGCAAAGACCCTTTGGGGGAAATTAGCAGGTGGCAGGAATTATTAAGCTGGGCTGATGGGTGAGGCCTGGCCTGACGGTGACGAGACACACCTTGGAAGTTCTGCAGTTCTGAGTTCTGTAGCCAGCCTGGGGTAGCAGGATAACTGCACAGGTCCCTGGACTGTGAGCTCCCCGAGGGCAGGCCCCACACCCCAGCCACCCCCGACCCTCCAGAGCTTGGCCTGTTGTTTACAGAGCAAGAATGGGTTTCCCTCGATGTGCCATGTGTCCCTATCATCCGCCATTAGAGCAGCAGTGCCCCAGAGGGGAGCCCACACACAGGATGCGGGATCAGAAAACCGGGCTCTGTGTGCCCAACTGAGTCAGAGCCTGGTTCTGTGGGTTCGCTTCCCCACCACTCGAGGCTCTTGTGTGTGTTCCGAGATCCCAGTTTCAAATGCCTGGCCCACCACGGCCACAGAATTCCAGACCAAGTTCTGCCTTTGTATTTCATTATGTAGCCAGCGGGGTCCACTGGGGGAAGCTGTTTTTCTTTTACTTTTTTTTTCTTTCTTTCTTTCTTTTCTTTTCTTTTCTTTTTTTTTTTTTTTTTGAGGTAGGAAATGGAATTCCAGATGACTGGCAGTTTGTTAACTGCAGCTGAGTCGTTGTAAGTGTGCTTAATTTGAGTGAAGCTTATTTGCAGACATTTTAGGAAATAAATCTGGGAAACCATTCGTGATTCTTTGCAGTCGACTTTGAGAATGGCTATATTTTAGATTTATTTTATTCCTTTTATTATAAAAGTAATATATGCTGGCTGCAAAAAAGGCACAAAAACACGAATAACAATCCCTGTAATCCTTCCACCTGAATCCTACCACTGTGTTCTTTTTGGTGTATTGTCCTCCCCAATTTATTTTCTGCTGCATGGATGGATAGATGGATGGATGGATGGGTGGGTGGATAGATGGATGGATAGACCTGCAAATCCACAACATAAGTATTAGAATGAAAATTAAATTATGCTAGTCATCCTTTCTTTCAATCATGAAACAATATATATCAAGGAAAATTTTCCACACCTGTTAATTTAGACAGGCACCTTTGTTTTTAATGTCTGTAGTGTTTTAGAGGCTTGATGAGCCATAATTTATAAAACCCATCCTCTATTTTTTTTTTCTTTTTTTTTTTTTTTTTTTAAAGATTTTATTTATTCATTTGAGACACAGAGATACAGAGAGAGAGGAGAGCATGAGCAGTGGGAGAGGCAGAGGGAGAGGGAGAAGCAGACTCCCTGCTGAGCCAGGAGCCCGATGTGGGACTCGATCCCAGGACCCTGGGATCATGACCTGAGCCGAAGGCAGACGCTTAACCATCTGAGCCACCCAGGCGCCCCAAAACCCATCCTCTATTAATGGGCATTTAAGTTGTTTTAATTTTTAAAAATCTTTAAACAGTGCAGAAAATACCCCTACCCATATACGTTTGTTGAGTAGTCCTATAATTCCATTTTGTAAAATTCTAGAAGATTTAAGAGTATTCAGGTACCAGGTTTTCTATACGCAAACTAAAACTAATTTCTCTATCATTCCCTTTTATCCATGCCTCTTTGACAAGTGGAAAAAATTGTTAACTTGTTTTCATTAGACTTACAATTACCAATGAGTTTGAGTACTTTTTCATACATCTCGGGCTTTTTAGTTCTTTTTGTGTGAATTACCTGTTTATAACCTTAGTCTATTGTTCTGTTGAGTATTTATCTTATTGATTTGTAAGAGCTACTCGTGCATCATGGTAATTAACTTACAGTTTTTCTCACTCATTTTTCTTTCATTGTGATTCGTGTGTGTGTGTTTTTAACCAAACAAAAAATAAATATTTATACTGTCAGACCTATCCATTGTTTAAATGATTTGGGGCTGTAGTGTGTTCCTTGGAAAGGACTTCACACACAGAGATTGTACACTATGTAATATCCATCTTAATTTTCTTCTGTTGCTTTCATGGTTTTATTATTTTACTTGGTGTGCTTTTTACTCTACCTCAGGTTTATCCTAACACAGGATAGCAAGTAGATTCACTTTTTTCTAAAATGTTCAGCCATTTATTTCAATGCTATTTATTACCTGGCTCATCATGCTTTTAATTCATTCTGGTCCTACTTTTTATCAGACAGGTGAGGATGAAAAGGGAACACTGGGTATTTAAATGTACCTCTGGCGACATGAATAAGCGGAAGCTCTTTTGTTTTCGCAGAGATCTCATGGAACAATCAGCCAGTCAAAAATTCCAAAGGGGAGTGCCTCCACCGCTCTGTTTCATCGGAAGATGTCTGGAAAAACTGTTCCTTAGACGAAATTGAGAGGACCTTTTGCCAAGAGGTAAGAGTGTCTCCCTAACACCAGGGTCCTCTAAAGCGTGAACAGAGGAAATTGACAGCTGTGAAAAACCATTAGGTCTGAACATTATTTCTAAAATTTGTTTTGATCTTACCTCCACCTCCCCAAACCCTGAGGCCTCCTCCAACTCCTGATGACAGTCCACTGGTAATAGTAAGGGTGGTGGGAGGCTGATTCTTAAGTATCTCCTCTGTGCTACTCACAGACTAAATCTGGTAAGAAATATTCAGGACTTCTATAAGGACATGAGACAACTTTATTGAGTAAAATAAAGGAAAACTTGAATAAATGAAGAGCTCTTTTTTGGTTTTTGGATAGGAAGATTCAGCATTGATATCTGCTCTTCCTATATCTGGATGGAGATATACATATATATATTTTTTTCTTTTGAAAAGTTATAATAAAGAATCTACAGCACCACATAAAAAATAATTTATAGGGGTGCCTGGCCAGCTCAGCAGTAAAGCATGCAACTCTTGATCTCAGAGTTGTGAGTTTGAGCCCCACGCTGGGTGTGGAGATTACTTAAAAATAAAATCTTTAAAAAAATCTTACAAAAGGTATAATATTTACAACTATATGGCACTGTCTTACCCAATTATTGTTAGGTAATGGATTGATCTTTATATGTGAATTTAGCATATGATATCAGCCATTCCAATAAAGTCAGTAAAGTGTGGTGGGATTGGGGAGTGTAATTAATAGGATAATTCACTAGGCAGCCATTTGGGGGAGAAAGCTTGTAACCTTCCATTCTTCACACCAAAGTAAATTCTATATGCATCAACTATTTAAATTTAAAAATAATGTGGGTGAAAGTTTTTTAATCTTGAAATTGAGACTACCTTTTAAGCATGATGTAAAGCCCAAAAACCATAAAGAAAAAGATTGGTACATCTGATTACATTTAAATGAACAGCTTTTGTACAGCAAAATTTTGTGTAACAAATGGGAAACTTGACAAAATATGGGCCGCATAAACAAGAGATAAATCGTAACTATTCCGAAGGTACGTAGAACTTTTAACAATGAATATAAAATTTTCAGGAGAAAAATGTCAATGAGGAAAAAAATTAACAAAAGCCAGTGTTCATCAAGGTGTTGGAGAAGTGAGTATATGTAATACTGTGTTGGTAAATTAGTAAAACTTGTTTTCTGTTATTGTTGTTAATAAATTTATTGTTTTCATAAAAACAGAACCATTACAAAATGCATTAGCATTACAAAAAAAGTAAGCAATTCTGAAAAGTACAAAGAAGAGAGTATAAATTATTCAAAATCCACCACCCAGAAATAATCAAAGGCAACATTTGGCGAACATAATTCTAGGTCTGTCTTTATTCATATATATAGAAGGATGGCTGCCTCGGTGGGTGGGTGGGTGGATACATGGAAAGAAATAATTTTATAAGAAGAGAATCATGCTCCTTTTTACAAATAAGACATAGTTAATTTAAACGTCTTTGAATTTACCAGCAGTAAAGGAGACGTGGCCGCCCTGGTAATTAACCCTTCTGTGGGGCCTCCCGTGTGCCAGGCCCTGTTGGGTGTTCCCCTCCTCAGTCTTCACAGCAGCTCTGTGAGCGAGGCCCTGTTATGATCCCATCTTCCACCTGAGGAAACTGAGGCATGGAGGGGTTTAATGACCAGCCCAAAGTTATACTACCAGTCAGGACTGGGGCCGGGTTTAAGTTCAAGTTCTTGCCAAGTCCAGCGTCAAGTGAAGCTGAAGATGTGTCTGTACTTTGGATAAACATTTCTTTACCACAAGATATATTAGGTCCCAAAAGGGACTTCGTGACAAGAAAAGAGATTAAGAAAGCCATTAAGAGTTGCAGAAATGACGGTGTTTTTGAAGGATCTTTCGATTACAGGCAGCACAGGGTGGGCTCTCACTTCTTCGCCCCTCCCTCCCACCTCACAAGTTTTGTTGTTTCTGTTTTGTTCTTAGTCAGGGTTTACAACGATATTCATATTTACATTTCGTTGTGTTCCTGTAATTCCCCCAGTTGTTTTGTCTTCGATTCGTATTTACGTGGATTTAATGCACATCACTACACTCCAGTGCTTACCATAGTTAATCCCTTTCAGAGTTCATTATTTTGATTTATTTTGGGGCTGGCTGGATTTCATTGTCAAGTAATTTCCTTAAGAAGGGCTCTTGGGTGCTTTATTCCCTTTGTTTTTTCATACTTGAGACTGTCTGCCTCTGACTTTCCTACTCGAACAGCGTGGCTGGGTGTAATTCTTCCATCTTGCTTTCTTGTCCTCAAAATGTTATAAGCATCGTCCCATTGTCCTCTGGCACTGGGTGTTCAGGAGAAAAAGCCTGAGGTCAACAGCTGTTTTTGCCCCTTGTAGGTGATTCTCTTTTTCTACGTGGATGCCTAAAGTTTTGTTTTTTGTTTTTGGGGTTTTTTTGGATCCTTGAAATTAAAAAGCGAAACTGAGGTGTACTTGCATTAAGCATTTTGTCAAAGTTTCCTGGACCACAGGGTGTTCTTTTGATGGACAGATCCAGCCCTACCTTCATTTCCAGAAAACTTTTTCTGTGTCACCAAAACCTTCCCCCACCTTCCCTCCTTCCCTCTGTGTTCCCTGCGTCTGCCCTTCCTTCAGGGTTATTCCCAGTTATCCTCCCATTGGGTCATCTTGGTCTGTCCTCCAGAGCTGGCACCTGCTCCTGACTTGCTCTGGTCCTGCCATTCTCCTCCACCTTCGGTGAGAGTCTTCCGAGCCATTCCTTTATTACTCAATTGAACTTCAGCCTTGCCTCTTACACTTGCTGTTTCTAATTTATTAACTCCTGTAATGATATTATTTTGTTTTCTAGCTTCCTCGCTTTGAAATATTCCTTCCCTTTCATTGTTTTGTCATCCTGACTTCAAGCTTTTCTTATAATGAATTCATATTCTTAGTTTCTTTTTCTGGCATGAAACCTTTGTAGGTGATGTGTTTGTATTTGTTTGTATTATGTTTCCTTACAGACTGGGTTCTTTGTTTTTTGCCTGATCTTTCTTTTCTTTCTTTCTTTCTTCCTACAGTTTTCCGTTGTCTACATATACACAAATCACACATTCTCTTATGGATGGACATTGAGATTGCTTCCTGCTTTGTGCTAATCCAAATGATGCCACTGTAAGTGGTACATGTATCTTTTGGTGTACCTGTGCAAAGATCTCTCTAGGAATTATGCTTACGAGTGGAATTACTTGCCAGGTTGTAGCAGACATGCTCCTCAGCCTTAATTGGCAGTATCAAATTGCTTTTCAAAATATCAATTTACACTCCCACCTGAAGCATATGAGAAAGAATTCCTGTCGTTCAACCTACTCACCAATGCTTGATATTGTTAGACTTTTTTTTTTTTTTATAAAGATTTTATGTATTTATTTGAGAGAGAGAGCACAAGCCAGGGGAGGAACACAGGGAGAGGGACAAGCAGAATCCGCACTGAGCACGGAGCCTGTTGCGAGGCTGGATCCCACAACCTTGAGATCACAACCTGAACAGAAACCAAGAGTTGGATGTTCAACCGACTGAGCCACCCCGGTGCCCCAATACTGTTACAGTCTGATGCAGATAGAATGTCATCTCGGCTATGATTTTAATTTTTATGTGTCATAGCTTTTTACATTTTGCAACCTTTCTTTAGAACATTTTTGGTAAAAATATATTCGTTTTAAACAAATGTTTATTGAGTGACTGCAGCATGCCAAATTCTGATTCATTCTAGGTAATTATTAGTGAACAAAACAGACACAATATGCTCTCATGGAGATTGCACGAACTCACATCAGGGAGAGAGGTGTTAAACAAACACATTCATAAATGCGACAAATATGGAAAAGGACCTCATTTAGATAGGGGATCAAGGGAACATTTATACACATTAAATGTACAAACAGAAAATTAGCGTACCTTTCTCTGGTCTGTCAGTAACATGATGGCATGCCACACAACATTTAAAAGCATGATGTAGATATAAGTTCTTACAGGAAAAAATATCATGATATACTGTTAAATGAAAAAAGCACCTGTCACATCTGAATGTATAGCCATGATCGCATTTTCGTAAAGTTATATGTTTATATGATCATTATGGGAGTTTTTGCAACACTATATAAAAAAACTGGATGGAGAGACTTCCAGATATCTTTATGTCCTTCTTTTCACTTTGCTGAATTGCTTGCATTTTTCCCTTTTGTTTCATTGTAAACAGTCACAATGAGAATCCCTTAAAGGTTTATACGTATCACCAAGATACTATGTCTGTTTCACTCCCTGCTCTTTTCCTAAAATCTCTTGATTATGTCAAAAACATTCTCCTAGAAAAAACCTCAATGGAAACCAATGTCATCAAGATATTAAAAATGGATTTCATTAATCCAGTTAATACACTGAGACCGTACTCCACATCTGGCTTTGGCTTTTCTCTGTGAACCCACTTCCCTGAAAGAGATAGGGGCAAATTTAGCCACATTTTGGGTTAGTTTTGTGCAACTTTCTAAGAAATGTAGGCCTTGCAGTTCTCTATTTTTAAAGGTTTTCCCATTAGTTTTCCAACGTTCCTGTGTACCCTATGGAAATTTCAAAGAATTGCTTCTTACTCCTTTGGTGGGTAGAGACTCTTGTGCATGTATTTCTATGTTACAACAAGTTGGGTTTTTTTTTTAAGTCACCTTATATACCAGGTTGATGGTTATTTTGTTTCTCATTGCAGTTAGTGGGAAAACTGAATTCAGACAAAGTGGAGAGGGTTGGAAATATCGGAGAATATTGTTATTACTCAATAACAAACAGCAGGAAAACCTTTGGAAATAAAACCAGTCTTCATCGTATTTTTATGAGCCATATAAAAATCAGTGGTTAACCTACTTTACTGAATTTTAGAAGTCCCATAAGCGAGGTTCATTCACCCTGATTCTTTGTGATTCCCCATTAAAAAAAAAGAATAATTAAAGAAATGTACAAAGTGTACTCTGTTTATGCAATCTTTATATTAATGATTGTCCTTACTCTAAAAGCTACTTCTGTTTTTAATAAAATGTTGCCAGCTTTTTTGTTTGATTGACCTGACTTAATCAGGAGAAACCTAGCATGGGCTCACAGTAGGAATGGCTTGAAAGTATATTAAGAAAGATGTATCAAACTGGCAGATCCACCGAATATTTTTAGCTCTGAAATTTGAGGTGGAGCTATTATATGTGCTGTTTTTCCCTGAGAAACTTGTCTGCCTTGTCAGTTGAGTAGCTGTGACTGGGGATACTGTTCTGTAGCGAGCTCATCAATTAAACATTTGAAGTTCAGTACATGCCATTGTAACCTTTTTGATCAGTTTTTGGAGGGGAAAATGTGACGAGGTTTTGGTAGAAATAAACTGGTTGAATAGCTCTCTGAAGTGGATTTCTATGAATGCAACACTCGAATTTTCATTCCCTGCAGCTTCCCAAGTCTTATGAAAAGGTTGAAAAAGCCCTGAGTGCAGGGGACCCCTCCAAAAGTGGATATGTGTCTTTGAATTACCTAAAGATTGTCTTCGACACCTTTGTATACCGATTACCAAGGAGAATTTTTATCCAGTTAATGAAAAGGTAAGAGTCCCATTGTTTCCTTGGCATTTTTTTTCCCCAAACGTCAACCGTGAGAATAAGGAGTAGCTTCATTTATTTTTTATTAATGTCTTGGACTTTTTTTTTTTTCTTGAAAATTTCGAACACATGCAAAAGTAAAGAGAATACTGTAATGAATCCACTAACGTACCCACTGCTCAGCTTCAATGTTCAGCTCGTGGTCCATCATTTCATTTCTCTTCCTGCTCATTTTTCCATTAACCCCAGATATTTTTTAAAGCTTTTATTTATTTATTAGAGAGAGAGAGCACAAGCAGGGCAAGGGTGGAGGGAGAGGGAGAAGCAGACTCCCCACAGAGCAGGGAGCCCCATGTAGGGCTTGATCCCAGGACCCCGAGATCATGACCTGAGCTGAAGGCTTAACTGACTGAGCCACCCAGGCGTCCCAACCTCAGATGTTTTTGAAACAAATACCAGATATCATATTTCACTGAAAAGATCTCACTACGTCTTTCTAAAAGATAAGAACACTTTTTAAAAACATGGTAGAGGGGTGCCTGGGTGGCTCAGTTGGTTAAGCGACTGCCTTCGGCTCAGGTCATGATCCTGGAGTCCCGGGATCGAGTCCCGCGTCGGGCTACCTGCTCGGCAGGGAGTCTGCTTCTCCCTCTCCTGCTCCCCGCTCTTGTGCTCTTTCTCTCTCTCACTCTCTCTCTCAAATAAATAAATAAAATCTTAAAAAAAAAAAAAAACATGGTAGAAATACTGGTTTGCACCTAATAGAATTATCAATAATATTAATAAATATCCAGCCAGGGTTCAAATCTAACCGAATGCGTCAGATTTTCTTTTACAATTTGAGTCAGGATCCAAATAAGGTCTGTACATTGCAATTGATTGATTTGCCACAATTCTGTTTTCAGTCTGTAGGGTCTCTCTCCATTTGTTAATTTGTTCCTTTATGATGTATCTATTATGAAGTATTTATTACGTGGAACTTCTTAGAACCGACATCTGTCTGATCTACAGTGACATTTGACATGTCCTCCTGTTTCCCATTCCCAATCCCCTGCCCCTAAATGGATAGAATTCAGAGACATGTTCAGGTGTTTTGGCAAGAATACTTCCTAGGTGGTGGCAAGCATGTGTGTGGACTGGTTGTCTTTCTTTTCATGATGTTAGCAGCCATGGTGGGTCATACTTAAATCTGTGTATTCACTGGGGATTATAAAGTGGTGATATTCCACATCTATCATTTCTTCTTTTATTGGTTGGAGTACTTCTGTAATGAAAGCTTCCCTTCTTCAACTGCTTGGTAGCAATGAGACACACTTAGTCTAAGAAAGGCAAGATATTCTTGGTTCTTTCCCTTCACTTACCACCTTCCAAAATAATGAATTGGTTCCCAAGCATTCTCCCAAAGTGAGCGATGAGTGATTTTTCTTAAAAAAAAAATTGTCATAACTCATGAACGTCCACATATTTGATGTATTTCAGTTCATCATTATTCTCACTGATCTTCAGTCTGTACCATCTTGGCCAGCGGGAGCCTTTCATGTTGTCTGCTGGGTCCTGTTGGTGCGACCCTGATAGTCCCTGATAGCTCTCTTGCTTTCTGATATGCTTCCGGCTCTTCTGGTACATTTCTTGCCCCTGACCTGGAATCACCCATTTCTCCAAGGATCCCTGTTTCCTTTGGAAATGGTACATATAGAGCAGACTCTGCATAAGGAATACTGTCTTTAATTACCTGGTGCTCTGTCCAGGTAACTCAGAGAACCTTGTCTCAGGGGAAGTAGGGTAGAGGCTAATGGAAAGATTGTCTTGTGAAATTCTGGATAATCGGTGGACATCTAGGGTTACCTAGAAAGGAGAGGCAAGAGAGAAGAAGGGAAAAATAGTATTTTATTTATTTATTTATTTATTTATTTATTTATTTATTTATTTATGAGAGAGAGAGAGAGAGAGAGCGCCTGAGCGGGAGGGAGGAGGGGCAGAGAGAGAATCTCACGCAGGCTTCTAGCATAGAGCCTGACACGGGGCTTAATCTCAACACCCTGAGATCATGACCTGAACTGAAATCAAGAGTCAGGCGCTTAACCGACGGAGCCACCCAGGCACCCCAGGAAAAATAGTATTAAGTGAGGCCAGCTAGATCCATTCTGCACAGGCTCCTCTTCCCTTCTTGACCCTCTGTACATCCAGAGAGGATCACCATGTCATGCCACCATGGCTTCTAGAGTAAAAGGCAGTATTTGGCCCTAGGAGTGAATATTTCCGTGGCTCAGAAAACAGCTCTGTTGTTCTGTCTATACATGGTGACAATTTTTAGGAAATACTTCATTGGATGACTAAAAGTCATATAGTCATTTCTTTTTATTTTCAAAATTATACAAGTAATAAGAGCAATAATAAAAATAAAATGCAAAAAGTCACAATCCACCTTATGTAACAAATTTATTGCTTTCACGTTTCCATACTCCATTAACTTGTATCCACATACATATGTAATTTTTATGTATTTGTAATTAAAGTACACCCACAGTTTTACATTGTGCTTTTCAAATAGGAATGCATATCACAGACATGCATCCTGTTGGCTTCATCATCTTCAAAATTATAATTTTATTTTACAATTTTATTAGAGAGAGAGCGCAAGCAGGGTCCACACTGAGCACAGAGCCCAACGCGGGACTCGATCCCAAGACCCTGAGATCATGACCTGAGCCAAAACCAAGGGTCTGGTGCTCAACTGACTGAGCCACCCAGGCACCCACAAAATTATAATTTTAATGGGTGCATATTGAGTCCCTTTCTCTGTCAGACATTAGGGGAGGTGCTAAGAATGCAGAAATAAATTACAAATAGTCCCACAGCAGTGGGGACCACCAGAGCAATGGCAGCTCTGAAGACTATAATCGGCATGCAGAGTGAACTAATAGGACACTAAGGGCAGCCAGGATTGTGCCATTGTGACAACCTGTTCTCACCAGAGACCCAGGGATTTCTGAGTTGTGCCCTCTGTTGAATTCACCCAGAATTCCCAGTAGAACCAGGCACAAGGGACAACAGCAAGGTAAATACCCAAGTACTGGTATCTTGAATTATAAATTAGGTTTGTCTTCTGGTGCACATATCTGCAAGTAAAGATTTGTCCTGTCTTCCTGGTCAACTCTTCCCTTTATAATTATGTGGTTACCTTTCTATCCCTCTGGCTTTTATGGCCTGTCTTCTCTGCTAGTAAAAAACCCATAACAGTTTTCTTTGGATTAGTGTTTGTCCAGTATATCTTTTCTCAACCATTTATAGTCACTATTACCACGTTTTAGGTGTGTTTCATGTAAAATAGCGTATCTGTAATTAAAAAATTCCAAATGAACATCTTTGCCTTTTTAGTGGTCAAGTGTAGCATGTTCCCAAGTCTTGTGACGGGCATGTTTGGGTTTTTTCCTTCTACTGCTTTATTGTTATCTTTCTGATTTCCTCGGCTCTTTTTCTTTTTCCCTCCTCCACTGTGTTTGGTTCTGTCTGAGTTTTCCTTATCATGTGTTTTCCCCTCCACTGTCTTGAGACTTAAATATTTTATTTCTATTCTTGTAGAGGAGGTTACCCTTAAAATTTTAACATGTGTTCTGAACTTGTAAAGCCGAAAGTTCACAATATTTCTACTGTCCTGAATAAAACAAGCAGCTTCAATGTACATGTTCCTATCGGCTAGTGTTTCGATCCAGCCTTGTTTTGATAGTACCTGAATTAGTCTCTATTATTGGGTTTGTTGTTTTTTGTTTTGTTTTGTTTTTTTACAATCCATGTTTGTTTAGGTTTTCCCATGTTTACCAGTTTGTTGGCTCCTCACTGCTGCTTCAGTCTCACCCCTCGTTCAGAATTCAGTTTCTTGAAGTATATCCTGTAGTAATCCTTTAAGTGACGTGCTGTGAGTGGGCGGGGAGGGGGTCAGTCTTTGTTTTAAAAAATGTCTATTTTCCACTTACTCTTTAATGAAGATTGCGCAGGGAATACAATTCTTGTCTGAGAGTTATTTTTTCTCAGCACTTTGAAGACATTCTTCACGGTCTTCTGGCCTCTGCTGTTGCTGTTGAGAGTCTGCTGTCTAATTGCCAGTACTTTCTGGGTGATCTGTTTTTTCCTTTTTCTTTTTCTGGTTGCCTTCAAGATTTTTCTCTTTGTTTTTGTTACTTTACAGTTTCCCTACAATGTGTCTTGTTAGAGATGTCTGTTTATTTAACCTCCCCAGACTCATGCTGTCTCACAGTGAGGAATAGTATTTTTCATGAATTCTAGAACATTCCCTGCTGCTACTCTTTGGGTATTGTCTCCACCCCACTCTTGCTGGCCTTTTCTTCTGGAAGTCTTATTAAATATTTGTTGAACCTCCTCCTTCCACTTCCCCTGTCTCTTAGACTCTCTTGCATTTCCCATATCTTTATCTGTCTGGACTCCATTCTAACTGTTTTCCTAGAATCTGTTTTGGTTCACTCTCAACTGTGCCCGAACTTCTCCCAGTCTTGCGGTCCTGGGTCTCCTAGCCCCACGTGGGCATTAAACCCTATCCTCTTAGTGACTGTGGGAGATCTCAGGGCTGCCTTTAGCACAGCCTGTTCCGTCCAGGTCTGATAAACTCCCTGGGCTCTTGTGGGAATAACACATTCTCCCTGGCCCATGCTTCCAGCACCTGTGGATTTCCCTTTCTTGGTTTCAACTTCCACCGTATGTTTAAAATCATTTTCTTGATATATTTATTCCATTAGGTGTGGATATAGTTGATATATTTGTTGATATATTTCTGTGATTAGACCAGGAGGTTGGGGAGAGATCCACTGTGTTGCCAGAAATCTTACCATTAAGTGTTCATGCTGGCTGGGAAGTTAGAAAAGTCTCCGGAGAGTAAACAGAGCTGAGTGGAAGCTTCGAGAGATGAAGAAGAGTCTCCCACATGGGTGGCTGGAGAAAGACGTTCCATCCAGAGGAAGTAAGCAGCATTCCACCGGGGCTGGTGGACGGGGTCATGACCGCTCGTTCGGGCTCTTTAGTTCTATAGACCAGAATGTTTCTAACCATTTCACTGTTGAGTCTTTGGTTTCTTTAGATTTGCATATGTTTGTTTGTTCATTTATTTGGTCAGCCAGTCCACAGATAGTTTTGGAGCCCTCACTATGTACCAGGCACTGTGCTAGGTGCTAGGGACTCATTGGAGAGGAAGTCATGATCCCTGCCCTCAGAGAGTGCTACCTGCTGGTGGGTGAGGTGATAATCCACAGATACACCTGGGCTGAAAGGAGGTATGCAGTGTGATGGGGGCCATTGTGAGAGTGGCGGGGAGGACCTTGGGAATTTTCTCTGCAAAGTGAGCTTTAAACAGAGACCTGAGACACCGGGGAGAGCCCCGGGATGGGCAGCCCCAACGTGCTGTGTTCCGGGGCCTGGCAGAAGCCAGGGGGCAAGAGGGAGCCAGAGGTGGGATAGAGGGTGGGCATGGGCCCGGGAGGGGACTGGGATCGTGGCCATCGCCGAGGGGTCAGGGACAGGCTTTGTGTTCAGTTCAAGGCCAGAGTGCGAATACTTGTGTGCATTTTTATAACGATTGCCAAATCTGAAAAGATAATAGTGATTTATATCACCATCAATGTTGTATGAGTGTTCTAGTTTCATATTCCTTCTGGCATTGAATATTAACATTGTTTTAAAATATTGATAGCTTAAGAGGTATAAAATGATGCCTCATTATTGTGTTAATTTATATTTCTTGGAGCACTATTGGGCTTGGACATTTCCGTGAGCCTGGGCATTAGTTGTATCTCCCCTGATGTGAATCCTCCTCTTGTCCTGACTGGGTAATGCCCCCACTGCTGGTATCTTAAGTCAATTTTATCATCTTTTTGTTTAATAATTTTTTATAATTAATTAATTATTAAGAGATAACCCTTTTCTGTCATAAGCAGAGTAGCTTCGTACAGCCGTTCTTCCCAGCTTGCTGCTTCCCTTTCATTCACATGACACCTCATTGTTCTGAAGTTTACATTTTAATATAATCAAATACATTAATTTTCTTTTGGAATGTCTTCTGTTGCTTAATCTATAAATTCATCATTCTTGCCCAGGCTTGATATAAAAACGCTTTTCTACTCCGCTTGTTTTTCTTACTCTTTGAAAACAAAACATGTTAATTCATCCTGACATAGGGTGGGCATCCAAATTCACATTCTTTTCCCAAATAGATAATCTGTTTTACCGCCACCACTTATTATTCTTTCCCCATTGTTTTTAATGTCTGCTTTGTCATACATTCAATTTTCTCCATAATTTGGTTTAATGTGTCCTTCTAGTCTGTTCCGTCACTCTACCTCTCTCTTGTACATGGACGTTTCTGTACGGTGCTGTCCACACTGGCCCATCAAACTGCCCTGTTGTTTTCTGTCTTACCTCTAGAGAAAACACTGGGTTCCCGGCACTGTCTCAGTGATTTCTTGAATTTAGAGGGTGATTGTTGGGGACTTACCACTCATTATGTCCCCTCCTGGGAAGAGAGAATCTCCTGGATTCTACCATGAAAGCACTGGCCCCGTGAAACAGACATTAGAGGTGGGACTAGGTGTCACCCCCAGTGGCCGCAAGTGGCACCGGGGGTGGCCTGGCCCCAGGGGAGTGCTCTTTCCTCCGCGCCTTACTGTCCTCTCCAGCCACCCAGGAGGTGGTACAGTGCAGACCAGTGGGAGGGACAGTGTGGGGACAAGGGCACACCTGGTGTTGCCAGAAGTGAGCCCCCTGAACTCCCCTTGACCTGCACTCACAGCGTCATGGGTCCATGATTGTGCTGGGCAAATTCTCTGTGACTTTTGTATCTAAAAAATGATTGAAAAGTTCACTAAAAAAATCTGTACAAGAATGTTCATAGCAGCTCTAGTCATAATTGACCCAAATGGGAATGGGCCCAAGTGTCCTTAAGCAGGTGATTGGATAAGCAAACTGGTCCATCTGCATGATGGCATATTTCTCCGCAGTAGGAGGGAATGAGCTTTCAATGCAGACAACACGGATGAATCTCAGAGACATTCGAAAGAACCAGTCTCAAAGGCTGCTACTCTAGGATTCTGTTTATATGACATGCAGGAAAAGGCAAAACAATAGGATCAAAAAGGAGGTTGGTGGTCTCCCGGACTCAGGGTGGGGCAGGCCTGACTCCAGAGGAGCAGCACGGGGAAGGCTGTGGGGTGATGATGCTGTTCTGCGTCCTGTGTGTGGTGGTGGTGACATGAATCTGCACATGGGTTAAAACTCGTGAAAGTCTACACCAAAAGTAAAAAGTTCATTTTAGTGCATCTTAATTTGAGAAATAAAATTTAAAAATACAACCTTTTTAAAAAAAAAATGGCAGACAACATAGGAAAGAATAAAGCAGGAAGTAAAATAAAATCTAAACCCTCATAATAAAATGGTTGGAGAAATTATTCTTACTATCCAATCCAAGATTGGATAGTATAGGGAGAAAAAAAAGGTATCTTTTTGAGTTTGTTGTTTTTTAAAAAATACTGAAGATCTAGGGCCTAAATTAAACACCCTAACATCTTGGTAATAAGGCATAAAATCTTGACCAAAATAATATTTTAGAGACTTTAAAAAGCCATTTTCCATATATATTTATATTTTGATGTAATGGTAGACTTTAATTGAACAGCTAACTTGACCTTTTATTGCTAACGTGCTGTGCTTTTCAATGTTGCCTAGCCTTTTATATAAAGTACATCTGTTAAAAATAAAATTAGTGTTTAAACATGAAGAGTGATGTTTGAGTGAGAGCTGAGGGGATGGAGTAAATGCAGTGACTTGCTATGACTTGTGTATTCACCAGAGATACTTGCTCATCCATCATGCGAGCAGGTTCTCGCTCAGAAACATCTCCTGGTGAGAATTTTCCCACTCACCCCAGTAACATTAGCAGCCCAACAGAAGCTATACAAGCAGAAACAATAAGCCATTTAGGCCAAATTACATTAAGTGTAGAAGCAGTACCCAGTGGTGTGTTTTCAGTTATTGTCCAAACCTCTTTAACCCACATGTCTAGGATCTCTTCCATCTGTGTGACATTCTGGAAAAGACAAAACAATAGGAATGGAAGAGAGATCAGTAATTGCCAGGACTAGGGGCAGAGGAGGGTGTGACTCCAGAGGGCAGCACAGGGGAGCTTTGGGGGGTAAGGGAGCTGTTCTGTATCCTACCATGGTCGTCTTAACCTCCGACATACATTGGTCAGGGTTCAGGCAGAAAGCAGATGGACATGAGTTTATTGAAGGGCCCTTTACACATGTGAGGGCAAGATTAAATGAAATCAGTAGATGGGGAAGCATTTCTCTCTCTTAGGCCTGAAGGGGTAGGAGAGGGAGGAGTTACTGAAAGGAGCAAGACAGATAGCTAAAGCGGAGGTCACCGGAGAGCAGATAAGGTCTAAGGTAGAAGAACATGGCCATGGCCACGTGGCAGCCCAGCAGCGAGGGGGCTGGGGGAATAATTAGCCCACCTTCTCTCCTCTTGCCTTCCAATCCCCTGAGGTACCCAATCTTCATTTCACAGGATCTCAGTGCTTGATGGTCATCTCTTTATTGGGCTGCCTGAACTGGCTCAAGGCACAGTGCGTCCTGTAGAACAGCACCCTAACCCCTGGGGATTGCCTCTCAGCTGATTGTAGATGAGTCATCAGCAAGCTACCAACTGTTCTATCAAGTCTGTTCTGGTGATGGGATATGTGGCGAGACCAGCATGTTCTGTGGATCTGGGGTTATTGCCACACCATCACCACCATCAGATGAGTCCCTTAGTTCACTTCTGTGATGCGCAGGACACCCCGGTGATGCCGAAAGCATTCTGGAGGTCCACAGATGATGGTAAGTGGCAGAAGCGTTTCAGGCAGGCAAGGCAAATTTGTATCTGGAATATGTATTGAGACAAATCACTGCTCCCTCCATGTTGAAAGAGGTCCAATGGAGTCTTTGCCAGGTGACTGGGAATCCCACCTGGAGAAAGGAGCCATGAAAGGGCTCAGTGTGGGCCTCTGCCATTTGCAGCCTGGGTACTTAGCTGGGCAGTAGCCAGCTCAGCTTTAGTGATGAGAAGTCCCTGTTTTGAAACCAATGCACAGCGTCCGTTCCTCTCTCCATGACCACTTTTGTATGGAAGCCCATGAACAAACACCAGGTTGCCTGGGCAAAGTGACTGACCAGCACCTTCAGGACAGGTCAGCTTTCCTCCTGATAATCTGTGTGGATGCTTACTAGTGGGCACTTACATGGGACATAAATACCTTTATAAGCTGTGCTTCTTTTCTGTGATGAGACAAAAATTTACACTATAGCCTGAGCCTTGCAAATTGTTCCTTACTCAATGCCTCACTCAGAGCTGCTGGGTTACCCAAGAACAGCAGAGCAGATCAGAATAGCAGGACAAAATTGTCTCCAAAATCCAGAGACACCCTTCAAGCATATGAATCTTTTTCTGTGATAGGCAGCAAAAGGCTAATTAATCGGTCTTTCACTTTAGAGGGACTATTCCAGCATACCATAGACATGCCTCTGGATCCCTAGAAACTTTATCAGACTGGAAGACCCTTGAAATTCCGTGAGGTTTATCTTCTCTGCCTTTCTGAGGCCTCTGGGATATTTGTTATTTCATTCTTAGTAGATCCAGTTAATATAATATCATGCAGTGGGCCAGTGTGATTGTTGTAGCACACCAGAACAATCCATAGCTACTTAATGGGGCACCTGGGTAGCTCAGTCCGTTGAGTGTCCAACTCTTGATTTCGGCTCAAGTCATGATCTCAGGGTTGTGAGATCAAGGCCCACGTTGGGCTCTGCACTCAGTGCGGAATCTGCTTAAGATTCTCTCATCTCCCTCTGCCCCTCGTCCCTGCTTGCCCACTCTAAATAAATAAATAAATATCTAAAAAAAAAATACCTGTAGGACCTTCTGGGCGAGCCTTGATCAGAGTTCCTTCACATTATAATATGGCAGGAAGCAGATGAGTTGACATAGTCTTGAGATAAGATTTGGAGGTATACTAATCTCCCTGCCATGTAAAGGGAAACTGTTGAAAAGGAAATTGAAATGTTAGCATTTGATATGTCTAGAGCTACATACCAGATGCCAGGGGCTGTGTTGATTTGCATGTGTGATTGGCATCATCACTTGATTAAATTTGCAATAATCCACAGTCATTTTCAAATATCCAAGTAACTTTTGCATTGGGACACAGTGATTTAGATGGAATATGGTAGAAGTCAACCTCTTGCCCTCGTCTTTTATTCTTTGATGCACTCCAGGGAGGTGGTAAGCCTTTTAAATCCTCTGCTAAAGTGCTGAGTTTTCCACTTGGTCCTTCCTATCATCATAGCCCCTTATTTCATGGATCAAAAGACAAATGTGAGGATTCTGCAGTGACTAAGAATAATTATTTCCATTATGTATTCTGAGCCTGGAGAAGTAACCACAGGATGAGCCTGTAACCTTACCGGACCCACTACAACATGGACTTGGGCTTCATCTCTCGTCCATAAGCCTCCACTGTGACCCAGCAGACTGTGCTGGCACTTTGGCTCTCCATGGATTATCATTAGTTCAGAGCCACTATCTAATAACCCTGAGTGGTCTAGGTATTTCCTTTCCCTTCGTGCATAGTCACTTTGGTAAATGGCTGAAGGATCTTCTGGGCAAGGTTTGAGGGAAGATTCTCAGTATATGCATATGGCTATATTGTAGGGTTGTTCCTAAAAGGTATCCAGATTCCCCCTTAATTAAGGGGCTCTGGGTCTGTGAATTGGTTTTGGTCTGTGACCTGAGCAACAGGTCATGAATTCCCATTTTAAATGACTGAAGTCAGGCTTCTGCCCATCAGACCTAGAATTTTCCGTGTATTCTGAAAATATCAGGCAGCACCTTGGTCTTTCCTAAGGACCTTGTGTTCAGTTAGCTAGTGCCAGAAACCCTTGTGGGCTGAAACACCTGATTATGCTCTAGCTTATTGTGGTGAGTACTCCCAAGGTGTACTATGGAAGGAAGTTTCCCAACTGCCAACTATGAGGACATCTCATGGCTGTTAATATGTTAGCGCAACATCATGAATATCCATGAGGGGAACGTGTGGGATGTCGCAAACTTATTTTGTTTGCAGAATGACGCTGCCCTAGATGGTCATATGAGTGATGTGCATAACTCACTTCTGTGTTCCCACTGCCACCAGACCACTTCAGGCCCTCACTTCCTCTCTCCTGGATGCGTAGTTCTGAATTCCCGTATCACGGCACCCTGGAATGGGATGATGGATTGGGTAGTGTGGAATGTGCTGCAAGTGATGTGTCATTTACTAATAATAAAGTTAAAATATGCAAGTGATTTTGTTTTCTGGTAAAGTACAGCGGTTGTCCCTCAGTTAATGCCACCTTCAGTTACTTGCATGCCCTTATCTTTGAAGAGAGAAAGGGGTGGGTTACAGCTACCATTAGAGCATGCCCATACCTTGGCAGTATGTGGGGATGTTTGTCTGGGACATGGGCAGCAGCAGTGTGGACTGGGACTTGGCAAGCCCCTGGCTATTATTTCCTTTTATACACAAGACAGCTTGAGCCTGTATCGCATGCACTTTGCTCAGTCCAACACCTTCCCTCCCTCCTCCAGAGTTTATGTGGCTTTCTGGTGGAATTTTATTATCTTGATCCATTTGCCCTGTGGCCTGTTTCTCTTCGGTGACCTGCAAATCTCGGCCCTATAGCTGCTGTTCTCTCTGTGGCCTCTGGTGGGGCCCCCATAATCTCCCTTCAGAGGATCCTTAGAAATGCAGTCTTGGTGGGCTTGGGGAAGAGGATGCTAAAATCATTGAATGTGCTCTTTCTTACCAACACATATTATTAACTCAGAAGCAAATAAACCAATTCTAAATCATGATGCCTGGGGCAAACCTACCCCAGATGAGGCAATCAGGGAAGACTTCTTGGGGAGATGGCATTTAAGATGAGCCCTGCATGAAAGCATCAGGCATGCAGAAAGGAAGTCTGCTTTGTAGCACAAATTTAGAGCACACCAGTCACGTTGTATTTGTTGTGGAAGAGCATTCCAGGCCAACAGACCCATGCAGAGGCTTTCATGGAAGTGGGAGCCTGGTATATTTGAAGATGGGAGGAAGGGAAACAGGTTAGGGACAGAAGTCAAGAGTTTAATACTGGACATGTTAAGTTTGAGATGCCTGTTAGAAATCCAGCTATTGATGTTGAGTAGGCTGTTGGAAGCTCAGAAAAAGAAGTCCAGGCTAGAGAAAGAAATATGGGTATCAGCTTTGTACAGATCAATATAGATGGTATCTAAAGCCAGAGAACAGAGGAGGTTGCCAAGAGAGTGCATATGGATAGAGAGGAGAAATGAGAGATGGGGATTTTTAGCATTAGTGATTGGATGGTGGAAGAAGAGTCAGCCAGTGAGGTTGTTCATTTCCCACACTTGTTACATCCTCCTTTTGTCTCTTACCATCACCATCCCCACCTGTTGCAGGTCTGCCCATCTTTTCCATTCTGATGACTCTCCTCCTGGCTGAGCCTTCTTGGTCCCTCCAGCTAATGGGATTAGTCTCTCCACCCTGTTTCTCTTTGCACCTCCTCCGACAGTACCCACTGGTTGAATGGAATCCAGACTGTTTTGGAACAATGTGACAAATCTGTGTTTTCTTTCCCCTTCTCCATAGATGGAGTCGTGTGCTGCTCTAAGTCTCTACCTGGATTCATGGGATGGGAAAGTTGGATGGGAATGCTACTGGGCCCCCAACATCAGAATCCAGAGGGAGAGCTGCCTGAGGGAAAAAAAAAAGAGAGCGAGAGAGCCCCTGGGACATTTTTAAGACTAAAAGACTCAGCTATATCTTTGTGACCTTTGGATAATGGTCACTCATGTGATTTCTAGCAAAATTGGCACTGATTTTTCAAAAATAGTTTCATTCATGTGTTTATTCATGTTAATTATAAAAGCTGTGCAGGCTCAAACTGGAAAATAGGGGAAGCCATGAAGAAAAAATAAATTACCCATCATTGTAATAGCCAGAGATAACCACTACTGATATTTTAGTATGTTTCCTTCCAAAATTTCTTTGTGTGCACACGTTACGCACACTCCATGCACACTTAATATCGTTGCAGTCACGTATAAATTATGGTCTGTTTTCTCACACACGGTATTTTATCAGGAGCATATTTTATGTTGTTGGAAAACCTTTGAAATTAATTTTTAATGGCCGCAGTATGTTCTGTTAACCCTTGAGTCAAAAGTTTAAACATTTCTAAGGTTTCCATTACATATTGCTCAAATGCACTTCAGGAAGGTGTTAGTTTATTCTTATGAGGGCGGCTTGTGAGAGGCTTTTTGCCAGCATTCCACACTGCCACTTCTAGATCCTTGCGAATCTGACAGGTGGAAGCAGAGTTCCTCACTGTTGTTTTGATTTGCGGGTCCTTGGTTGCTGTTGTGCTTGCATATTTTTCATGTTTAAAAGTTTTATGTACTTTCTCTGTGAATAATTATTCATCCGTGACCTTTGACAATCTTCTATGTTTCAAAAATGTTTTACTCCAGTGTAAGTTACTAAAATAAAATTCATTCTCAAGGGCATAGTTTAATGAGTTTGGCAGGTGTATCTATTTATCTAACCCCTGCCATAGTCAATATATGGAATACTTCCATGACCCTATAATTCTACTCTTGGCCCTTTGTAACCAACCCCTTCCTTCCCTGACCCTCAGCTCCAGCAACCACTGATCATTCTCTGTTGTTGTCACTATAGTTTTGACTTTTCTAGGTGTTCTCATGAATGGAATCATACAGGATGGACCCTTTTGTGTTTGACTACTTTCTTCACTTACCATGTTCTTAAGATTCATCCATCTTGTTGCATATCCCAACATTTCTAATTGCCAAGGAGTGTTCCACCATATTTGTTTACCACAGTTTGTTAATCCATTCACCAGTTGACAAACATTTGGGTAGTTTTCAGTTTGGGGTCATTACAGAAGATACTTTATAAACATTTACATACAATTCTTGGTGTGTATACATGTTTCCATTTCTCTTGGGTGAATACCTAGTAATAAAATTGCTGGATTGTAGGTAGGTTTGAGTGTATATTTAAATTTGTAAGACACTGTCAAACTGTTGTCCAAAGTAACTGTACCATTTTGCAGTTCCATCAATAACATATAAGAATTCCAGATGCTTTACATCCTCATTAATGCTTGGTATTGCCAGGCTTCTTAATTTTACCCATCCTAGTAGTGTGTAGAGGTATTTCATTTTGCTTTAATTTGCATTTTCCTGATGACTAACGATATTGAGCCTATTTTCATGCAATTATTGACCATTCATATATATTCTTTTTAAAAGTATATGTACAGATTTTTTGTCCACTATATTGGACTATTTATTTCCCTATTATTGATTTGCCAGAGTTCTTTATATATCCTAGATATGAGTTCTTTGTTAGCTACATATTTTCACATATTTACTCTCAGTGTAGCTTGCTTTTCTCTTTTCTTAACTCTGTATTTTGAAGTACAAAAGTTTTTAATTTTGATGAAATATGTTTTATCTACTTAAAAATTTGTTATGGGTAATTTTTACGGGAGATCCATTTCTAGTCAATTTTTGTGTATGGTGTGAGGTAAGGGTGGGGATTCACTCTGTTTCTGTCCAGATATCCAGTTGTTCCAGCATCATTTGTTGAAAAGGCTGTTATTTCTCTGATGAACAACTTTGCACCTTTGTTGAAAATCAATTGACTATATAAGTGTGAGTAGGTTTCTGGACTCTAGTCTCTTCCATTAATCTATAGGTTTATTCTCACATCAATACCACACTATCTTGACTACTGTAGCTAAATAGTTAAGTCTTTTTTTTTTTAAATATTTTATTTATTTATTTGACAGAGAGAGACATAGCGAGAGCGGGAACACAAGCAGGGAGAGTGGGAGAGGGAGAAGCAGGCTTCCCGCGGAGCAGGAAGCCTGATGCGGGGCTCGATCCCAGGACCCTGGGATCATGCCCTGAGCCGAAGGCAGATGCTTAACGACTGAGCCACCCAGGCACCCCGCTAAATAGTTAAGTCTTGAAATTAGGTTGTGCAAGTCCTCCAGACTTGTTCTTCTCTTTCAAAATTGTTTGACTATTCTAGAGTCTTTACCTTTCTATACATTTTAGAATCAGTTTCTCAATGTTAAAAAAAAGCCTGTTAGGAATTTGATTGTGAATACAGTGGGGAGAATTGCCACTTTAACCATATTCAGTTTTCTATTCCATGGACATGGTATATCTATATCTTTCCATTTATTTAGGTGCTTAATTTACATTATATTTAGTAGTCATATGTCCTTAAGCTCCTTTTGGTTCTGACACTTTCTCAGACTTCCCTTGTTTTTTAATGACCTTGCCAGTTTTGAGGATTATTGGTCAGATATTTTATAGAGTGTCCCGCAACTGGGATTTGACTGATTAGACTGGGGTAATGTGTTTTTGGAAGACCACAGAGGTAAAGTATCATTCTTGTCACATCCTATCAAGGGTGCATAGTATCAATATGACTTGTCACCATTGAGGTTGACCTTGATCATGTGGCTTAAGATAGTGTCCTTTTATTTTCAACCTGTATGTGTCTTTATATTAATGTGCCTTTTGGGGTGCCTGGGTGGCTCAGTTGGTTAAGCATCCAACTCTTGACTTGGGTTCAGGTCATGATCTCCACTAAGTGTGGAGCCTGCTTAAGATTTTCTCTCTCCCTATCCCTTTGTCCCTCTCCCCACCACCACTTGCACATTCTCTCTCTCTCTCTCCCCCTAAAAAAAAAAACAAAACAAAACAGTAAATTTGCCTTTTTTGTGAAAGCATAAATTTGGATCTTTTTAAAAAAATCCAATTGTGTTTAGTCCATTAAAGTATTTAGTCGATTAATATTTAAAGTAATTATTGATATATTTGGATTTGGGCCTCCCATTTTTTTTGTTTTTTGTGTTTTTTTTTTTTTTTTTTTTGCTTTCTGCTTGTTTGCTCTTTTTCTTCTTTTCAGATAATTGGAATATTTTTTAGAATTCAGTTTTAATTTTCTTATGGTCTTTTAAGCTATACTTCTTTGTATAATTTTTCATGGGGGTTATAGTATACATCTTTACTGCTCCCAGCCTGCATACAATTAACACTGCACCACTTCACATAAAATGTAGAACCTATGTAAGCAATATGGGTCTACATTCTGCCCTCTGTGTCCTTTATACTGTGGGTATTATATGTGTTATACTTACCTATGTAATAAACTTCACAAAACAATGTTATTACCTTTTTGCTTTATATAACTATGAATAAATTAAGAAGAGAAAAGGCAAAAAAATTAGCCTTTGTATTTTTTCAAATATTTACCATTTCTGATACTTTCTTCATTCTTTTCTGAGGAGTTGAGGTCTCCATCTGCTATCATTTCCCTTCAGCCTGAAGAACTTCCTTTATCAAGGTGTGCTAAAGATAGATTCCCTTAGCTTTCTTTTATTTAGAAATGTCTTCATTTATCCTTCATTTTTGAGGAATTTTTCTTAGATGAAAAATTCTTGGGTGACTTTTTTTTTTCTTTTAGCACTTCATGATGTTGTTCCACTTCTTTTAGCTTCCATGATTTGGGATGAGAAGTTAAATTGTTGTTCTCCTGCATGTGATGAGTAATTTTTCTCTTGTTGCATTCAAGATTTACTCCTTGAATTTGACTTTGTAATGAGCCTTGGCATGGCCTTTTTCATGTGTATTCTACTTCGTTTTTGTTAAACATCTTCAATCTGTAAATGGATATCTTTAATAAAATTTGGGGAAATTTTGGTCTTTCATTCTCTCCTCTCCTCATGTGATTCCAATTGCATGTATGTCAGACTTTTCTCCCTAGTAATGTTCCATTTTCCTGTTTTTTAAAATAGGCTCTATAATTTTATTTTATTTTTTATCTTATTTATTTTATTTTTTAAATTTTATTTATTTATTTGAGAGAGAGAATGAGATAGAGAGAGAGAGCATGAGAGGGGGGAGGGTCAGAGGGAGAAGCAGACTCCCTGCTGAGCAGGGAGCCCGATGCGGGACTCGATCCCAGGATTCCAGGATCATGACCTGAGCCGAAGGCAGTCACTTAACCAACTGAGCCACTCAGGCGCCCATTATTTTTATTTTTTAAGACTTATTCATTTGAGAGAGCACGTGTGCACTCAGCATTTTGAGTATTAAATTGTGAAGACTCTAAATTTTGCTATTATTATTTTTTCAATGAATGTTGTTTCTTTTGTTTTAGAGGCAGTTATCTTGGTTGGACTCAAACTGCCTATTCTGTTTCTTAGGTGGCAGCTCTGATCTTAGTTCAGATCTTTTGTGTTTAGCTAAGCAATTTTGAGTAGGTTCTGATCATGTGAGATTCAGAGCCAGTCAAAAATGTGGTAGGACAGAATTTGGGGATCCCTCTCTGGTTCTTTCTTTTCTAGGATTTCTTCTTTCTCTCTAGGGTTATGGTTCCCCTGGATTTGGTCTTCTAGTTTTCCAGGACATACCTTTTTTTTTTTTTTAACTGATGTCCTTGCCACCCGTCATGCTGCAGTGCCTAGCCCCAGGCTGAAAGCATTGAAAATACTCTTCACAGCTCCACTCCTGTCATCATGGATTCCCTACCAGAGTGTGCCCACTTCTGTTCACTCTGTAGTGCTTTTAGGTAGCTGCTCTTTGTATTATGCCCAGAGCTTATTGTGACTGTCTGCCAGGGGATTGGTCCACTAGGATCTTAATTCCGCCATCACTGGAAGAAGAAATCAAGTTTTAGGTTTTTTTACTTAATGTTTTAAGAAAATCACCAATTTGTTATGCATATTTATGATAGATAACTTTGCAAGTCTGTTGTTTGGCTCTTAAATTGTTGTTTCAGTATTTCTGGTGTATGGAAATTTTTTATGTTGATGTTATTAACTGGGGAAGTTTATGATTCCCCCTCTTAAATGTTGCTTAAAAATCCATTCTTATTAAGGGGAACCCTCCTACACTGTTGGTGGGAATGCAAGCTGGTGCAGCCACTCTGGAAAACAGTATGGAGGTTCCTCAAAAAGTTGAAAATAGAGCTACCATATGATCCAGCAATTGCACTACTGGGTATTTACCCCAAAGATACAAAAGTAGGGACCCGAAAGGGTACGTGCACCCCGATGTTCATAGCAGCAATGTCCACAGTAGCCAAACTGTGGAAAGAGCCAAGATGTCCATCAACAGATGAATGGATAAAGAAGATGTGGTATATATATGCAATGGAATATTATGCAGCCATCAAAAGGAATGAGATCTTGCCATTTGCAACGACGTGGATGGAACTGGAGGGTATTATGCTGAGCAAAATAAGTCAAACAGAGAAAGACATATATCATATGACCTCACTGATATGAGGAATTCTTAATCTCAGGAAACAAACTGAGGGTTGCTGGAGTGGGGGGTGGGGTGGGAGGGATGGGGTGACTGGGTGATGGACACTGGGGAGGGTATGTGCTCTGGTAAGCGCTGTGAATTGTGCAAGACTGTTGAATCTCAGATCTGTACCTCTGAAACAAATAATGCAATATATGTTAAGAAAGAAAAGAAGAAGAAGAAGAATGTAGCAGGAGGGGAAGAATGAAGGGGGGGAAATCGGAGGGGGAGAAGAACCATGAGAGACGATGGACTCTGAAAAACAAACTGAGGGTTCTAGAGGGGAGGGGGGTGGGAGGATGGGTTAGCCTGGTGATGGGTATTGAGGAGGGCACGTTCTGCATGGAGCACTGGGTGTTATGCACAAACAATGAATCATGGAACACTGTATCTAAAACTAATGATGTAATGTATGAGGATTAACATAACAATAAACAAATTTTTTAAAAAATCCATTCTTATTCCAATACCAGGTGAATATGTACCTGGATTTTCCTTTTTTAATGGTGCTAGTGTTTATGTTTCACTTCTTCACCTATTTTGAATTTATTTTAGTATTTCGTATGGAGTGAAGATCTAATTTGATTTTTTTCCCAAGAGAGTAAGGTAATTTCCTAAACATAATATATGAAGCTGATTCAACTTTTAATGGTAGGCAATGTGTTTCTATTATAGAAAATTAATTTCTAACTTGCCAGAATTTAAGGTGAAAATAGATAGTATTAACAAACTATCAAAATCGTGGGCAACTGGGGGAAGGCAGGCTGGGAAAAAACAGGAAACTTTGTTTTGTATGGTGAACAGCAGAGCATTAGACCACTGTCCCAGTGTACTTATTGATGCTGCCTGTATACCTAATGAAAATCAATCAATCAACCAATGTCTCTCTCACAAACACATACATGGTGCTAAGAGCAGAAGTAGAAGTAATTACCATTTATCAAGCATTTGCTATAATCACACTCATGATCAAAATCCTGTGCAAATGTTAAATGCTAATAATATTAATCCTTAGTGGTAAGTGCTATAAGGGAAGGAGGCATAGTGCTATGAGACAGGCTAATAGAGCCCTGGTTATGGAAATCGGAGAAGGCTTCCTTGAGAAAGTAATGAATAAGTTGAACTTGAAAGAGGTGCAGAATGAGCTAAAGCATGGGCAGTGTGGTGGGGAGTGTGGCAATTGGCAAAGGAAGCAGCAAGCATGAGGGACCTAGGACAAGGAAAAGCATAACCCTTCTGAAGAGCTGAAGGGCCAGTATGGCCAGATGACCCCGTGTGTCTGTGTGTGTGTGTGTGTGCATGCGTGTGCACGTGTGTGTGTGCACGTATGTGCACACACACACATACTTACACTTTCTCACGTGGCCCACATCTGATCCACATGAGACCAGATTCCTTACAGCCACTAATTTTAGCCATCCAAACAGGGTAGTCTGTCTTGTGGTGTCTCCCACTTTTGTATCTCATAGCTGTTGTTTGAGGATCTCAGCCCAGATACTTCTTGTCACCCTGTTATGGAAACGTGGCTGATGCTTAGTGTGTAAGTCACATGGACAGTGGGGAAGGATATGTGGTTGAACACTTGCTGGTGACCAGTACTGCAGGACCAGTACTATCAGTCCTGAAAATAATTATCAATTATTTTCAACTGCTGCCATAACAAAGTACCACAAGCCTAGGGGAGAAATGGGGGGTCTGTTTCTTGCCTTTTCCAGCTTCTAGAGGCACCTGCGTTCCTGGGCAGGTGGCCCTTCCTGTATCTACCGTCTCCTCTTTGGCCCTTCTCCTGTCCTTGCATCTCCTGTCCTCATATCTCCTGTCCTCGCATCTTTTTCTGGATGCAGCTGGGAGAAATGCTCTGATTTTAAGAACTCCTGTGATTAGATTGGCCCACATAGTTAAGCTGGGTGCTCTCCCATGTCCGTGTCCACACCCTTAATCACATCTGCAGAGTCCCTTTTTGCCCTCTGAGGTCACACTCACAGATCCCAGGGATTAGGATGTGGACGCCTTCCAGGCCTTTATTCTGCCTCCCACAGTGACTGAGTTCTCCAAATAGTGACTTTGAAAGAATTATTTCGTGGACATGAGAATTTTAATCGAATTCCTTTGTTTCTTCCTTCAACGTATGCTACTGCTAAGGGAATGCAGAGACATGGAGATAGAGAATCAGCTTGATTTTCCTTGCTTTTTAAAAGTCAATTTGTAGTACAATTTTACTAAATTATTTTGTTTACTTTAGATTTGAAACTTCATATAAATTCATTGCTGCCATCTTCAATTCAATATTAAACATCTAATCTGTGCAGCATTATAGAAAAAATGTTTAAAATAATTTTTTATTTTTTTAAATCCAGATTTGGACTTAAAACCACCTCCAAAATCAATTGGAAACAATTTCTAACATCACTTTATGATTCCCAGTGGTTGGCAGTCAACAATACAGTTCCCCTGACAAAAAGAAATAGGTATGTAAAAAATAATAATAATAAAATAAAAGAACTAAATTTTAGTTACACATATCAGAATCTATAAAAGGTTAGAGAATATCTGAATTGCTTTTTCTTCATTTTTTTAAATGACAAATTCATCTTCATTGGATAATTATGAACTTTATGTAGTGATTTGCAGTTTATCAATTATTTCCCACACTGTATTCTTATATAAAATGGCCTTCAACTATAAGGTGGGTATAATTATTATTTTAAGTTTCTAGATGAAAAAAATAAGACCATAAGCATCTTAACTAGATCTTCTGCTTAGCGATGGAGGCAGAAATGGAGCTCATATGTTCTAGGTACACACATCAGTACTGCCAACGCTACACGGAGCTTTCAGTGCAAAATTGTGTATAAGCATGTTCGGTTAAGTGTTCTATAGAGAGGAGCAACCCACATTCACTTGTTTCCCGACCCCTCTCTGCGTGGTGCAGATATCGTGGGTCGGGGATTATTTGCCTTGAGCGCCATTATTTCTGTTTTCATTCTAATGTCTATTATAACTTCAGATTTACATGATCACATAAACCGTGGTGGGGCCCAAAATGTAAAAAAGTACTTAATAATATGACATTTTAGAATTTAGGCTTTTTCTCTAAGAAGTATTTTGTTTATGTTGGTGTGTATCCTGCATTGATCGCCTTATATAAATCTTAAAGAAAAATACAGGCTTTATAATCTCGGCACGTTCATTGAAAGCACTATGCTCTATTGTAAAGTAAAATATACCACAGAGTTAATTCCCATTTCACCAGGTCCTATTCCTGTCTCAGGGATTTATGAATATTTGATGAACTGCCCTGGTTACCAGCCTTCTAGGTATTTAGAGCTCCCTCCCCGCCCCCTTCACCCCCCACTCTGTTCCTGGGATGCAACTCTCTGAGTTTATTTCTTAAGTGAAGTTACTTCTGTTTTTTTTTTTTTTTTTAATGATTCTCTTATCTAAAAGATAGGAAAGAATTGAAATGTGAATTTTTTTTACTTTTAAACAGTGAATCTCCACTGGGGGCAATCCCTTCCCCCCCCCCCCCCCCCCAGAGACCTTTAGCAATTTTAGGAGACATTTTTGGTTGTCACAGCTGGGATGGGGGTGCTACTGATATCTAGTGGGTAGAGGCCAGGGATGCCACTAAACATCCCACGGTGCATGAGACAGTAGCCCCCCCCACATACACCCCCAAAGAACTACCTGGCCCTAACATCTGTGGTACTATAGAAGGTAATAATTACTGCAGAAATTTCTGTTCCTTCCAGTGATCTGTAGAAAAACCAGGCTCCAGCGAGTCACATGAGCAACTCATACTCAGGAGTTCTACTTTATGTGTTTCTTAGAAATGGTAGTAGATGTGTGTGTTTATATGTTTTTGTACAACTAGAAAAAGCTAAGATGGCCACGTGGATGCAGCAATAAAATCCCCCAAACGAATGTGAGAATTGTTCAGCTGATTCACTATCCTTCTTTATTTAATGGGAAATGTCATCCTGTCTCAATGAACACTGAAAAGGAGAGGCTGACCAGGGCATCTGTAGATTGGTATCATGGGATCCCTGTAGCCCCCTTCTGATCAGGGTGAAGTTGGCTTTGATCTCCAGAGTGGGTGGTCGGAGGCCTTCAGGAGCACACATGCAGGCTGATGGCCCTGCGTTCAGGGGATGGATGGAAGAGGCAAGAAAGGGAGAGGAGTCCGATAATGTAGGTGACCATGGCCATTGTCAACAGGGAAGGGGAGATTGCAAAGGTTGACATTCCCACTACTTTAACATGGGAAGCGTGTGCCCCCAGTTATCACATGGGTGAGTGTGCCTCAACACGCTGCCCATACACACAGGAAAGTGATGGTCTCAGCAGTGATCGTGCTCTCTTCCCTGGTCTCTCTCTCTCTTTTTTTTTTAAAGAGAGAGAGAGCGTGAGTGAGTGAGGAGAGGAGGGGCAGAGGGAGAAGGAAAGAGAGAATCCCTTAGCAGGCTCCACACGGGGTTCAATCTCATGACCCTAAGATCATGACTTGAGCTGAAATCAAGAGTCAGATGCCTAACTGACCACCCAGGCGCCCCTTTCCTGGTCTCTTTTGAGACCAAAGACACGGACCGGCAAGATGGCTGGCCACAGTTAGCTGGCATGGGAAGAGGAGAGTGATGGCACAGCAAGGCTAATGGCCTCCACACCCTCTCCCCTGTCAGTCACCGCACTGCCCGAGCAGCAGTGCCCAAGCACATTACACTTTCAGGAAGAAGAGCCATCCACAAATAGGGCGTTATGATAGTTGTCAGGTGCTTTTCTTCTTCTTCTTCTTTTCTTTCTTTCTTTCTTTTTTTTTTTTTGCATTAAGAAAGAACAAAGTACAAGAACATAACCTTATTCCTGTTTTTCTCTTCATTCTCCTGTAGCATTACCTCTAGAAATCAATCTCACAAGGAAAACATTCTCACAAAGTTACCCAGACACGAGGATCACCATACATCGTTGAAAAAAGCACTACTGATCGCCAACACTGTAAGATTTTGGAACCCTTCTCTGGTGAAAACCTCATTGTTTCTCAGAATGCGAACACTCAGAACAAGGCCAATAAAAACTGTATATTCATTCATTTATCCAGCCGACAGACATTTTTTGAGCTCCTATTATATGCTAGGAATTATTCTGAGCACTTGGGGCTATAAGGCCCGACCTCAGGAGTTGGGTGTGTTTGGGGGATCAGATGACATAAAACGTGCTATGCCGCAGTGGGGGAGATGCCAGGGGATGAGAACAGAGTGTGGCAAGGTCGTTAAGGATGCAGTGACTGCCCATCGTTCGCTGTTTAACGAGTAATCCCAACCTGTTGAACCTTCCCCACTCCAGGCTAGAGTGTGTGGGTTCATAACAACGTGTAACCCATCCAAGGAAAGTTTTCTTAGATCCAAAGAGCCTATTTCCTGGTTTAATTATACTGCAGAGAGGAGGCTAATTCATGAATTTGTAACTTGCTCGAAATATTGCTCCTGTCCCAATTTAATGTTTATTTTAGAAAGCAGCACTTAGATACTTTTGAAACATGCAACATTTCCCAAGTTTGTTATTTGCTAAGTACATTCAATAACTGAATCTAGGAAATCTGGAGGGGTCCGGTGACTTGCTCTGCCTCAGACTCAAGTACAACTGTGTATAAAAGAGGAGGTGGTTGGCCTCAGCGGCAGCCTTCCTCTAAGGCAGCTCCAGGGCAGCATTCTGGAGAGGAGCCCATGTGGCCTGGAGGTGGACCGCAAAGTTCAGTGGTTTGCTCTCTGTTCTGGAGACTCCTCGCCTCTGTCGATCTAGAATGCCATTGCTTAGGGTTTCCGAGCATAGCGTAGACTCAGAGATTTGGGGTTCTGTTTTCTGCAGGGGAGGGGGCATTTTAGCTAGCCCACTGTTCTAGTTATTCTTTCAACCTATATCACTTGATCTCTTCTACTGAATGAACAATAATATTGCGTGCTTAACGATGTGCCAGGTACCGTCTCAAGTGATTTACTTGTCTTCACTCACTTCAGCCTCTCAGCAGCTCTGTGAGGTAGACACTATAATTATCTCCATTTGATCCTTTCATTTTTGCCCTTATTTGCTGAGGAAAGGGAGCGTCAGTAGTAAGTACCCAGCTTGAGGCTCCCAGCTAGTGAGTGGTGGAGCCAGGACGCAAACCAGCTACTCCGGAGAGGCCCACTGCTGCCCTGGGAAGAGCTGCCTGGGAGTGTGCTGGCTGGGCCTCTCTTAGAGATAAATGAAGGCTTTTGTGTGTTTACCCACCTCAGCACCTAGTGTGGTATATTGAAGCAATTTAATTAAAAATAGTGAAATCTCATCTCCGTTAATGGAGTACTATAATCATGCTAACCACTCCAAATGTTGGACTATTTAACAGTCATTGATGTACTGTTCCACAAACAGAACTGATCAACAAACACGTCATGTGGGTGAGGAATGGAGTGCCTGCCCCACGCTGGGCCTGGCTGTGGGCACTTACACTGAACACATAGATGAGTAATGCAAAGGCCCTGCCAATGATGAGCTCACACTCTGGAGCATCACATAACAGCAGTGACCATCAGATACCTTAAAGTTGCAGAGTGCATGGTTGCCAAGTGGGACTCCCAACCCCCCCACCATGTGTCTTGGTCTTGGGCACATTCTGAGACCTGGAAGGAGGAGAGCAGAGGGAGAGAGCCAGGAGGAGGCAGGCTGCAGAGGACAACAGTAGGAAGCAGGTCCCTCTCCTGCTGTAGAGAGGGGTGTAGAATTATTACAGGAAAGACTGCTTTAGATCTGCTCCAACTCATACATCCCAAGTAGCTATATGTGCTACCTCTACACATTGCCACCTTCCCTCTGAGTGGACCTAGTCACCTCCATCACTTACATTTAAACCTGATGTGGTTCCCTTTCTATCACCCAGAAACAATTTGTACACTGCCTGTTCACCCACTCTTTTTCTCAGTATTATTTGTAGCTCACATGAATTTCTAAATAGAAAGTCCAGAATAATCTTCCAGAAAATACTAGAATTAATAATAGAATTTAGGTCATTGGATACAAGATCAGTATTCAAAGATCAATATGATTTCTGTAAATTACAATAAGCAATTAGAGGGGCGCCTGGGTGGCTCAGTCGTTAAGCGTCTGCCTTCGGCTCAGGTCATGATCCCAGGGTCCTGGGATCGAGCCCCGCATCGGGCTCCCTGCTCAGCGGGAAGCCTGCTTCTCCCTCTCCCACTCCCCCTGCTGTGCTCTCTCTCTCACTGTGTCTCTCTCTGTCAAATAAATAAATAAAATCTTAAAAAAAAAAAAATTACAATAAGCAATTAGAAAAAGAATTTTTAAAATATCATTTCTACCAATATCTTTAAAAAAATCAAATGCCTAGAAATATACCTAATAAAAATATGCAAATTCTCTGCATTGAAGACTACAAAGATCACTTTTAGAAATAATAACAATCCTTCACTAACTTTCAGAAACTATAGGAGGAAGGACTGCTTCCCAACTCATTCTCTGAGGCCAATATTACCCTAATACTAAAGCCAGACAAAGGGACCACAAGAAAAGAAAACCAAAGATCAATATCCTTCATGAATATTGTTGCAAAAATTCCCAGCAAAATATTAGTGAACCAAATTCAGCAACATACAAAAAAGATTAAATGCTATGACCATGTGGGATTTATCCCAGGATTGCAGGTTTGGTTTGACTTCCAAAAAATCAATTAATATAGTACACAATATTAATAGAATTAAGGACAAAACCACATAATCATCTTGATAGATGCAGAAAAACTATTTGAAAAATCCAACGCTGTTTCATGATAGCAACTTTCAACAAACCAGGAATAGCAGGGAAACTCCTTAAACTGATAAAGGGCATCTATAATGAACCCATAGCTAACAGCTAACCATAGTTGATGGTAAGAGACTGAATACTTTCCCCCAAGATCATGAAAAACAGAACAATGTCAGCTTTTGCTACTTCCATGCAACATTGTACTGAAGTTCTAAACAGTGCAATCCTGAAAGAAAAGAAATAAAAGGCATCCAGATTGGAAAGGAAGAAGTAAAACTGTCTTCATTCACAGACAACATGATACACACACACAAACTTCTACAAATAATAAAGTTCATCAAGGTTGCAGGATATAAGATCAATATACGAAAATCAGTTATATTTCTATAAACTAGCAATGAACAATCTAAAAATGAACTTCAGAAAGCAATTCCATTCACAATAGCATCAAAAAGACTAAAATACCTAGCAATGAATTTAACAAAAATGCCTGACTTGTACACTGAAAATTACAAAACACTGTTAAAAGAAGTAAAATGTAAATACATGAAAAGACATTCCATATTCATGGATTGGAAGACTCGCTATTATTAAGATGGCAGTTCTCTCCAAATTGATCTATAGATTTAATGCTGCAAACCCCATTAAAATGCCAACTGGCTTTTTTTGCAGAAATTTAAAAAACTGATCTTAAAATTCATATGGAAATGCAAAGGTTGCTGAGTAGCTAAAACCAATCTTGGAAAAGAAGAATGAAGTTAGAGCACTTAAGCTTCCAGTTTTGAATCTTAGTACAGAGCTATGGTATCAGGACAGTGTGGCACTGGCATGAGGATAGACATATTGATTGATGGAACAGAACTGAGGGTCCAGAAATAAGCCCGCACATTTTTGGTCAGTTCATCTTTTACAAGATCAGTGGGGGGAAAGGATCATCTTTTCAACCAATGGTGCTGAGACAATTGGATATCCATTTGTAAAAAGATGAACTACCTTACCCCATACACAAAAATTCACTAAAAATGGGCCATAAACCTAAATATAAGAGTTAAAATGGCAAAATTCTTAGAAGAAGGCATATGCATAAATCTCTGTGACCTGGGTTAGGCAAGGATTTCTTAGCTATGATGCTAAAAGCATGATCCATAAAGGGGAAAAAAAAACCATACACTGGACTTCTCAAAATTAAAAATTTGTGCTTCAAAAGATAAGCCACGCTCTGGGAAAAAATATATGCAAATGATATATAGGGTAAAGGACTTGCACATAGAATATATAAGAACTCTTAGAACTCAGTAAGAGGAAAACCCACTGTAAAAAATGGGCAAAATATTTGAATAGACATTTCATCCAAGAAGACATACGAATGGCCAACGAGCACATGAAAATGTGGTCAACAAATCAGAAGCACACTGAGACACCACTTCCCAACCATGGGATGACGATAATCAACCCACGTAGTCAGTAGTAAGTGTTGACAAGGATGTGGAGATGGAATGCTCCAACACTCTCATGCTGGTGGAGATGTAAAGTGCTACAGCTTCCATTGAAACAACAATATGGTCATTTCTTTAAAATTAAACAAATGTATCACATGACCCAGCAATTCCTCTCGTAGGTAGCTGCCCAAGAGAAGTAAAACCAAATGTCCACACAAAGACTTGTGTGCAAATGTTCACATCAATGTTATTCATAATCTCCAAACTGGAAATGATCCAAATGTTTATCCACTTGTGATAAGATAAACAAAATGTGGCATCTCCATACAGTGGGATAATAACAAGGATAAAAAAGATCAAAATACTGATCCATGGTACATCCTGGATGAACCTAAAAAATGTTATGCTAAGTGATGGAAGCCAGATGCAAAGTTCATACTGATGCATATAGTGTATGCTTCTGTTTACCTGAAATACCTCGGACAAAGTGAATACAGAGAGATAGCAAATAGACAAGTTACCTTAGGTTGAGGAAATGGACACAAGGTTTCTTTTGAGATGATGGAAAGTTCTGGAAGCAGATAGTGGTGAAGGTTGCACAATGCTGTAAATTTATTAAAAATCATAATTTTCCTACTTGGACATTAAAAATTTGATGATCACTCCCAAACCAAAAAGCAAGCAGGCATATATTCTCTAAATTATTTAATTTTCCCTAAGACACCCTTATATCCTTTTCTGATTTTGGACCCCAAAGTAATGGCTGGCATTTACATACTGCTTTATGACTTAGCCCCTTTGTCACATTAATAGTCACAGTGTCTCTCTGTGAGAGAGGTAGGGATTCTTTATTTCCCCTGTTTTTCCAGTAAACAGTATCTTTTCATTTTGATATTTAATATGCTTATTGGTAATTTTTTATTCCGGGGGAAGAATTTGCCTCACAGTGTTTTGCTTATAATACGTTTTCTTTATGCAGCATGGCTGAAATTTTTCTTGCTAAGTAATTGTCCATTTATGTAATTGATGAGGTTGGTGGGAGTGAAAATAAGCATAATTAATATTTTTAGTAAATTGGCAAGTTGTAATTGAATTGCCGGGAAGTTGTGTGCCCTCTGCTACTGAGCCACATAGCCCTCAGGTGGGGTTGGGGCTGGAGGAGGCAGCACTTAGCCTGTCCCGAGGCAGCAGTCGGCCTGTGCCAGCAAGATGGGCCTCTTTCCTCACTTGGGGCCATATCCTGCCCACATCCTCATAGACAGCATTGTGGGAATGGCCCCTGGAGAGTTCCAGCATCCCCCCTGCACCCACCCAACACACTGCTCTTGGCTCACAGTGTTATCTAGTGACCACCACCTGAGGGATTCTTGCTTCATCATAATTCTGTTTGGCCAGAGCTCACTCTTTATTCAGTGATGCTTAGTATATATAACGCTTTTCCTTCCTTTTTCCTTTTTTAAAAAAATTCCCTTATATACACTCTCATGCTCAGAAACCTGATGGACGGATAACAGGGGAAGAATTGCGACGTCTCCTAAATTGCATGGTTGTAAAAATCAGTGATTCAGAATTCAAAGAATTGATGCAAACGCTTGACCCTGGGGACACTGGATGGGTCAATGTCTACACGTTTATCGAACTGCTTGAAGAGAACCCTAAGGTGAGTTTTATGACGACTCCATATTTGATTTTCTGTTGATGGCAGGAAACTTAAGTATTCTTAGTGAAATCAGAGGCGGTAGGTGAAATAGTCTTAAATAAAGGACTTCACGTTTTTCAGCTGGGTTGATTTTCATTTTTTAAAAAAGATTTATTTATTTGAGAGAGAGAGAGAACGCACATGCGTGCATGCACAGGGGGAGGGGCAGGAGAGGGAGAGAGAATCTCAAGCAGCGCGGAGCCTGATGCAGAGCTCAATCTCACGAACCTAAGATCAAGAGCCAAAATTAAGAGTCAAAATCAAGAGTCAGATGCTTAACCAACTGAGCCACCACGTGCCTCTAATTTTCATTTTAATAAGAGTTAAGTTTTTGAGTTGTTCGATTTTAACTTTCAGTGTCAAAATCTTTTTTTTTTTTTAAAGATTTTATTTATTTATTTGAGACAGAGAGAATGAGAGAGAGAGAGAGAGAGCACATGAGGGGGGGAGGGTCAGAGGGAGAAGCAGGCTCCTTGCCGAGCAGGGAACCCGATGCGGGACTCGATCCAGGGACTCCAGGATCATGACCTGAGCCGAAGGCAGTTGCTTAACCAACTGAGCCACCCAGGCGCCCTCAGTGTCGAAATCTTACTGAAAGGTGATATTTGACATTTCTGGAAACCCCTCCTGGGATGAGAGCACCTATGTGTGCAGGATGTATCTTCTTTTAACAACATGCGGGCGGCGCCCCTCCTGCAACCATGTCTTGCACAGGCATGTTTGTGAATTACTCCTCTGGTTCTCATTAATATTTTTAGAGTTTTTATGTTAATTCCCCATTTAAAAAAAAAAATGCTTATTGCCTCTGGTGATCCGTACTTGCTTTTTGAAAAGTTGACAGAGTTTTATTATTAGAAATGCTTTTATAACTTTAATAGTGATTAGCACTTAACAATTTTAAGAACTTTAAAAAATTAGATTAGTGTCAGTAATGCATGTGATAGGCATGAACAGATTCTTTTTGAAATATTTGTTATAGACTTCCTTTAGCAGGTACAAATTAGTTTTTCACTAATATTATGATTTCTTGAATGCCCACCTTGTGCAAGGTGGTGACCACATCCTAAACCAATGTCATTTGGTCCTTCTTGAACCCTAGTTCAAAAGTAAGTCCCAGAATTCTTAATCTCAGAAAACAAACAGGGTTGCTGGAGTGGTGGGGGGTGGGAGGGATGGGGTGGCTAGGTGATAGACATTGGGGAGGGTATGTGCTATGGTGAGCGCTGTGAATTGTGTAAGACTGATGAATCACAGACCTGTACATTCTGAAATAATACATTATATGTTTAAAAAAAGAAGAAGATAGTAGGAAGGGAAAAATGAAGGGGGGGAAATCGGAGGGGGAGATGAACCATGAGAGACTATGGACTCTGAGAAACAAACTGAGGGTTCTAGAGGGGAGGGGGGTGGGGGGATGGTGATGGGTATTAAGGAGGGCAGGTATTGAATGGAGCACTGGGTGTTATATGCAAACAATGAATCATGGAACACTACATCAAAAACTAATGGTGTAATGTATGGTGAGTAACATAACATAATAAAATAAAATTTAAAAAAATTTTAAAAATAATGTCTAAAAAAAAAAAAAGTAAGTCCCAGGGCCCTCACACACAGAAAAGAATAATTGTACCTTTTCCTGAACTTTGTTGTATTAGCTCCTGAGAATTGTGGTCTCTGGCTGTCACAGCAACTCTGCACACAGCTTTTTTCCCTAAAAACAAAATATGGACACGAAAACAATCTGCTCTCCACGTGACAAGTGGCTCGATCTTTGCTCAATATAAACCACATCCTGTCGGCCACCATGCTTAAAAGCCTTGGGTGGCTGTCGGGGCTCTAGGAGAAAGCAGGACTTCCTAACCTGGCTGGCAAGGTGCCCATGTAGTCCAGCCCTGCTGACCGGCTCCCGGAATCCTCGTGGGCCACACTGGCTCGGGTCCTCAGGTGCCCCCAGGTCCCTCCTGCAGCCTGGGCGCACTGTGGCTCCTGCCAGGATTCCCTTCACGCTCCTCGGCAGGTCTCGGTGCACCCGGTCTCTTCCCAGGGACCCTCCGTGACGCCTTTGCTGAAGCCTGTCTGGCAGCCCCCGGCCTCACACACCTGCCAGTCAGTGTCACAACTTGGTCATTATGTGGTCATGCCTCCACGAAGACAGGCCGTTCCGTTTTCACTGCCCGTTGTACCCACGGGGGCTAGCGCACTGCTCGGCTCACTCACAAAACGGTGCAGTGAGTGAGTGAATGAACATACAGGAATGGAGGAGAAAAATTAGAAAACATGGTTATGCAAATAGAAGAAAATGAAAATCACCACTAGTTCTAACACGGAGGGATTGTTACCCACTGTTAGACTTTGTGGTCCATTCATCTGAGCCTGTGTACCTGCACGCACCTTGTTTTCAGCTTTATTGCAGTATAATTGATACACGAAAGCGGTACATATTTAATGTATGCAATTTGAAGATTGGATACATACTTTCATGTATGATATCTATTTTATTTTAAAACGAGATCCTATAATTAATGACTTTTCAGTTGGTGCTGTCCCTTACTAGCATGTCCTTAACACTGTCAGTAAAAATTCTGCTGTATGATTTTAAAAGATACAGAGTAACTATTCTCTGTTTAATCTACATGTTCTTTTTTTTCCCTTTTATAAATCTTGCTACGATGTATTGTAGCGCCTGCTTTTTTGCACCATTCTGTGATGATTCCTTTCATACAAATTTCTAAAAATGAAATGATTAGGTGAAAGAATATACATTTTATTCTTGAAATTATTTTAATTATTTTAAAAGAGGAATATATGTGTAAAATACAAAATGCAAAAGATGCAAAAGGGAACATATGAAAAGTAAGTTTTTCTTCCAGCTCTATTCCCTTGCCAACCCCCCAGAGGCGGTCAGTATTGCCCCAGAGTGTGTAGGTTATCAAATTGTCTAATGTTACCCCTTGTCGACACTGGCAATTGACTTCCGTTTTAAATTTTTACCATTCTGAAAGGCAAAAACGCCGCCTCATTATTCTTTTATTTTGCATTTCTTTAAGCCAGGTGATAGATTTTTTTTCATGTTTATTGTACTTTTTTTTAAAAATAAGTGCTAGTTAAATATTATGATCCCCATTTCCAGATGGGGATTAGGGAGCAAACTCAATTGCTCACGCTCTCAGAGTTAATTGGCTAATCAGGGGCAAAGCTGAAAGTCCGTGTCTGTCTGCCTCCAAATCTCCTACTGCCTCGAGGAGTGATTCGTACCTACAGACTTTCTCTTTCCCAATTAGATACGAAAACTCTTCTCCTGTGCAGACCCCATGGTACCTCTCCTCCTGGCTTGGGATTCAGCAAGTGACTTTCCTGTGCGGTCCCAGCATGCGAGCACCCAGGTTACAAAGGTACCACTTAGGGGCGCCTGGGTGGCTCAGTCGGTTAAGCGTCTGCCTTCGGCTCAGGTCATGATCCCAGGGTCCTGGGATCGAGCCCCGCATTAGGCTCCCTGCTCCGCGGGAAGCCTGCTTCTCCCTCTCCCACTCCCCCTGCTTGTGTTCCCTCTCTCGCTGTGTCTCTCTCTGTCAAATAAATAAATAAAATCTTAAAAAAAAAAAAAAGGTACCGCTTGGTAAATATGTTTGTTTTTTGTGTTAGGTGGAAGAAATTGTTCAGGACTCGATTACTAGGAATCTCCAAGCCTTCTACAAAATGCTACAGTCATATGACCTCGGAGACACGGGGCTCATTGGTCGAAATAATTTCAAGAAAATCATGCGCATATTCTGCCCATTTTTAACGATCGAACATTTACTGAAGTAAGTGTTTTGGTAACGAAATTAATTCGGGTCATGTTTTTTGTCAAGTCTTTTTTATAATCCTAAAACAACTTCTATGTGTGTTTGCAATATTGATAGGGAATATTGATAATTGCTATTTATTGGGTCCTTACTAACATAGGACATGGGTCGAGAGTTTGGCACGTGCTCTGTGATTTAGTTCTCACAACAGCACTCCTTTCCATGGATAAGGACACCGAGGTCTGAAGAAGTTAAGTACCTATCCACAGGCACATAGCTAGGAGGCCGTGGATTGAATCTACCTCCCAGGTCTCTGTGACTCTTCTGCTCTTAATCCCGATACCAGTTTACCTCCCAGGGTGCCTGGCTGCCATCAGCCATCCTGTGGAGAGAGGCTGGAATTATAGTTGTGTTTTACTTTAGTTTAAAACTTGCCTCTTGGGGGCTGAGCGAAGCTGGAAGGGGACAGGAATCTTAAAAGAAGAGCACAGTGCCTTGAAGGCCCTTGTGAGTCTCCTGCCGTGTGTCTTGTTCACCCCGCTCACGGCTGCCCTTGGGGCACAGAGCTCACTTGCTTCCCTGTCCACAGTGACCTTGAGAACCTACAGCTTGAATCCTGCTTCCCCTGCCAGCACCCGAACGTCCTGCTGTGTGCTCCAGCTTGTCGTCCAGACTATTTGGTCCATGCTTCCCACTGTGGACAGCCATCTGGGAGATTAGATGGAAATCCATTGAATCGCAGGGAAGAAAGTTACTCTAATTCTCTCTCAGTCCTTCTGCCTGGAATGTTAAAAATCTTATATTTGTTGCTTTTGATGACATTACATTGATTTCAGGTGACACAGTTGATCTACCAGTAGTTGTTGGCCACTCGAGTCTCCTTTCTGTGAATGTTCATGTTTCGTTACCCATTTTTCTTGTGGTTGGTTTTTGCAGGAGAAGAAGGGTTTACAGGAGGAGGGTGAGGCCAAGGCTTTCCTGAGCAGAGAGGCGCACAGAGCTTGGTGTTTGCATTCATCCATTTACCGAACGTTTGCAGAAAGGCCAGCTTGCTGGAGTGTGGGAGACACGGAAAGGGGGAGAGACAGGTGGCAGCAAGTTAAGAGAGAGGGTTCTAGAGGGAGCTCAGGGGGCCTCTGCAGGGCAAGAAGTGAGTATGCAGGGGCTTCGGCTGCCTTGGCCTCTGCTATGTGCAGTCAGGAGGAGGGTACCCATGGGGACAGTTCATTTACTCCTTCACTTAGTCTTTCACTCTGTGGGTGGTATTAGGGAGTGCCTACTGCATACCTGCTCTCCTACATAACCGGTTAACGGAAATCCCTTTATTTCCAGGGTGCTCTAGTGTGGGGGAAAGAGATGCAGACAACCCAGCATGGCCTGTGAGCGCAGCTCTGGGTGAACTCGGAGGAGCACTCACTTACAGCTGGGCAGGACGGAATGTGGGAAGCTTCTCGGATGTGATGCTTGAGTCCGAAGGGGAAAGGGAAGGGCATTTCAGGATGTAGGATATGAGGCAAAGCCCAGAGAGTAGGGGCAGATCTGGGGACGGGCAAGCCCTGTAGGACCGTTGGGGCAGGCAGTTATGTATGGAGGAACAGCAGGGGGATGATGCCAAGGGATGGGCGGGGTCAGGCTAGAATGGGAACTGGGGCCATTCGGCAGGGCACTGGTTCCCAGCAGCATCTGAGAATCATCTGGAGAGCTTTGAAAATCCCAACGCCCATGCCCTGTCCGCAGGCCGGGCCAGGCACTGTCATCCTGACGTCCCCACCGGCTCTGATGTGCAGCCGAAGTGGAGAAGCACAGCTCAGGGGGTGAGGAGCCTGTGACGTGGCCTTGGATGGGGCAGGGGACAATGTCACATCTGTGCTCTCTAAGGGTTGCTCTGGCCCCAGTGTGGAGAAAGCACTGTGACGGAGAGAGGAGGGGGACAGGTGGGCGGCACAGCAGTGGCAGTGGCACAGCAGGGGGGCGGCTGTTCTGGGATCAGGGGGACAGAGGGACAGGACTCAGGGACCCTGGACGTGGAGGTGGATGGGAGAGAGGGCAGCCAGAGGCTGTGTCATTGGCCAGTTAGGAAGCACAGAGGAGCCTACGACCATACCACCCGGAACGTGCCCAATCTCGTCTGATCTCGGAAGCTGAGCAGGGTCTGGCCTGGTTAGTACTTGGCTGGGAGGGAGCACAGAGGAGGAAGCAAGGCGAGTGACAACTCCAGGAGGAGACTCCCAGGGGACGTGGGCACAGACGCGATTCTCTTTACGTTGACGGCCTGAGCCTTCATTCAGCAAGCGTCTATCTGGGAGCAGATAGTAGACCGTCTGAGGTGAGAGGGCGGGGGTAGGACCTGGCAGAACACCACCAGCTCATCAGTGACCTGGCCGGAGGGGCGGAGAAGGTCAGGGTGATGGCCCAGACCCCGCGGTGTGGGAGCTCTGGGGGTAGGAGAAGTCAGCGGGTCAGGCGGCACACAGGAAGCAAGGGGGATGAGCACTCACACTCATCGTGGCTGTGCCTTAGCAAGCAAGGCCTCAGGAGAGGGGCGGGCTGGAGCAGCCCCCACAGGGCGGGAGGGTCAAGGTGAACCCAGCAGGTGCCAAGGAGCATGCAGGGAGTGTGGAAAACGCAGTGTCGAGGAATGGATCCACTCCTGAAACTCCCGTACCTGGGCTAGAACAGTGCCCGGTGCGTGCTCAGGGCTTCTTCAGTGTTTATTGAGGGAATGAATGAATGAGGGAGGGAGTGAATGAATGAATGAATCAAATCTAGTGGATTGGTCATGCAGGTAATTGGGTATTTGAGTTGGAAGCCTCTCTAATCCATTCTCCATGACGCAGCCAGGTTTATCTGTCTCAACTACAGATCTGATCATGTTAAAACCCTGCTTAAAACACCCCGGTGTCCTACTGCTGCTAGGAAAGCATCCAGATGCTTTCAAGAGTGGCTTCCCAGGCCCCTCATGATCCTCACACCCTCCAGAGCTCTGGCTTTGCAGCCAGACTGCCTGGGTGTACAAATCCCAGCTCAGCCCTGAACTGGCTGTGGACTTGGGCAAGTTACTTACCCACTCGGAGCCTCAATTTCCTCACGCAAACGTTACTTAAGAGAGTGCGGTAAGGGTCAAAGGAGATCCTAGACGTAGAGCCCTCCACCCGGCGCTGAGCTCAAGAAACATTGACTCGGCTGCTGCTGTTCTTCTCTCAGCACAGACTGAACCGCTTTCCATTTCCTGACGACCCCAAGCCCTCTCTCTCATCTCTGGACTTGTAGACGGCCTATTCGCTCGGTTCCAAATGCGCACTTTCCCGGCCGCTTGGCTCCTTGGGGTGGGGGTTGTTTAGCCTGTTCACAGTGGTAGCTGTAATACTCAGCACGGTGCTTAGTACCTGGCAGCATAAGGACTTCCTGAAGCAGTTAGATCAATGGCCAGAACTTCCTGAAGTGCCCCTCACTGGGTGCATTTTATAGACAAGGAAACTAAAGCAGAGAAAGAGTGAGGTGCCCCAGGTTGGCGGTTCTCAATCCTTGAATGGGCTTAAAAATTATTGGGGACCTCAAAAAGTTTTCGTTATATGGAGTGTATCTATCAGTATGACTGGATTAGAAATTAAAACTGCACATTTGAAAAAGGTTATTGCAGAAAATGAATGTGTACTTCCTTGTTGGGTTTCCCTGTAGGCTTAGGGAAAACATTGCAGTTTCAAAATAATGACTTATTGGATAAGGAGGTTACAGAAATTATAGCAGGTGTAACCAAAGGTAGCTGGTAACAAGCTAGTGAAGGTCTGTAAAGAAACTAAGCAAATCTCTGAAAACTCACTCCAGCTCCTCATTTATACTCGAAACATTTCCACAGCTTTAGAAAATGTTAGCGAACACAGCCTTCCCGAGCACACGTTCCGTCAGTGGTCACACGTCGGGTGGCCTCTGAAAAGCCCACTGTGTGTGAGAGGTGCAGGGTGGAAAAGGCAAATGACTTCCTAGTATCTATATGAAAATGCTTCGGGCCTCCCTGGTGTTCTGGAAGGGGCCACAGACCGCACCTTGTGAACGCTGCCTTCGCTCATTGAGGGGCTGTGAAGTCTGGAGCTGATGTTCCAACCCAGGGAGGCCGATTCCAGGGCCTGTGCCCATAGCCACTGTGCTCTGTTTCCTTGTGTATTCTTAAACGTGTGGAATTTTGTTTTGGTCCCCAGGCTTTACCAAGTTTGCTACAATGGGTGTGTGCAACTTTTATGATTAGAAGAATCCTAACAAATAAAATGTTGGGGGAAAAGGTAGTTCCTGTCATATTAGTGGTTGCCTCCATTTTTCTAAAATATTTGCATATGCCAAAATTCCAGTATAGGTACTTCCACAACTCCATCCCAGAACTTGCCATTTAAAAAAAGTTCTTTTTACATTTGTTATATCTTTATTGCAGTATTCTTTACAAACTATAAACTACACATATTTATTTATTTGTTAAAGATCTTATTTATTTATTTGAGAGAGAGCGAGACAGAGCACACACACACACACACGTGTGCACCCGAGCTGGAGGAAGGGGCAAAGGGAGAGAGAGAGAGAGAGAATCCCAAGCAGACTCCCCGCTGAGTGCAGAGCCCAATGCAGGGCTCAATCCCAGGACCCTGAGATCATGACCTGAGCCGAAATCAGGAGTCAGACGCTTAACCAACTGAGCCACCCAGGTGCCCCTAAACTGTATACTTATTTAAATGATACAGTTTGAGCATCTCCATCATGTGTATACATCCATGAAACCATCACAAGTTATCAATCAAGATAGCAAACATTTTCATCCCCCTGCCCCAAGCTTCCTTGTGCCCTCCTGCTATTCATCTCTTCCACAGCCCCAGCAACCACAGATCTGCATTCTGTCACTGCAGATAAGTTTGCATTTTCTAGGGTTTTATATAAATGAAAGCATGCAAGATGTTCTCTTTTTTGTCAGGCTCTGTTCTCCAGACCTCATGATTTTGATATTCATTCATGTTGTTCCCTCTTTGCACAGCTGGTTTCTTTTCATTGCTGGGTACTATTCCATTCCTTACCACAGCTTGTGGAGCTACTCATTTGGTGGACATTTGGGTTGTTTCCAGTGTTTGGCTCTTACAAATAAAGCTGTAGATTTTGGACAAGTCTTTGTGTAGACGTATGTCTCTATTTGTCTTGGGTAGATGCCCAGGGGTAGAAGGGCTGGTTCCTCTGGGTGAGTGTATATTCAAAGAGTATAGTCGGGGTGTCTTCCAGAGGGGTTGCACCTCACCAGCAGCGGGAGAGGGCTGTAGGTACTCCCATCCTTGTCAGCACTTGGTAAGGTCAGTCCTTTTAACTTCAGCCAACCTAATGGATGTGTTCTAATTTTTAAAATTCAGACTCTGCAGCAAGTTTCAGGATATTGCTTCAGGAAAAATCCTTTACAAGAAACTTTTGGCATGCATGGGAATTAGTGGCCCTCCCACCATCTCTCCAGTTCTTGTTCCAAAGGGTCAGCTGTTAAGTGAACGTTTTCAAAAAGAGGAACAGCTGCTGGATGTTTCGGAGAGGTAAAGCAAAACAAAATGCAAACGCACACTGAAACCACATGCCTGTTGTGGGATAGGTGGTTAGTCGGTATTTGTTGACTAAGTGAGTGTTTTAATAGCTTATTTAAATGCGGGAAAATGGCAAACTATGAATACAGTGATGAGGGTCAGGGGAGTTGAGAGCAAGGAGAGATCTTTGGGATGATTGGGTTGACCTACTAGTTCTGGAAGTGAAAGCACTGAGGTCTGAGAGGTCTGGGGACTGGGCTCAGGTTATTCCAAGACTTGGTGGCCATGTGGGGTTAAGAACCCAGGACCTTCCAGAAACAAAACAGATGAACAGAGGGGAAGGGAAGGAAAAATAAAATAAGATGAAAACAGAGAGAGGCAAACCATGAGAGACTCTTAACCCTAGGAAACAAACTGAGGGTTGCTGGAGGAGAGGGGGGTGGGGATGGAGTAACTGGGTGACGAGCATTAAGGAGAGCACTTGATAGAATGAGCACTGGGTATTATATGCAACTGATGAATCGCTAAAGTCTACCTCTGAAACTAATAATACACTATATGTTAACTAAATTGAATTTAAATAAAAAATTTAAAAAGAAAAAGAACCCAGGATCCTCAGCTCCCAGAGAACCCGTCTGCCACCCAACCATTCCATGCCTACATTCACATTAGTTCTTTTCTAGAAACTTTGACTCCTTACCACCCTTTAATATTTATGGCAAAATACAGGCATTAAACCAGTTAACATTTTCTGACATGAGTGATAGAATTATTCAAATGATCACCAAATTGAATTGTAACAATAAAACATGCTTAGCAAATCTGTTAAACATCGGACTGCTGAATATTCTAGCCCATCCTCATTTTGAAAAATATAGGTTTAGTCTAATGAGAAGATATTATTTTAACTTGCTGGTTCATAGCTTATAATAAATCCACAAGGAAAGGTAAAATGTAGACCTATTCAGCCGACTTCACTCTGTCATTTCCCTTTAAAAGGTTCTTAAGTATAGAGCAGTGGGAATATTTTAATGCTATGCTAATGAAATTTGAATATCTGGGCATTTCCGTGGGAGCTGCTTTATAAATGGGCAGAAGGATGGTATTTTAAGAGAAAGGTTAAATATTCTGTGATGAGATGTGTCTGCCTCCTAAAACTAGTGGAAGAAGTAATGGAAATTAGGCGTTTTATAAAATGTGGGCATTCCTGGAGAGCTCTTCAAAGCGAAGGCAAACACAGCAGGAGAGAAGTCCTTTCTCCACCACTGCCACTAGGCTCTCCTCCTCCCCACAGCTTTGGTGGGGTCCCAGAGACTTCGGGAGAGCTGAAGAAATAATTGTTCTCCATCACACCCCCCCACACACACACATAGCACATCACATGAAATCTAGGTTTTATAAATCCGCTTGACTATATAAATCAACTTGGAATAATTGTGAACTTCCCTTCCTTCCCACAAATGTTCGATGGCTTTTTTGGCCTAGTTACCATAAAACAGCCTATTTCATTTAAAGCTTTGTCGTGGGCTCTGACTTTTCGTTTTCCCAGTTCACACAAATACTTTTCCCGCCGTTTCTGCCCCGTCACACGCCCTATTCAGCCAGCTCCAAGCACAGTTGGAAGCCTTAGCACAGGGATGACCATATCCGTGGCCCTGAAGCTCCCCGCCCTGGCCTGCGGCCCATACCAGCACCACACGAAGAGCTTTCTCCTGACGCAGTGCTGTGGGCCTCTCTGGAACCCTCAGCCCCCCCGGGCGAGTAGGAAGTTCTCAAGCCACACCATTTATCTGCGCATCTGTTTCCTGGTTCGGGAGTAGGGGGTGGTGGACCTCCTTGTTGTCCGGGGTTGAATCCAAATTGGGTGAGGTCTCTAGGAAGCACTCTGCTGGATCTAAATGCCTGATTGTGATTGTAGAACCAAGCCCACTGAGGACAGAAGCACCCTGGCTAAGAATATGACCAACGATGAAGTGATTGAAAAACTCAAAAACTATATCCAGCAGCGGGACCCAGCATTCAGAAAAACATTTCTTGACTTCAGCAAGGAACTTAATGGCAAAATTAATGTGCGTGACTTCAAGAAGGTAGGAGAATGGGTTTCTCTGTGTTTCTTTTGTTCCTGGAGAAGTTCGGTGGTTTTGTTATACTAACAGGCCTTATAGGATGGGCAGTACATTTTCAGCACGGGGTTCATTCCCTTAAGGGCAAAGCAGATCCATTTCAAGACATCTTTCAGCCATGTAAAAGGATTCTTTCAGCCCAAAACGCCTTTGGCAACTTCCTTCAGAGGATACGTTTGGTATGGATATGGCCAGTTTTTGATATTTAAACTTTCCAAACAAAGTGTTCGTGGATGCGGTGTTTGGGCAGCTGCTGAGTACCTGGCTCCAGGCTCGGGCATCATGTACATCCTGGAGCAGAATGGGGGTGGGCGCCAAGCTGCCAGCGGGGAGGTCCAGGGATGCTGTGATAACGGAGGTGTGGTTTGTTCCTCGAGAAAGTGAAAAACGAACCTGGCAGTAAAAGTGGGAAGCTCAGAGTGCTGCTGGGAACTGGGAGGTTCTGCCGGAAAGGACTCAGCTTGAAGGGTTCTGCATAGACTTCTCAAGGAATTAATTTAAATGATTGCTTAAAATTCCTGTTTCGACCCCTCTAGCTAATCGTCTTCAGCTATTTTTAAGACAAGCATTTCAGTTAATATGTAGCATTGTCTGTATGGACAAATTTAGAAGAAGGCAGTGAAATATACTTCCAAGAAGAGAATAATTATATTAGTAGCTACCATGTATCTAGTGCCTGCCCCTATGCCAGGCGCTGAGCCGGGCTCTGTACTTATTTTCTTTTCTTTTTTTTTTTTAAAGATTTTATTTATTTATAGTGAGAGCAGGAACACAAGCGGGGGAGTGGGAGAGGGAGAAGCAGGCTTCCCGCGGAGCAGGGGGCCCGATGCGGGGCTCGATCCCAGGACCCTGGGATCATGACCTGAGCCGAAGGCAGACGCTTAACGACTGAGCCACCCAGGCGCCCCTGTACTTATTTTCTCTCTGGGCTGGCAGCATCCCTGAGGCCGGATGGAGGAGAGAGCGGGGCTATCCACACGGGGAGGGGGGAATGGGACGGGGTAGCTACCAACACAGCCCAGACTTCCCGCACCCCACCCCTGCCCCAAGACTAGAAGATGTGGAGGGCACGTGGGGCATGGTGAGGAGGACAGATTCAAGAAATATTTGGGAATAAAGGGTAATGGACAAGAAAGAGGAAAATGGGTAAAGAGTGGCTCCTTGATCTCCGGTTTGGGGGACCGGGTGGCTGATAATCAGTCATTGATAACTCTGGTGAGCAGTTTCAGCGGGGTGGGGGGTGGTAAGTGGGTGTGACTCACCTGACGCTCCCAGGGCGCCTTGTCCTAGACTCTTTTGCCGCTAAGCCCCTCATGCCCAGCAGTCTTGAACGATCACAGTGCTCAATGCTCTTAATTCATGGAGTCAGTTCATAGGTTCTCAGGAGATCAGGAATCCACTAGGCTGCCGCTGATTTTTCAGGGATTTTTCAGGGGTTACCTTAGAGAAGGGCAGCAGGTGGTGGCAAAGTGGGGACCACTACCCCAGACCGCAGACTGCAGGCACAGATGCTCACCTCTGCTCACCTGAGAACAGGTCTGTAAGCTCAGCCGCATGTTCTTCCGTCTTAGGGCTTCTCTGCCATCTCTAAGCCAGTGGCTCTCCTGGTGGCATCTCTACTTCCCAGACCGTCCTCCTAAAACTTCAGTCTCTGGCGCCCACCTGCCTACTCGACTTCTTCACGTGGGCGTCTGGAGATGCCGAACTGCCACCAAGGCCTTTCTGTCAGCAGCCCTTCCATTCTCAGGGGCAGCGTTGCCCCAGTCACTCAGGGCTCCAATCTGGCGTCTTCCTTGACTCTCTCCTCTTCTCTCGCACCCACGCCCAGTGCATCAACAAAGCCCGTTGGAGCCCTTGAAAGTCACCCCAGAGCACGACTGCTGTCCACCTCCTCCGCTTCCAGCCATCACCGCCTCACTGGGCTCCTTGCGCCTGTCCTTTCCCCGCTGCGCTGTGTTCTCAACCCAGCAGCCAGAGTCACATTCCGATGGGTCTGCAGAGAGGGTCACTCCTGCCCAGGACCCTCCCATGCCCCCCCCCTCCATGGGAATACAAACCAGAGTCCCCACGGGGCCTGGAGGGTCCGGCACTACCCAGCCACTCGCTGCCTCTGTGACCTCCACTCTTACCACCCTCCCCGCTGCTCCCCTCGCTCCAGCCACACCAGCCTCCTGCTCTGCCTCCAACCGCCGGCGCCTGGCTGTCCCCTCTGCCTGACCGACATCCCTCTGAAGGCTGCGTGACTATCCTCCTCACCTCCTCCAAGCCTTTGTCCAACTGCACTTCGAGGCGACACTGGCATTCCCAGGGCAAATACTACCTGCTCTCCCACCTCAATCTCCTTTACCCCAGTCTTCTTTCTGCGGTGCAGTCGCCTCCTGCCATGCATCTTGTACTTAGAATCCTTCCATTCATGTCTTTATTCTGCTGTTTGCCTGACTTCCTCCGTTAAATCACATGCTCCAAAGGTGGACATTTTTTTCTCTTTCGGACAGTGAGGCATCCCAGGTGCTTGGCACAAAGCAGGGCACAACATTGACTGAATGAATGGATCAATTTGAAGAGTCACCAGAATCCCCAGTGGAGCCCAGATGGGGTGCCACTTGGGGACTGAGGGAGGCAGGTGTTTCAGAAGCCTATTGGGATTCCTCGGCGTGAGGCTGGTTCCCACACCTGTCCGTGGTGCTACCCAAGCCCACCCTAGCCCCCTCCCCTGCCCCTGGAGCTTCCCTGCATTCTGGCTCACCCTGGGGGACAGCCACATGCACACTTGGTCTGCTGCTTGCTTCACGGTGGTAGCTGCGTACCTCTCCCTCTCTCTCTCCTGTCTCCTGGCTTCCTGCACACTCCCCTGCCTTCTGAAGATGTGCCCACAGTGAGGGCAAAGGGAAAAAGAACCCACGAAAGGACAGGACCAACATGCAGGGAGAAAAGCTGCTGGTTGTTTTCACGACTGATTCTCTGGGAACCTAGTTAGGCAAGTTGTCGACTGGTTTCCCCCCTAGTGACTTGTTGGGTTTAACTTTTGGGAAACATCCTGTTGTGACCACCCTTTTAGCCTGAAGATCAACAACCCTGGGGTGATTTTAAGCAGTCCACTAGGGACCTAGGTTTAACCTTCATAAGCTGATACCTTCAAAGCATTTATGTAAATAGAAACTTTGTTGTTAATTGAAGGGATTATTTATAGATGAGGGTGCTTCTCTTACCAGTGAGGTCAGAAATCACGGTCTTCCACCTTAGAGAGAAACAAAAATTCAGATTAGACCTAATGCAGGGCTAGCTGGGTGTAAGACAGGCTAGCTGGGTGTAAGATGGGTTTGCTGGGTGTAATATGGGCTTGCTGGGTATAGTGTGGGCCAGCTGGGTTTAGTATGCGCTACCTGGGTCGCAATACAGGCTAGCTGGGTGTGATTGATGGCAGTTTTGGAAGAATTCTGGAAGAAGGACGTTAATTTTAATAACAATGTCCTTTAACTTCTTCCTATCATCTGGGTTATAGATACACAGTGTTCTTGCCCTTGTCTTCCCCAAATCTGCCCCACAGCGATTAGTATGGTACAGTGGTTGCCGAGTTTCACCCCGGAGGAATTGGGAGTGAGGCTCTCAGTCACATATCCCCGCTTGCCCAATTATGCATGCATGCCGTTGTTCATAATTTGAACATCGGCAGCACTTAGCCATTGGCCCAGATACCTTGTCCTCTAAATTAGAAGTGCTCATTCTTTATTCTGACCAGCCGTTGCCTGGCCTGTGGCGGGGGCAGAAGGTGGTTGGCTGCACGGGTTCAACGTGGGAGAGCCGTAATAGAGTCTGGAGTCTGATGGGACCTTGTGGGTCACCAAATCCAGCAAGTCCCTGCGCTGTCATTGCTGGGGACTGTTACCAGTTTTCACCACCGTGGTCAGGAAGATTTTGTCTGCTGTAAGGATTGATTTGTTTACTAATAATCTGTCTTCCCATCTTCCCTCTCTCTTTAATGTAAAAGACATCGGAGTTTCTGGAGAGTGTGAGGTGACCAGCTGTCCTGCCAGAGGCAGAGCTGTTGGGGTTTTAATGGACTCAGCTTGCTTTCCATGGTTAAATGTGTCATTCCCAGCGGGGGAGGCGGAGGGACTGTTCTTTCTGGAATGCCGCTAGACCCGGTCGGGGTAGATGGCATCCGACATTAAATCATCTCTCACAACAAGCCTGAAGGCATATTCTTTCTCCCAGGAAATGCCTCTCTCCTGGTTCATTGCTCACTCTGGCCACTGCACCACATGGCCTGTGACTTGCATAGTTTGTAATGTGTCGTATTGAAATGACAAGTCAAGAACCGGTGGCGGTGCAGGAAACGGTTTTTGAATTTCAGGGTGATCTAGAATCTTTATAGTCCTCCTTGAGATGCCTTTTCCTTCTTCTCTCCCTCTCCTTCACATGCTGAGTTAGCAGCAAACCCCCCAAAACTGTGTCTGATGTAAGAGAGGTGGTTGTTTTTCTCTTTTGTAATGAGGAGTCCAGACATTGTGCGGGGCAGCCCGGCAGCTCTACAATGTCTTCAGAGGCCCCGGCTGCTTCTAGCTTTCTCCTCATTCAACCTCGTTCTCGTGCATGGAATACAGCTGCTGGGGCACCAGCCATCACATACATTTCAGGCATAAGGAAGGGAAAAAGTGAAGGCAAAAGGCTTGAGCCAGACAAGTATTTCTTTTTTTTAAAGGGCTTTCTTGTAAGCTTCTCTCAGCAGCTTCATTGTATTGACCAGGCTGTGTTATATAGAGATCTTCTAGAAAGAGAGACATGATTTTTTGCTGGGTATGTTACTACCTTTAGAAAAAGCAAGGTTCTGGTTGTAAGGGAGAAGGAGGGAGTGCACATCAGGCAGGCAGATGTAACCATCTCTGCTGTCCTTTCTCTCTGTAAACATTTTGAGGGTGCCTGTTCTACGCTTGGTGTAGGACTAAACCACATGAGGACATGGAGAAAGCAGAAGTTTCATTGCTTGGAGCCAGTGACCCATGGGGAACATAAAATGACAAAACATCCAAGGACACGTAAATCAAGATTAGTCTAATTGCATAATTAGGCTAATTGAGCAATTCCATCCATCAGGAATTCGAGGAAGGCTTTACCTTCCAATTCCCTGTAATTGGCTGTTCCTAATGGTAAATTGATATTCTTCATCCTCGGTAAATACACTGTATGTTGTTCGGTTCACTGTTATCCTTAGTCCATCCCCGAAGTCCCAGCTGAGGCCCCTGGAGACAGACATAGGGCTGCAGAGCTCATCGGCAAACTTAAGAACCCCTAAGACATGGATTAACAAAGCAAGAGTCTGTAACAGCCCAGCCCAGCGCCCCAGATTCTTGGTGCCCGTGGCTCCTTGCTTCTCACCTGCCTTGCTCGGGAGAAGGTGAGCTTTCCTTCCTCTTCCCAGCAGAGCGTCCCCATGCCCTCTGGGGACACATAGCTAGGACCTGGCACCGTCCCACCCCCAAGCATCACTTCCTAATCACACAGTCTTTCCCACTTGGGGGTCAGGGACCAGGATATAAACCAAGCCCCATGAACACCATCGAGCCTCTCATAGGCCTCAGGTGCAGATAAGCAAATTAAGTAACCATGGTGACCCGGGAAGACTTCGGTTTTTTTTGAAGTCTAGTATTAAATATTTTCCATCTGGTTTTAAACCTTCTGTTGGGAGCATACAACTCTGGTAAATAAAACAGATATTTAAAAACTCTTTATTGTATATTACAATCAGTTTTGTGAAGGGAAAAACAAACAAAAAAAATTAGGGAACCTTAACAGGGACAAACAATGAATTCTTGCCATTTTTGACAACATGGATGGATCTCAGGGGCATTATGCTAAGTGAAATAAATCCGAGAAAGACAAATACCATATGATTTCACTTACATGTGGAATCTAAAAAAACAAAGGAAGAAACAAAACAAAGCAGAAAGAGACTCATAGATACAGGAAACTGTAGGTTTCTGGAGGTGGGGAGGCCTGGGGCATGGGGCTAGGTGACACAGGTGAAGGGGATTAAGAACTACAGACCTCCATTTATAAAATATATCAGTCCTGGGGATGTAATGTACAGCATGGGGAATATAGTCAGTAATATTGTTGTAACTTTGTATGGTGACAGATGGTAACTAGACTTATAGTGGGGGTCATTTTGTAATGTATAACATCGAATTTTTGTAAAACATCGAATCCCTATGATGTACACCTGAAACTAATAGGAAATTGTATGTCAACCATACTTTAGTTTTAAAAAGTTTAAAAAAGGACAAACAGAAACTTTTATAGTAAGAGACTTAGGTATATCCACACCGAATCAGAGACCCCGAGAGCAGATCTGCGTGGGGTCATCTCCCCACTTTTGCGGTTAAAGGCTTTTGAGATCATGTTGCCTTTTGGCTACTGTGGGCACAGAGAGTTCTCCATGCTCGCTCTGAGGCCCCATCAGATTCAGCACATGGAGCACCAACTCTCTAAGCTTGTTGGGGTTGGGGGGTGGGGGGCTCATGACTCAGGTAAGAAAACAGGGAGAAAGAGATGAAGTGCCATGCTCTTGAGGACCGGTGGTGGGGGCTGGATAAGTAGACCTGGTTCTTTAGCTTTGTGTTCCTAACAGCTTCCCAATGGTGCTCATGTTTTAAGGGGTGACCTGTGTTCAAAGGTCACATGTTCATTTTTGTTGGACCACGCCTCACACAACCATCAGAAGTCTGTATTTCTCCATCTTCTGGCCATAACCCTCTGCCAAAGGCCAAAGCTGGACTCCTGCAGCTTCCGGCTGTGCCCCAGTGGGCCAGATCTTCCAGGGCAGGAGCAGCTGCTGACCCTCGGTGTCAGTAGACCACGTCTCCAGGGCTTCTGTTTTTGCCTTGTGTTCTTGGGGACTTCTCCCTGGGTGGCCTTTGTCTCCTAAGTACCACAGTGTGTGGGGACTTGCCTTCAGTTCCAGAGGCCAGCACTCGTCCAGAAGGGGAAACCAGTCAGGGTCTCCAATTTTGCCACTCCAGCACCACCAACCTAGCGAGTGCTCTGCTGAGTGGCCTCCCGCCTGGCCCAACCCCCTCGCTCAACCTCAATTCCACTCCCAGAATCATCAGCTCTTCTCAGGGAAATGCAATTGCATAGCCTCAGTTCACCCCTGAAGGGTCCTTCTCACCTGGGAACTTCAATCCCTCAGACCTCCTGGCTTTCTCAGCCACCCAGTGCCTTCGCATTATCTAATTGCTGGGGCTCTTCTAGCTGTTTTCACTGGGTATGTTAGCGCACTAGGAATTGCTCCAGCCTATCCTGAAGCAGCCGAAGTCTGTCGGTTTTATTAGTCTTTTCCAAGTAACAACCTTTATTGTTACTTTTTTCTTATACATTTGTTTTATATTTATGTATTTCTGCTGTTACTTTGATGATTTTTTTTCCTTCTACTTGATCAGGATTTAATTTGCTTTTCTTTTTCTAATTTCTTGAGACAAAATGTTAGATTATTGCTTTTTAGCCTTTATTTCTCTTGTGTATGAATCGATGGCTACATATTGCCCTCTAGGTACAGGCTTAGCCACATCTAGAAGTTTTGGTATATCATTTGTTGTCATTCAGTTTAAAATATATTACAATTTCCCTTGTGATTTCTTTTTCACAGTGGTTTATTTTAAAAAGTGTATTGTTTAATTTCCACACAGTTGGGATTTTCTTTTTTTTTTTTTTTTAATTGTATTATGTTATGTTAGTCACCATACATTACATCATTAGTTTTTGATGTGGTGATCCACGATCCATTGTTTTCATATAACACCCAGTGCTCCATGCAGTACGTGCCCTCATTAATACCCATCACCAGGCTAACCAACCCCCCCTCCCCCCTCCCCTCTAAAATCCTGGATTTTCTAATTTACCTTTTATTATTGATTTTAAAATCAATTCCATTGTGATCAGAGAGTAAATTCTAAAGTCTAAATGACTTCAGCCTATCCTATTGAGGCTTGGATTATGACCCAACATGCAGACAATTTCAGTAAATGTTCCATAAGCCCACGAAAAGAATGTATGCTCCATCATGGTCCTTCAGTTTTCTAAGTATGTCAATTAGACTGATTTCATTAATTGTGTTTTTCAGAACTTCTGTATCCTTATCAAACTGTTGCCTGCTCATTCCATTAGCTATTGGGAGAAGTGTGTTGAAGTCTCCCATCTGATGGTGAATTTGTCTAGTGAAGATCCTTCTTTATTCTGTTGATTGTTGCTTTATTCACTTTGAAGCTAACTTATTGGGTACACATAGATTTAGAATTGCTGCAACTTCCTGTGAATTATCTCCTTTATCATTATGACATGACTCTTGATACAGAGTAATGCTACTTACCTTTGAGCCTATTTTATCTGATAATAACATAGTTAATTCAGCTTTCTTTTGATTCATGTTTGCATAGTGTATGCTCTTCTGTTCTTTCACTTCAAACTTTCTGGGTGCTTATATTTCAAGTAAGTCTCTTGTAGGCAGAATATAGCTGATATTTTAGAAGATAGGTTGTGACAGTCAGTCTTCTATTTGGAGTATTTAATTACTAATATTGTTGGTTTTATATCTGTCATCTTAATTTTTTTTTCTATTTGACCCAGCTGTCTGTGGGTCTTCTTGCCTTTTTTTCTTTTTTAAAGAATATTCAACTATTTCTATTAGTCCATTTGCCCCTCTGTTAACTTATTGGTGAGAACATTCTTCTGCCATTTGTCTAGAGGCTACCACAGCAATTGCAACATGCATTCTTGTCTTATAGTTTGTAGTTAAATATAGATCATTATGTTTACCACTTCCCTAACAATGCTGGATTTAAAAATGCTTTAATTTCACTTACCCCTATCTTTTGTGTTATTGTAGTCATGCATTTAAATTTTACATCTAGGTTAAATCCTGCAAACACTATTATTATTATAATAATAAATAAGCTGTCATATGTGTCTACATATCTACCCTTGCTCTTGTTCTTTCCATCTTACATTTTTGTGCTAGCACCTGCACTCATTTTTATTCTGTCTAAAGACCTCCTTTTGTCCTTCTGCTAATGCAAGTGTGCTGGCAACTAATTCTCTGAGTTTCCATGGTTTTTTATGCTGTTTTCCTTAGTCTCTACCTCCCATCCTTGTTCTGGTCCAGGACCCCATCCAGGATCCCACATTACACTCAGTCATCACATCTCCTTAGCTCCTCTTGGCTCTGGCAGGTTCTTTCTCAGACTTTCCTTGTTTTGCACTGACTTTGACAGTTTTGAAGATTACTGGCCAGCTATTTTGTAGAATGTCACTCTCCGGAATTTGTCTGATATTGTTCTCATGATTAGACCAGGGTAATGTTTTTGAAGGAAGACCACAGAGGTAAAGTACCCTTCTCATTGCATCCTGTCAGGGGATATGCCATCAGCATGGCTAATCACTGTTATATTGACCTTTGATCACCTGGCTGAGCTGTCTGCCAGGCTTTTCCGCTGTAAACTTACTCTTTTTTCTCTCTCTTTCCATTTGAGGAAAAGTCACTATGCACAGCCCACAATGAAGGAAAGGGGAATTATTATGCTCTATCTCTTTAAGGGCAGAATATCTACATAAATTATTTGGAATTCTTCTGCATGGGAGATTTGTGTCTTCTGTCCCATGTATTAATTTGTTCATTTATTTATATCAGTATGGACTCATGCCTCATTATCCTTTAAATGTTGGTATGATCCTTCATAGGGTTTCCTTTTCTACTCCTGATTTTGGTAATTTTTAAAAATCTTTTCTCTTTATTTATTGAATAGTTTAGCTGGAGGTTTATCACTTTTATTGATCTTTTTTATAAAACTAGCTGTGTTTTCATTGATTTTCTCTATTGTTTGTCCATATTCTATTTCAGTCATTCCTGATCTTATCTCTTATTTCTTTTCTTCTACTTACTTTACTTATTTTTACTTCCTTTGGGTTTAATTTGCCTGACACATAAAGGGATTCTTCTTGGAAGGTTCACCTTGAGAACCTGGTAGAATTCCTGATGGTAAAATCCATGAAAATGTGGCCCCCCTCCAAAGACTGGGCCTCCAGGAATTTCTCAGTCTCAAGCTAATCCTCACTCCACCTCCAGTAGTTTGTCAAAATTACCACTTAAGTGTTCCTACCAGTTTGTGGCTACAATGGCTTCTGCTCCAGGTTAGCTGATCTTGGCTGTGATTGTATGTATCCACCTATCTTTCCAGATGTCAGATTTCTCTGATGGCTCTAAGAAAAGTTACTGATTTTCAGTATGTTCAGCCTTTTTCTTGCTGAAGCAATGGAAGTGATGACTTCCAAACCCTTCACATGTTAAACCTAGAAGCAGAAGTTCACTCTTACTTTTTAAAGATATTTTAGCTGGGAATAACAGTATTTTAGGTTGGCAGTTACTCTCTTCTGGCATTTTTAAGATATCATTCCATTGTCTTCTGGCTTCTAGCAGGGGTGTTGATAAATAAACCATCAAGTCTTACTGTTGCACATTTGAATGTAATGTGTCTTTTTCTTTCTCTAGCAGTTTTTAGGGTTTTTCTTTTGGTCTTTGGACTTTAGCAGTTTTCTAGATGTGTTAAGGTGTACCTTTCTTTGTATGCATCCTGCTGGGGTTTGCAGGTCTTCTTGAGTCTGTAGGTTGATGTGTTTAATAAAAATTTTGTGAAAAATTCCCAGCCCTTGTCTCTTCTCCTTCTACTCAGGCCCTGTTCTCTCCGTCCTTCTTGGCCTCCAGTTATGTATGTTAGACCTGTTCACAGGATCTTACTTATATTTCACTCTTTTATGTACTTTTCACTATTTTTCTTTCAGGGCTTCAGTCCCAGAATTTTCCATTGACCTGTCTTCCAGTTTGTTAATCCTGTGTTCTGCTTTTTCTAATCTGTGGTTAATTTTATTCATATAGTTCTTACGTTTAGTATTTTTTCAGTTGTGGGATTTCCATTTGGTTATTTTTAATATATTCCCTGTTTGTGTCTTTTCTTCTATTGTCTCAACATATACCTCTATTTGCTTAAACATATTTATAACTATTTAAAAATCTTTTTTTTCCCTGCTAACTCCAGTATCTGGGTCACCTGTAGATCTTTTTCTATTGCTTTTATTTCCCTCGATTTGGGGTCACATGGCTCTGTCTCTTGACATGACAGACAGATTTTTATTGAATGTCAGATATTATGTTAAGAAAATTGAGAGGCTCTAGATAGTGGCACCCTTTCCTTTGCTGGTCAGGTAGAGTGGGGATTGATGACCTTAATTCAGTTAGGGACTGAGTTGATTTGAGGCTGGATTACAGTTTCTCAAAGCTCCATTTGCTTTTTTTTTTTTTAATTCCTTTTCCTAATTTAGCCTCCAAAGTTTGTAACTCAGAACTTGGGTTGTTCTCTGAGCCCTTGCTACTGAGAAATCCTGAACCACAGGATGACAAAAAAAGATTCCATTTGCCTTTCAGAGGCTTTCTGCCTTGATTCTTAGTCTTCTGTCCCACACAGCTTCCAAACTCAGCAAACATCTTGAAGGGAAAAACCAGCAATGCTGGGCTTAGTTCTCTGCTTCCTCCTCTCATGAGGAATCTGTTGAAGTCTCTGGTTTGGGTGTCAGGTCCCATAAACTCATCACAAGTTCTGTTTGCTTCTCCACCTGCTGGTAACGACCATCTGCCTGGGCCACCAGCCCCAGCCTGAGCCTCTTGCCCTGCTCCCACAATGCATGAGTGAGGTTTCTGAGGGTCTCCCTCCTCTCAGACTGTTGTCCCTTTGAGTCCTGGTTGCTTCAGCAGCTCGCTGTACTTCAAAGAGATGTTTTGCTGTATTTTATCTGACTTTTCTGTTGGTTCTCAATGGAAGCATAGACCTTCTGCAAGGAAAAATGTTCCAACACACTGAACATCAACCATTTCGTTTTTGATGGGCATTCACTTCTCTTTTCCTTTTTAAAATCTCTTTAAACTATCTTTCTTTAGGTGTCTCTACATACTGATGTTTTTATTTCTACGGAATGGAATCCCGGGAGTGGGACTGCTTGGTCTAACATAATATTTATAAACATGTGTTGTCTGTTTGCTTTTTTTTTTTTAAGATTTATTTATTTATTTGAGAGAGAGGGATCGTGGCAGGGTGGGGGAGGGGCAGAGGGAGAGAGAATCTCCAGCAGACTCCCCACTGAGTGCAGAGCCAGATGCGGGGCTCGATCTCACAACTCCGAGATCATGACCTGAGCTGAAATCAGGAGTGGGACACTTAACCAACTGAGCCACCCAGGCGCCTCTGTTTGCTTTTTAAGACCACACACTATAGCAGTTCCTATTTCTAATAGCTATGCAATAGAGTATCATTTTTTCCAACCCCTGTTAGCAATAGGCATTATAGCTCTTTTAAATTTTTGCTGGTCTGGTAGTTTTAAAGTAATAGCTCAGTTTAACTTTAATTTGTATTTATTTCCCTGACTACTAGTAAATGTGTGATTTTTTTTTTTTTTTGCTATTAGGATTTGTTCTCCTTGAACAAATGAATTGCCTATTTACATCCTTTGCCCTCTTGTCAATGTTTAAGAGATGTTTATTACAGATATCATTATTTATCCTGTGCTCATAAGAAGCTTTGAGTTCCCAGTTTACCCCCATCCTCTGGATTCTGAACCCTGGAACTTTCTCCCCTGCAAGGCTCTGTATCTCTCTTAATTAGACCCCAGCCTCTGCCCTCCCAGCTTCTATGGCTCTTCTCTGACACTTTTCCCTTTGACCAGCTCCAGCCTGGTTCTCTCCTGAAGGCCCTGCTTCCCAGTAGCCCCATCTCCCTCACTGAGATGTGGGCTCGACAGGGGCAGTTATCTGTGTCTTTTCCATTCTCCGCCCTATCCCCAGCATCTAAAACAGGGGCCAATATATAAGTGCTCAATAAATATTTTTTGAATGAACCCCATCAATTTTGAAAAGCATTATAGTGTTTTGGTTTAAAATGTAAACTCTGGAGCCAGGCCACCAGAGCTGGAATGACAGCTCTGTTATTTAATACCTGTGTGACCTTGAGCAAACCACTCTGGGCCTCAGTTTCCTTATCCCTAAAATAGAAATGATAGTAGTCGCTACATCAGAGGAATTAGAATTAAATGAGCACATATATGTGCATTAGTGTCCTAGGGATTTGTAACAAATTACCACAAACTAGATGGCTTAACACAACAGAAATTTATTCTCTCACAGAGAATACTTCTGGAGGCCAGAAGTCCAAAATCAAGGTGTCTGCAGAATCGTGTTCCCTCTGGTTGTAGAGGAGGATCCTTCCTTTCCTTGACTATTCCAGCTTCTGATGGTTGCTGGCAGTCCTTGGCATTCCTTAGCTTTGTAGCTGCCATCACTCCAATATCTGATGTCTTCCTTTAGTGTCTCTGTGTCTTTACTTGGTGCCTCATCTCTGTGTGTCTTGGTCCAGATTTCCCTCTTCCAAGGATTGCATTCATTGGAGTGAGGGCCCTCCCTAATTCAGTATGACCTCATCTTAGCTTGATCACATCTGCAAAGACCCTGTTTCGAGTAAAGGTCACATTCACAAGAACCAGGGTTAAGACTTCAACGTATCTTTTGGGGGGACATAATTCAACTCAGTACAATATGTAAAATCTTTCAATAGGGCCTGGCCCTTGGGTTCACTCTTGTATTCCTAGTGTCTTCAACAGTACTGGTATATAGGTGTCCAAAAAAATCTGTTGAATTAGTTAATTGATCAACTCTTTGTCTTCCGTACTACAAATATATCTTCAAAATTTGTCATTTGTCTTTTTGTTTTGTCTTTTCCATTAAAATGTTTTAAGTGTGGTACGCCCAAATGTATTTGTCTTCTTTCCTGTCTTCCTTTTTTTTCTTCTCTTAAAAATAAATTCTGGGTTTGTGGTCTTGGTTAATAAAGTGTCATGCCTCTAGCTCCCAGGTCCCCCTCCCATATTTTACAGATAATCTCCTAGACTTTCTTGCAAGAATTTTTACTGTTGTTTTTTTTTAATGAAATGCTTAATCCATATGGAATTAATTTTTGTATTTGGTGTAAGATGGGGCTCTTCTATATTTTCCCACCAGATTGTCGCTTGTGAAATTCTCATTATACTTGGGTCTGAGTCTGGAAATTTCCATTCTGTTACACTGATCTATACATCTTTTCTGTATCAATGCAATATGGTTTGATTTTTTTTTTTTTAGTGAAACTGATCTTTCCTCATTTTTCTTCCTTTTCACATTTTCTTGGCATTCTGAGGCCATGTTTATATTTGTCCATATAAACTTTATCCATTTGCATTATTAGGATCCCCCCAAATACGTTATTAGGATTACAATTGGACTTACATTAAATTTATGTATTAAAAATGTATCTGCTTTTGAAATCAAGAAGAGATAACATAACAGAATGTGCAGAAGGGGAGAACAGAGAGCCTATCATCCCCAAGGGGAGTATGGCTGTTCAGTATCCCCTTCTCCCAGTGCACTCAACTTGGCACTCAGCTCTGGGCCTCACAGCTTGTGTCCACTTGCCCGTTGGACAATAGATCCGACCCTAGGACTTGAGAACAGCCTCCTCTGAAGGAGGAATGGCTCATCTGCTCTTATCTTCAGTCTTCACAATCTGTTAAGCATCTGCCCATGGAAAACTCTAAGATTTTACACATGTATGCAAGAATGAACAGGTTCTGGATATTTGCCTCTAAAATTACGTGTCTGGTCAATTTAGTCGTTACACCTGCAATTCCCCTTGATGTTGAAAAGGTGTCAGATCACACTGAGGCTATCGCATTTCACAATTTTTGAAGATTAATTTTGGTTCAGCATTTTATCCTTCTGAGCCATCAGAACACAATTTTAGTCTTGCTGGGTTCTACGGGGATAATATATTTTTAAAAGTCTAAACCAAATCATCATTGTCATCATCATGCCTGCAGCAAAAGAGAAAAGAAGAACCACTGTTTTACAACTCAGTGATCACTGTTGACAAGCCATTGCTCTGTCTGAAGGTCCAGAGTTGGGCGCTAAGGTTGGAGGAAGGATTGGTTTTGAAAATGTGGTGCAATACCATCGCTGGGGGATCAGGTAGAATTAGATCAGGTGGACCAGACAGATCTAGCCTATGGACTAGAAATTTTTAGATTTGAGGTGTGGTCAGATTATGATCATGGTATGTTTCCAGAGGTCACAGCATTGCCCCCAAGTTTATAGAATTTCACAGATGCAAAGAGCTGGAAAGGCCCTCAGAGCTTGTGCACCTGTCATTATCCTCCACCCCACCTCCTCCATTGTTCACCATCTCAGTGGATGCTTCCCTTACCCAGGGATGTTGGGCTTGGTCATGTGGCTTTCTATGACATGACGTGCGGTGGATGTGGCCTGAGCAGCAGCCTTAGATCTGCTGTGTGCTTTAGGTTGGCATTGTGCCCCCACGATCTGCTAGTAGAAGAGCTTTCCCAGGGTAGCTGTTGTCCCTTCAGTTTGATCCCCAGAATGGATGCACCCGGAACAGGCCTAAACCCAACCTGCAGCCTGATGCCAAGCCCAGTCAGCCCACAGCCTGAATCAGAAACACCTAGCCAAACCATTTTATATGCACCAAGACTGCACTTGACCTGCACATCCATGAGCATGAGAGTAAATGCTTGTTTTTGTGTCAGCCACTGGGCTTTGGATGGTTTGTCAAGCAGAAGCTGGCTCGTGGAGTCCCTGTTCCTGTTGCAACCCTGTCCCAAACATGTGGCACATAAAGGCTCGGGGGACACCCAAACCCAGTTTCAGTGGCATCCGTTGCAGGCTGCACAGGCTGTGTCATCTGAATGGGGAGTGACACACTTCCCAGCATGCAGCTGTGCAGCCCGTTACTTCTAGAGCCAGAAGCCTCCACTCTGAATCCAGACTGTCACCAGTGCTCCATTGTTGTCATTGGCCACCAAGCATCTCTGGACAGTAACCCGCACCTGAGTTACTGGGGCGTCCGCACACTACTCCCGTGCGCCCCTGGGCTCCGGGCTCCTCATCTGTAAAAGGTGAGGCGGAAGCAGCTGCCATCAGGCTCCCCCAGTGCTGCGTTACAAGATGCTGCCGTCCCACGGTGTCCGGCTAGCATGTGTCCACACCTCTGCTCTGCCACGTACAGCTGTGTCTTTCCAGGAAGCAGGTGGCTTAGTTAGCTTTCTTCCTAAACGTTGATCTCCTCATTTGTAAGATGGAATCGGTCATATTTCATTGAGGAACACTGCGAATTTCACTAAGATAATGTGTGAAAGTCAAGTTGGTGCAGTGGCCAGCACCTAGTAGATCTTCAGTCAGATTCTCTTTCTCAGTGACACCTGTGAAGTTTCCATCACCACCTGGGGGCAGGAAGGAGTGTGGACAGCTGTGAGGCCAGCTCTGGCCCTTGTCATGAGGTGGTCAGAGCTGGGACTCTGTTTGAGACGCTTGCCAACTTAAACTCTCACACCTGAGCCACTGTCCCTGGAACACCCACCACCGGCAGTATTCTCATGCAAGGGGCTTTTATCTGCGATGCTCTGAGCACATTACTGCAAGCAGATCCTCACTGTAAGAAATGCTGAAGGAAACTCTTCAGGATGAAGGAGTTTGATACCAGGTGGAGCTCAGATGACCAAGAAGGAATAAGGAATATTGGAAATGGTACAAATCCAATTAAATACAGAAGGCTATTTTTTTGTAATTAAAATAGGCATATGGGGCGCCTGGGTGGCTCAGTCGGTTAAGCATCTGCCTCCAGCTCAGCATGATCCCGGGGTCCTGGGATCTAGTCTTGTGTTGGGCTCCCTGCTCAGCGGGGAGTCTACTTCTCCCTCTCCCTCTGTGCTCTCTCTCTCTCAAATAAATAAATGGAAAAATCTTTTTAAATACATATGAGTGCTTAAAGCAAACATTTTCACATTGTCTCAGGCTTTTAATCTATGTAGACATGGAACAAAGGACCAAGAGTAGCTTAGAGGACAGGGGGCCGGGTAAGGCCTAGATGGTCATGAGGGTTCTTCATTTTATGTGAGGTGGTTCAATATGAACTCTAAAAATAGCCTGTGAAAAGGTAGGGGTATATATTATAATCCCCAGGACGATCACGAAAAGGTGACACAAAAAGGCATAGTGAACAAGTATTCCTCACACGGAGAGACGGGTGGATGTTTCCCTGGAGTGATGTGGCCTCTTGTGGAAGAACCAGGCTGCAATCTAAGGGACATCCCGGGGATGGCGGGAGTGACGATTTTGTGAATCAGATTATGCCAGGGCCATGGCTTGTCACTCCTTGAGGAACTTTCTTAGGGAAATGCCTCATAGAAAAGACCAAAGGACTTGACTTGAATGGTTAAATGTTTTGAAATCTGCCTTATAAATGCTGCAGTTTAGGTTTACACTGTGTGGTAAATTGCCTCCAAGGGTCATGATAAATCTGGTTGCTTTGCTGTTGTGTTCATCTTAGAAATGAGAGTGTGCAAAAAGCTCTGGGGACACGTGTGTTTGTAAAGTGCATGCTGCCTCTTCTGGTCCTCACACCCTCTGGGTTTTGCGTCCTGCATGATGCTCTGTGCCCGTCGGGGCTTGCACGCCTGCAACCTCTGGACAGGCTGCTCAAGGCACGCCTAACCTCCGTGGTGCTTCACAAGCCTCCAGGCTGTGAAACATTTGCCTACAGACATTTCCTTACTACCCATACATATGTTTTTTGAAAGGACTGAGCAGGAGGAATTTGCAATGAATAATTCATGTGTAATTGTTTTCAAAATATAAAGTTATTTTTCAAAGAAAGCAACCAATCTATCCTCTTCAGAGTCCCCTTGCCGGTTGGGTGCTTCTGTGTGGGCCGCAGCTTTCCATCGAAACACTCCTGCCATCCCGTGCTGGGCCAGGCTCTCCCACAGAGCTGGGACAGGGTGCGCGCGCAGATGGCGCAGAGCCGTCAGAATTCCTAGCCAGCGCCGCTGCTCAGGTCCCCAGGCGGGCCTTTGGGATCGTCTTGGATTCCAGTGCTGCTCTCCACCGAGCCCCTGCAGGCAACGCCACACCTGCGTTCCCTTCCCTTTTCACTCGGCTTCCGATCCCACACCAGACACACCCTGCAGCTTGTTTACTTTAACTCACACACACAAGCCACGCCAAGGCCGGGGCCTGACCAACTGGGCCAGTACAGTTACAGCAAACCACTGTCGCATTCTGTTCATTACTGACACTGATACTGAGAATAAGAACAGCCAGTGGTGCCAGCTCCCTGGGTCCTGGTCTCACACACCGAGAAGGATGCACGCAAACAGAAGGAGCCAATGACAGCACACAAGTTGTGGATACACTGCTGCAGCTCAGTGGGTTTACGTTCCTCAGTTCTGGTCTGGAGAGGCCGAGGCAGAAGGCTCCATATCTATAAAGACCTCAGCACAATCCTGGCATGTAATAGGCAATAAGCATGATGATGGTGATGATAGTGATGATGGTGATGATCGTGGTGATGATGGTGATGATGGTGGTGATGATGGTGATGATGGTGATGATGGTGGTGATGATGGTGGTGATGATGGTGATGATGGTGGTGATAATGGTGATGATGGTGATGATGATGATGATGATGGTGCTGATGGTGATGATGGTGCTGATGGTGGTGATGATGGTGATGATGGTGATGATGGTGATGGTGGTGCTGATGGTGATGATGATGGTGATGATGGTGATGGTGGTGATGGTGGTGATGGTAGTGATGATGGTGGTGATGATGGTGATGGTGGTGATGATGGTGATGATGGTGGTGATGATGGTGGTGGCAGTGATGAGTACTGTCTCATCTCATCCCCTGTTCCTTTCCCCCTTCAGCTTCCTCCACAGAATGCAGTCAGTGTGGCACTGACCCTACTGTCCTCTGCTCTCCAACTTACGCTGGCTTCTGTGGCACCAGAGCCCCTGACCTGTGTTAATGGCTGATCTCTGTATTCCATGTCCCCTTCCCCTCTGAAAACACAGACAAACTCTTCCTTCAAAACCCATCTCCAGACTCTCTGCTCTCCCAGACAGGTTTCTTTCATCTGTCCTGGGCAAGTTCAGCCATCCTGGATGTCTTTGGCCCTGAGATGCACACATTTTCAAGTGTGATTCAATGTCCTTTTCTGGAAGAAAACCCGTGTTTTCTAATTTAAATTGTGGTGCTTTGAGAGCAGCAGGGATGGTATCTTCTGTCCTGCCTATATTCCCCTCAGCATCCCTTCTGGGGGGAATTCACTTGCAGGCAGGTAACACTGGCCACATTGTTGGCCTACCGGCCACTGACAGAGGGGTGCGGCATCTGCTCCTTGAGCAGCCCAGCTAATCAGTTTCTCCTAGGAACGCATCATCTAGATAATTCCACTTCATTATGTGCAATGCAGGGAAGTGCGTTTTCTCATTTGTCCCTCCACCCGTCCAACCACTCACACAAAGTGGAAACCATTAGTAAGCAGTAGGTTCCGTGTGGTGGAAGGAAGGGACCATGGGTGACTCTCAGTGAGTGCACTCCCGTAAGGAGAGGAGAACAGGGTCCATGGATGCGCTCTCCCCCACAAAAAACGCAGTAGCTTGCAGCTTAAACTGTGGATCGTAATGAAACTTCAATAAAAATTTTAGTTTTCCTTCCTCAAACCACCTTGCTTTATTTTGTTCATGTTTCCTAGGATATACGTGAATATAAATCCCACTTTAGGAGACTCGAAACTCATGGCAGTGCCAGCAGATGTGAATTTGGATGTCTTGGAAGGCGTAGCCTTTGGAAAGGTTTGCAGCGCTGACTGCAACCCCCAGGGCCGGGCCTGCTGAGTGCAAGGCCAGGAGCCCAGTTACTCCCTTGTTCACTCACTCGCTCAACAAACAAACCTTGCACTGGGCCAGGGAGCCAGCCCCCCCCCCCCCCCGGCCGCCGGCCCCCAGGGCCCCACCCGCAGGGAGCCTGTGGGTGGAGGCAGATGAGTAACAATCACAGGCTGGAGCACAGGGCCCCCAGTGGTGAGCCCACTGCAGGGCTGGAGGGGCTCAGCCCGCTGCGGGGCTGGAGGGACTCAGTCAGCAGGGAGAGCCTGCGACAACCTAACGGCCTCTCCCTTCACTTTCTTCCTTGCCAGGTACTGGAGGCTAGCGGAATGCCCATGGATGACGACCAGTATGCTCTGCTGACTGCAAAAATAGGATATCAGAAAGAAGGGATGAGTTATCTTGATTTTGCAGCAGGATTTGAAGGTAGCTAATCTCCAGCGCCAGCCCTGCTGGGACGCGGCTGGTGGCACCTCCAGGCTTGTTGAGCGGTGCCTCGAGGCTGTGGGTTGAAGTAGCGTGAGCTGAGATGCGGAAACAGTGTGTGTTCTAAGACTAGAAACAGACATTTTTGTTTGATTTTTGTCTGACTGTGTTTCGGCCTTTTCTTTTCACTAAACCAAACTGTGAGTGCAGAATTTTGCCTCTACAGACTTCTATAGACTTAGAGCACACACGGTTTCTAAAATTTGCTCCAAAGCCCATGCTCCTTCCATCATGCTTCCTGTCCTTTGAGATTTTTCCTCCTGAGAATAGCTCCTGTTTGTCTGTGGTTAGCGGCACCCGTGCACCACCAAGGCAAGCATCCTTCCTCCTTTTCTGTAGAGAAGGACACAGAGAGTCTAAGAGATTCCACGACACGCCCAAGATCACTCAGCTGCTGGCCCTCCCCTCCCCCTGCCCCAAAGCGGTTGCCAGGAAATTCGTGGCGTACAGCGCAGTCAAGCCTGGAAGCTGGGGCCTCCCGTTTGCCCCTGTTCTTGTTCTGCCCCCTGCCCCACACTTGGCAGAGAGAGGACAAGCAGCCGGCCCCCCCATCTCTCTGCCGTGTCATCCTCCCCCTGGTCTCCACTCTTGCTGAAGTTTAGACTGACAAATAAGCCCTCTAGAAAAGCTACAGAAATCACACAAATACGTTGACAGAATACTCTTCTGTTTTGCTGCAAATGTAGTCGGGCTGGACAGGGCAGGACATTTTGCCATCATCCTCACGTTCAGTCTGGGAGATGACGGTGCAGTGTGATGGGTCTCCCCTAGGGACAGTGGCAGCTGGGACTCCTCACTGGGAAAATGCGAAGGTTCCTTCTGACCATCGCAGACTAGCATTAGAGTCCTGTCCTAGGGGAGGGGAGGTCCCACGTGCCGGAAAAACAGGCAATTCGAGAAGCCATAGAATTTTAGAATGTTGACACTTTGGGTATATGACATTTTTGAAGGAGCACAAAAAGAAGGAAAAGGAACTCACATTTATTTTAGTGCTTCCAGTGTGCCAGGTGAGTTCATTTTTCACGTGAGAAAGTGGGGCCCAAGGTGAGTCAGTCAGTCACTTGCCCCAGGTCCCAGAGCAGCAGGTCCTTTGCAGAGCGAAAATCTGACTCAATAGCCAACAACTGCTCTTGGCTTCCTCCCTACCGCTGTTCTTTCCCCCCACTCTCCTCCTCCTCCTCTGCCCCCCACCAGTCCCCCAGCACTGCCTATCTTCCTGCATTAGCCAGACGCTGACAGGGGTGGGGGTAGAGACCTAGGCCCCAGGCTGGCTCCAGGGCGAGGGTCTGGGGTGCGCACAGCAGAGGCGAGTTAAGCAGCAGGGGAGGGTGTGATCTGCCAGGTGTAGTGACCGTGAGGAGGCCACTCCAAGCCCAGGTTAAGGTGAGGTAAAAGCCAGGTTCAAGACTGGACCATAGGATGCCCACGAGCTCCAGATGCTCGGCCCACCTTCCATCCTACAGACCACAGCAGTGGAGAGAGGGTGGTGGCGACACGTGCAGAGAACCACATCTAAAACCAAGTCCCAGGTTTGTAGCCTGGCTTTAAACAAGGCCACACTCACACTATCCCAACCTGGTGGAAATAGGTTGTTTTTTAAGTAGAGATTATAGTTTCTTCCTCTGTTTTAGGGGAGAGAGAGGGCATAACTCAGTAATTAGCCTGCCGGGCTCTGGAATCTGGCGGGCCAGAGTTCAGTGTTGCTGTCTATGAACTCTGTGACCTTGGGGAAGTTGGGGGAACCCCCTGAACCTCCATCTCTTCATATGTAAAATGGGCAAAATAATAGATATCCTTGCATGTAAACGAGGCACAAGAAGAGAATCCACCTCTTCAGGTTGTTGAAAAGACCAGCAAATACTTGAAGGCCCCTCGTACAGTGTCCAGCAGATAAACGGTCAGGAAACACCTGGTGGATTAATGAATGTTGATTGACTTACACATTGCTATGTTTAGGGCACGAGGCTAGGAACCAAAACCAGGCAGGAATTCTCATTCACTGCCTCTGGGAATGGAGGGATGAGCAAGATGTCCTGCCCTGTTGGAAAAACGGACGGGCATGGTGGCCGCGGTGTGCTGGCCGACAGAGTGGCCCTGCCATACAGAGAACGAGTCCTTGCAGTGATGGGAGAATGTCCAAGAAACTGAAGGGAAAGAAACCAGATCATAACCAAGTTAATGCTAAGTTCACTTCACAGAGCCTCATTCCCGTCGAGTATTCAGGCAGGATTTGGGACAGGAAGACATCCAGGTTGCAACAGAAATAAAGAGGTAGGCATGCCACTAACGGAAGTCTTCTGGTTTATGTCATTGTTTCAGATGCTAAAATGAAGGGGCCGGAAGTGACCCCATTGCAGACTCCAGTTCTTTCAAAGAATAATTTAGACAGCTACTTTATAACCGCTGAAGAATGCCTGAAGCAGTTCCCCCAGAGACTGAAGGAAGCCTTCCGGGTAAACTATGACCTATCTACTGCTTGGCTTATCTGGACACCTCCCCCCCCACCATGCTCCCAGCCCTTCAACCATGCAGGCTGTCACTCCGGCAATCCGTTATGTTCGGCTCATCATGGGACACACCACAGACTCAGGCTCACCCCTTCTCTCCTTCCTGGGGAGGGGGACTCGGCCTTAACTCTGCAATCCCCTCCCCTCCCTGAGGTCCTTCCCTGCTGCCACTTTGCTGGCTCTGCCTTCTGCCTCTCAAAGGCCTTGGAGAAATAAGGAGGGGATGGGGTGGGGAGGGTCTGGGCAACCTGAGTTACAGGGAATTTAGGATCCATTCATCCATCGTCTTCACACCACCCATCCACTCACCAGATGAGCATTATACACTTACGATAGGCTGGAATCTCTGCTAAAAGCTGGGGATGAAAGGTAGGAGCTCCATCCATTCTGAGACGCAGATGGTTCAGACACATGGGATTGCCGGTTGTCGGGGGAGCTGTAGCCTGCTATGGAGGCACAGGGAAAACACCCCATTAAGGAGGACTTCCTGGAGGAGGTGGCTCCTGAACCAAATCCTAAACCCGCAGCATGTGCTGGCCAGAAAAAGGAAGGAACAAACACTAAAAGAGGGAGCTTGCTCAAGGCAGGTGGCGGACAGGTCATGGGCTTCAGGGAAAAGCTCACTTATCGGTAGGATGGGTTGCATGTGGAAGCTGGAATGGATAAGACAGGAGAAATAGACAGTAGCCATTGAAACACAGAGGCAGGCAAAGAACAACTTAACTGCTGTGGTGAGAAGTAAAAGGAGCAATTAAAGGGGGAAGATCAATTTAATAAGCCGACTGTATTAGCTATAGGGTGAAGGCCCCAGGGTGTGCAGGGGCACGTGGGCGAGGAGGGGGTGAGTCCAGAAGAAAAGGGTGGGGAGCAACCTGGGAGTGGAGCTAGCCCCCGCGTGGTTCTGTGTTTCTGAAGCCTCTTCCCCGCACTGACTGCCAATTGGAGATGCATTTTGGTTACCAAGCTCCCATTTAAAAATAAATGTATTTATGATGACTGTCTAGCTTGGATTTGCAGGATGGTTCTGACTTTGAACATTCTGTCCAGCCATCAGACCCTGCATCCTAATCCTTGGTTTGAAAAGCTGTGGTCCCCATAAGTGTATGCGGAGAAGGGCTGGTCCTCACTATTCAGTCTGAGCGAATGCCCAGCCCCGGGGAGCACAGAGCAGGCCAGGGTCAGGTAGAGGGTCGAGAGCCTGGTTTTCTGAAGAAGGAAGGCCTGGCTGAAGGCGAGAGGGCAGAAGAGGAGGCAGAGAGGCCCCAGGATCAAGCGTCCCCTCTGCGCCCGTCAGCAGAGGGCTGGAGTGCCCCAGAGGGGTCCCAGGACAGCACCCCTCTGCTGCCCTTACCCAGGGCACTAACTCACCCACTCTGTTGCAAGCCAGACCCCTTTTTCTGGCCTCTCCCTCCACCTGTCTCCTCTGCACACCTTTCCCGGTGGGGGGACTCAGTGGGGAGAGCCAAGCTCTGTGCTTGCACCACTGTTTTCCTACCTTTGGTCCCCATGAAGCTTGGTGACAGCGCACACATGTCCCGTATTTCCCAGTGATCTTTAGTTTAAATAATTACACAGTGAACTGATTCAATGAACACTCACTGACACCCACTCTATCCTACCAAGAGTTTATAATCTAGTGGTTGAGACAAAGAAGTGAACCTCTAACTGCCAGAGTTTGCATGGTCTGTACTAGGATGCGGGTGACGTCTGGGGTCATTGCACATTTGCTTGTTGTCCTCACAGGTGGGCGTGAACGAGGCAAAGTGTGTGCCTTGATTTTTGAATGGGAAGGGACAGTCACTTTACTTACTTTATTGAGTTCCTATTCATGAGAAATTCTTGAACGTCTCTCCTCGTCAATAATGAAAAATCTGACTTGAATTAGTTTAAAATACAATCACAGCTGCTGCTGCTGTCGGCCCAGTAATTCTGTAGCCGAATGAGGCCATATCAGCGCTCAGCTGGGGTCACAGCCACAGCTCAGGCCAAAAACCATGAAGAGCTGAGGACATAATTCATCTTTTCTCCCTGAGGGTGCTGAGGAAAGCAGGCCCAGAGAGCCCCTGGGTGACCCAGGGACACGACCTGACCACAGGTTCTCTGTTGGCCCCTGTGGGCTCCCTCAGCCCAGGGACCACGTCTCTGCAGGGTCAGGCATCTGTCCATGGATTCAGGTTTATATTTTAAAACAATCAGGACCTACCCCTCCCCCCCATACACACAAATGGGATCATTCTATACATACATTTCTCAACTTCATTTTTCACTTCATGGTCTGTCCTCGACATTGGACCTTGGGGGCTGGCCTCAGCATGTAGCCCTGATCAGAGCAGCCCCTTTGCTGGTCCCCTTAGGACTGGCCTCAGTCCTGCCTGATTGGCCTGTGGGCCCCAGTTCTGCACTGGCTGGGACTGCCTCTCCTGCTGCACCTTGACCCCTCTCCTCCTCACTTCACACTCCAGCCAGTGTTCTTCCTCACCTTCATGTCTTTGCACATTCTGTTCCTTTGCCTGGACTGCCAGTCCAACCCCTTTGATCAGTTAACTCCTACCCAAGCTCTGATCTTTCTTAAGTGCTCCGTGCTTTCCCTCACCTTCAGATCTGTGGGGAGATCGGCTGCCATCCGTTCCCCTCCCAGCACAAGTGCACGTAGACTTGTAATCCTATGAGACATTAGGGCTGAGCTGTTCCTGAATCATCCACAGTAACTCAAACAGCCACCACAGTGCCTGCCATGTAATACGTGATCGATATGTATTTGTTGAATGAATAAAAGACCTCACATTCCATGCCAGGCAGTGAACTGGAAGGATTACCTACGTGGCCTCATTTGTTTAAATCCTTACACTACCCTATCAAGTAGGCATTAGCATCCCCATTTAACAGATGGAGAAACCAAGGGTCTAATATGGGGAGAAACTTACCCAAAGCCACATGTCTAGTAGAGGTTGCATCTGTGTGACTCCCATAAAATTAGGAGTCTTCGTTCTGGGGAGCCAAAGACCGAGATGTGGGGAACGATGAAGGTTTTTATATTTGTGAAGATTATCAACGTGGGTTCCATGGCATGTGGACTGTCCCCATCATCCGGCAGTCCAGGCTGGCAGTGAGCACGGCTCTCACGCCTGACTTCTGGCACCTGCCACACTGACTTGCTCTCATTGGCTTGCAGCCTTTGTGCCCCGCTGGACTGTGAGAACTTTGATGTCAGGGACCGTGTTGTCGTTACAATGTGTGTCCGCGCAGCAGAGTGCTTGGCACGTAATAGGTGCTCAGGAAACACTTGCCCTCTCCAGACCCACCAGCTTCATTCCACAGGTGTTTATGGAGCACCGCTCTGAGCTGCAGATACAAGCAACAGATCAGAGCCCCAGTCACATGTTTACCTTCCAGAAAGGGAGCAGACAGTGAAGGCATAAGTCTCTAGTTTGTCAGGCGGTTACATGCTCTATGAAGAAAAGTAAGGCAGGGTGAGTGTCAGGGACCCGTCAGGGTGCCGTTGTCCGGAGGGGGTCAGGAGATGCTCCCTGAGAGGTGACGTTGGAGCGGACACGCCAAAGGGTGCAGGTACTGTGGAGAATTCCCTGAGATGCCCAAGGCAGGCTTGGCACGTTCCCAGGACAGCAAGGGGGCAGAGGAGAGGAATGAGGGCAGAGGGGTCTCCGGGTTTGGGGGCCGTAGCGGGACTTAGGACCGGATTGTGCGTGCGGCAGAGAGCCGGCGGGGTGAGCAGAGGTGCGGCGGGCACTGACCTGGGCTGTGCGAGAGGGCGGTGGCAACAGTGGGGGTGCCCCCAGCCCCTCGTGCGCTTCCTGTGGGGTCCGGGGAGCAGCGCTGGGACCGGGCGGTGCGCGCAAGGAAGGCAGGGGCCGGGCTTGATGCCAAGGTCTGTGAAAAAAAGCCTGTCACCTCTGGATGTGGGAAAGCCGAGGAGGAGCAAGTTGAGGGCGGGGCTCAGAGGTCAGGGGCTTGACCTGGGGCTTGTTTGGTTTGACATCCAAGCGGAGATGCTCCAGAGCCCCTGCAGATGTGAGCTTGGAGGGTGTGGGAGGGCCTGGCGCTGGCGGTGTCGCGGGAATCGGCCGCAAAGAGGTGGCCTGCACCCCGAGCAAGTCCCCAGCGGTGGTGACACAGGTGCCTGCCTGCTGGATGGTGGTGCCCCTGAGAGGCAGGGGCAGCACTGGAAGTCGGTCTCCATACCATTCAGTGCAGTGACTGCACATAGGAGGTGCCGAGTGAATGCAGGAGTGAAGATAGATCTCTCCACAAAATCCCAAAACGTCTGAACTAGACACTTGAGTCACAGCGGGTCTCGCTTTGTTATAAATAAGGCAGATCCCGGGACATGCAGGTAGGACTGCAGCGCCTCCAGAGTCACCAGACGAGCCCGCAGCTGGAGGGGGGCGCTGCGTCAAGTACGGATGGAGACGAGGGGTGCTGGGGCCACATCGTCGACTCTTCAAGTCTGAGACACGGGAAGCGCATTCGGGGGAAGCACGGGCATTGGCCGAGACAGAGCCCATTCAAAGCCTGAGTGTCAGGCACTTGCTGTCCGACCTTGGGCAGCAGTCATAGTAGCAGACAACATGTTAGGGCGCTTAGAAGACGTGCCAGGTGATTGGCATACATTAGCATATTCAACCCTCACCACCACCCCAGGAAGTAGGGACTTTCACCATCCCCATTTTACAGATGAGAAAATGGAAGTGTGGCCAGGTTAAAGATCTTGCCTAAGGTTACCCCAAAATGAAGTAGCAGAGCTGGGATTTGAAATTAAACAACCCGCCTCCAGGAGGGCAGCACGGCCTCTAAATCACAAGTTCGCTCCCAGCCCCCATCTCCTCATCTGCAGGATGGGGATGGCCGTGCCCTCGTGCGGCACCAACTGAGCAGGCACACCCGAGCCACGTCCTGCGGGTGCAGCAGGCACGCGGAGCTCAGCCGGGGCTGGTTCCTCAGCACGGTCCTCAAACACCAGGCCCTGGCCTCTGGGTGGCCCCTCGGGGGGCCATCCAGTCCTGCGCTCGTTGTCCTGTAGGCAGAAGTCGCCAAACATCATGAACCCTCTGTAGAAACATGGAGATCTAGATGTTTCTCTGCCCCGGAAAGCTCCAGCATCCTCTTACTTCTGGTGCTGGAAGGAGCAGTACCATAAACAGAGGAGGGGAAAGATAAGCTCTTCTTGTCCCTTTTCCTGGACTCTTTGCATTAAAAGAGGGCACCGGAGAACATGGTTTATCATTTCTTGGGAAAAACATCGTGGCAAGGATATTCCTGGAGGAGTGAGAGCTCCCAAAAGCAGGAGTGGGAAGGCTGCCCCTTCCTCATTCTGGAGATGAGTCCGTCTGTGCGGGGTTGTAAGTGTGTTGGCGGCGGGGTTCAGAAGGAAGTGCTTTGACGTGTGCGTTTTGTTTTTAGGACCCCTACTCTGCCTTCTTTAAAATAGACACTGACAGGGATGGCATAATCAACATGCATGATCTTCACAGATTGCTACTGCACTTACTGTTCAATCTTAAAGACGAAGACTTTGAGCGTTTCCTGGGCCTTCTTGGCTTGAGACTCAGCGTCACTCTAAATTATCGGGAATTTCGAAATCTGTGTGAGGAGAGAACATTCAGAACAGATGATGCGCCTCAAAGACTCATTAGGTAAGAGGGCAGTGTGGCTCAGCGCCTTTGCCCGCACCCAGTCCGGCGCTCCCGCTGTGCCCACAGGGTGGGGGGGAGGAGAATTGCCCCTGGGAGCAATTATTTTGTCTTTTTGGTGGTTCCAGAAGAATCACCCAAGGAATATGCGATCAATGTAAAAAAGCTAGAAATTACAGGTGCAGATTAGAAGGTACAACCTCACCTAGCCACCCATAAGCATCATGTTGGCATTTCACTGTGAATCACGCCAGTCTTCTTTCAAGGCACACAAATACAGATACTTACGTATTTTCTCTTATAAAGTGGGGGTCAGGTGTATATGCGTGTTGCTCAGCCTTCCAAGACCTCTTGGCACCCTGCCCTTTATCCGATCTGTGCTGGGCCACTCCGGGGGGCTGCACACTAACACTTGTCGAGAGAACACTCATCCAGCTACTAACACGTCAGCCCACGCAATCTGTGTGAATTGGGGAACCACGGAACCCCTTATGATAATTGCTGGAAACTGAGTATCATTTCAGGCTTTTCTTGTGAATGTAAACATATACATACACAGTTGACCCTTGGGGCGCCTGGGTGGCTCAGTTGGTTAAGCGACTGCCTTCGGCTCAGGTCATGATCCTGGAGTCCCTGGATCGAGTCCCGCATTGGGCTCCCTGCTCAGCAGGGAGTCTGCTTCTCCCTCTGACCCTCCCCTCTCTCATGTGCTCTCTCTCATTCTCTCTCTCTCAAATAAAAAAAAAAAATCTTAAAAAAAAACAAAAACACACAGTTGACCCTTGAGCAACACAGGATACTTTAACCCTGCAAGTTGACTTATATGTGGATTTTTTTTATACATACAGTACAGTACTATAAACGTGTTTTCTCTTCCTTATGATTTTCTTTCTTTTTTAAGATTATTTATTTATTTGACAGACAGAGACAGTGAGAGAGGGAACACAAACAAGGGGAGTGGGAAAGGGAAAATCAGGCTTCCCGCGGAGCAGGGAGCCCCATGTGGGGCTCGATCCCAGGACTCTGGGATCATGACCTGAGCTGAAGGCAGGCACATAACGACTGAGCCACCCAGGCACCTCTGATTTTCTTTTTTTTTTAAGATTTTTTTTTATTTGAGAGAGAGAGCTCGAGAGAGCATGAGGAAGGGAGGGGCAGAGGGAGAAGCAGACTCCCCACTGAACTGGGAGCCTAATGTGGGGCTCGATCCCAGGACCCCGGGTTCATGACCCGAGCCGAAGGCAGGCACTTAACCCACTGAGCCACCCAGGTGCCCCTTCTTCCTTATGATTTTCTTAACATTTTCTCTTCCCTGGCTTTATTGTGAGAATACAGCATATTTATACACGTAATATATACAATATCGGCTAATCGATTGTGTTCTCTGTAAGGCTTCCAGTCAACAGTAAGCTATTAGTAGTTAATCTGGGGGGGGGGTCAGAACTTCTTTGGGGATTTTCGACTTGTGGGGGTTGGTGCTCCTAACCCCCTCACTATTCAAGGATTGACTGAATATCTTTTTCTTTGTATAAATCTGGGGTCAGCTGTGCAACTGTTTGGGGAGATGCAAGGACCCTTCCAACTCTTTCCCAGGCAGTGCTCCACCCCCGGCCCCTGTCCACTCCATGCCAGCCTCCCTCCCGGTGAGGAGGGGAGTCTGCATGTCCAGCCCGGCTGGAACTCCATTTGTCTCCTCCATTTCTCCCAGTGAGAGCATATGCCCCCTTAAGCAGTAACAGCAATGCCAATACCATCTACCCTGTTGAGATCTGTTGAATGCCAACAAGCTTGAATGAAGAAGCCATTCAGCCACTCCTGGACCAATACTACTATTTTTGGAAGCATTACCATCCACTACGATAACGCAGAGATGTGTTTTCTGCATGATAGTAACATTCACTAGGCTGTTCTGCCCTTAAGGTACCAGTGGCCTACTCCGTCCACCAGGCAAGGGAGCTCCCTGGAGCGGGGAGCCTTCAGGAGCCCCCATTGCTGGGCCAGATTGCATGATACTTGGCTAGGCTGCAGAAGCCCTCTGATACTGCTCTTTAGTTTTTCTCTCTGAATTCATTGGTTTTATTTTGCCTGTACTTTAAGAAAAGCCAGCCAGAAAGAAAACAACTGTAGTCTCTAAGTGAAATGATCATATAGCATGTGAATTGGACACCTGCTTCCAATTGCTCAAGTTCTGAGGAGTTTTAATATGAGACTTGATTGCTTAACATTAAAACAATACAAAAATATCCTTCCCAAAGAATTTTCTGGAGAATGTATGCAGAATGAACCTAGAAAATTTCAACCACAAAGCGCCATCTTCCCATTCAAATGACTCAGCCTTCTTATTTGTATGTATGCCTTCATTCAACAAATATTTACTGAGGGTCTGCTATGTGCTAGATGTTGCCCCGGGACGAGGTGATACAAAGATGAATAAGGTTCCTTTTGAAGGAGGTAATGGCCGTATATGGGACAGGTACAAAAATAAAGAGCTACACTGAAATGTAAGGTTGTCTGAAGTACCACAGAGATGGGAGCAGCTAAGCCTGCTTGAGGCGCACAGGAAAAGTGGGACATCTGAGTGGGATCTTGAGGTGAGAGTAGGAGTTTGTCAGGTGCAGACTACCAGACGGCGGTTCAAGGCCAGAGAGCGGCACTTACAAAATCTGCGGTGGGAATGTCGAGCACATTCGGGAAATGAGGAGAGGATATGTGTGCAGAAGTGGCATGCACGGACGGTGGGGCATGGTAGGAGGGGAATCCTGGAGAGGCAGGAGGGCCAGCTGAGAAGGGGCCAGAGAACCGAGCTGGGGAGTTCATCATTTACCAGTAGACAGGAGAGGGTTTTGTGCTATGGAGGGAGGGGGTCACATCGTGCTGCAGAAAGATCCTTCAGCAGCCCCAGAGTAGAGCATGGATGTAAAGGAGGAGAGCCTGCAGCCCAGGGAGACCCAGTGTGGCCTCCAAGGGTCTGGTAGAGATAGTGCAGAGACCCCAACTAAGGGGGGGACTACTAGTTGACTTTCCAGATAAGGGACCCAGGTGATGGGTGGGGGGCCAAGATGTGAACCCAGGGTGCCGTTTGGAGGGGCCCCTTTCTCTGCCTAGAGATCTCACCCTCCTTCACCCGCCCACTACACCAGCCTCTCTTTCCTCCACCAGCCAAACCTCAGTGCCATCCCTTTCTGGAAGTCATCCCAACCTCTTGCTGGGGCACCTCTGCCTTCTGGGCCTTCTTCACTTGCCAATGACATTATCAAAACACAATACTTTTGAAAACTTTGAGGGTTGTAAATTGGTTGAAGAGAGTAAGACCATCTTGTTTGATTCATAACTGCAAAACATTTTCATTTTTAGATGTATAAATACTAATTAAAATGATTGGTCCAATGACCTGTTTCATTTTATATTATCTCTTCCCTTCCAGTCTCTTCCCTTGTTTAAGAACACCTGCCTGTCCATTTATCTACTGACAACCCACATCAAGTGCATTTTGGTGCATGTATATCATAGACAATGAAACAACACTGTCACGTGTCCTTTTAGCAAAATTAGACGCTCCAGCTTCTTGTCACAAAATATTGTATGATCAGGTCCTTCCTGTTGGATGACTAGCTGAATTTAAAATACCAAATTTACCTTTTGTTCTTAGAAATATATCATTCACTTGTTAAGAGATTTGGCTTATATGATCAGTTTCACCATCATCACTGGAATCCAGAGTGTTCTGTCTGTGTGCACTCCTCTTCCAGTTCATCTGATCATTGGGAAACAGCTTCTTATCTCAGTTTTCTTCCCTCTGCCATTTGAGCATGAAATAAGCATTCTGAATTTCTCACTGTGTTCAATGAAAACTAACAGAAGACTACAAAGATGGTGTCGCTGTCTCCTTTTATACCTTCTTGAAAGATGCTGGTATACTTTGGGCAGTGCAATCAGGAGACTGGGGAGTGATTCATTTCAATATCATGTCCTCAGCTAGGCGATTCCCCTCATTTTTTGTTTTCTTATTGCAGTTTTAGTCTTGTTTCTTAGGATAGTTGGAAACAATGAGTAATGATTGACCATTTCTTAGGATAATGAAATCGATCTAGTAAAATTGAAATCAAGATCACTAAGACCCCATAGTATATATGAGAGGGTCAGTGGACCCATGTGGTATTGCGATAGAATGAGTTTTATCTCATCAAGAAAATAAATACCTTTTTTGTTGTTCTTGAAGGATCTCTAAGAAAAACTGAAAGTCATGAATGCCAGTTCCTTCCATTTTCTGGATCATATAGAATTGTTATTTCTTCCTTAAATATTTGATATAATTCACCAAAGAAGTGATCACGTCCTGGAGTTTCCTTTGTTGGAAATACTTGAACTATGAATCTAGTTAATTTAATAGTTAGATCACCCACGATTTCTCTTCCTTTTTGAATGAGTTTTTGCAGTTTGTGTTTTTTCGGGTATCAGTCCATTTCATCTAAGCTGTTAAATTCATGGGAATAAAGTTGTTCGTTTTATTCCTCCTTTCTTATTCTTTTAATATTTGTGGTGTCTTTAGCGATGTCCCTTCTTTCATTTCTGATATTGGTAGTTGGTGACTTCTCTCCTTTTTTCTTGATCTGGTTAGCTAAAGATTTATCATTTTATTGATATTTTCAAAGAACCACTTTTTTGCTTCATTAATTCTACTCTATTGTTTCTCTGTTTAAATTTTATTGATTTCTCTTCTTTATGATTTCCTGCTTTCTTCTTGCTTTGAGTATAGTTTGCTCTTCTTTTTTATTTTCTTAAGTTTGGAACCTCAGATTTTTTATTCAGGTTCTTTCTTTTTTAAGAGAAACTCCAAATGCTGTCAATTTCCTTATAGGCACAGAGTTGGCTACATTCCGCAGACTTGGATATGTTATGGTTTTAATTTTCATTCCGTTAAAAATATTATCTAATTTCCCTAGAGACTTTCTTTTGATCCACAATTATTTAAAAGTGTGTTTTTGTCAATTTCAAAAATATATGCATGGTTTCCAACTATCTTTCTGTAATTGATTCCCAGTTTAATTCTGTTGTGGTCAGAATACATGCTTTGTATGATTTTATTTCTTTGACATTTGTTTATTTTATGACCCTAGAGATGGTCTGTGTTGGTATCCATGATTGCATGGATACTTGACAAGAATGTGTATTTGGCTCTTGTTGGGCAGAGTGTGCCAATGAGATCAAGTTGCTTAATAGTGTTCAGGTCTTCTGTGTTCTTGCTTATTTTCTATTTGTTCTATCAGTTACTAAGAGAGGAGTCTTGAAGTCTCCAAAAACAGTTATGCATTTGTCTATACCTCCTTCCAGGTCTATCCATTTATGCTTCATGCATTTTGATATCTGAGAAAAATAGCATATTTATACTTATCATTTCTGCCTCTGTTCCTGTATTTCTGAAGTTCTAAGTTTCTCTCTGCTATCATTTTCCTTCCTCTGAAGAACTTCCTTCAGCAAGTCTTTTAGAGCATGTCTACTGGAGACAAATTGTCTTAGTCTTCCTTCACTGAGAAGATCTCTCTTGCTCCTTCATTCCCAACATGTATTTTTGCTGGGTATAGAATTCTGGATCAACAGTTGTTTTCACAGCACTTTGCAACTATTATTACATTGCTTTCAGGCCTCCATGGTTTGTGGTGAGAAGTCTGCAGTCATTCAGATGGTCTTGCACCCTACATGGCACCTGTCGTTTTCCTCAAGTTGCTTTTAAGACTTTTTGCTTTATCTTTGGTTTTGAGTAGGTTTAGTATGATGTGTTTGAGCATGACTTTCTATGTTTATCTTTTTTGGGGCTTACCGAACTTCTTGAATCTGTAAATTTGTGTTTTTCATCAAGTTTAGAAAGGTTCCAGCAATTATTTCCTCACATTTAAAAATTTTTTGGTACCAATCTCTCCCTCCTCCCCTTGTTATATCCAAATGACATGAATGTCAGACTTTTTGATTTTGTATCACAAGTCCCTATATTAGTCCCTGGGGCTATATTATTCTCTCTTCTTTTTCTGTTGATCAAATTGGATTAATTCTATTCATCTGTCTTCAAGTTCACTGACTCACTCCTCTGTCATCTGCATTCTGTCAATCCATGAGCCAATCCAGTGAAAATTTTATTTCAGTTGTATTTTTCAGTTCTAAAGTTTCCATTTGGTGTTTGTCTTCCCCCAGCCTTTTTTTTTTTTTTAAGCTTCTATTTCTTGGCTCAGAACATCCGTCTTTCCACTTATTTCAAGGTCATTTACTCTTACTTCATGGTTATCATAGCTGCTTTAAAATATGATAATTTCAACATCTGGGTCATCTTGGATTTGGGTTTCTGTTGTCTTTTACCTTGAAAATTGTTGGGATTTTCCTGGTTCTTTGTATGCCAAGTGATTTTGGATTGTATCCTGGACACTTTTAATATTATATTATGATATTCTGGCCCTGTTAAAATCCTCAGTAGCATGTTGATTTGTTTTTTATTTATTTTTTTAAGCAGACAATCAATCCAGTTAGGTTCAGACTGTAAGTCCTGACCTGCCTTCTGTGGTTTCCCTGTCAGTTTAATTTCAAGGTCACTGCAGCACTAGCAGGCCAGCCCATGTGTACAGCACCCAGGGGCAAGTCTTCACTATGCAGCAGTCAAGTTCTCAAGGTTTCTGCTCTGCTGCTTTGGGTTAGTTTCACACATGTGCACAGCAGAGGTGAACCTGGGACTTCCTGTACAGATTTGGGCAGCCTATTTTCCAGATCGCTCCTCTCTATTTCTCCCCACACTCTACAGCCCCCAGAAAGGGCCTTAGTTTTTGGTCTTCTGACTGGAAACTAGGTTTTAGCCTACCTGTACTGTTATGTACTTCCTATAACTGGGTCCACCCCCAGGGCAACATGGTGAGAGAAGAACAATAATGTGGATACCTTCCACATTCCTTGAACACAGAGCATGTCCTCTGGTGAAAGAGAAGAGTTGCAGTTTTAGGGACCTACCTGGCCACTACTACTACTGCTGGCCCTGTCACAAAAGTGCAGTTTTGTAACTGGGAGTCCTGGGATCAGGACCAGAAGGGTGAAAAGAGACAAAACAGGTGTTCTACCCCCATACTCTTTGTACTTCAGGACCTTCCTTCAGAGTTCTCTGGTCAGAAGAACAGGCTTTCTTTTGGAGCTTTTTTAGTCCATGCCTGCTGCACAGTTCCAGAATCAGGACTGCCCTTAAGCCTAAGCTGGGAATATGGGTGGTAAAGAACCCACGAAACTCACACTCTATCAGTTATTCTTCAAGTTTTGATTTCCCTCTTCCATCAGCCTACTATTGTTTAATTTTTAGTGTCCTCAGGGTTACTTTTTGTATTCTGTCTAAAGTTTTTAGTTGTAATCAGTGGGGGACAGAGGATGGGAGTGTGCTTACTCCACCTTAACTGGGATCTTGACCTGCCTGGAGTGCTGGTCCCTGAGATCACACAGCTGCCTCTTCATCACTCATGCCTCAAAGAGCTGCTCCCTGGACTTCTTAGATGAAGATTTCCCTCTCACCCATCTTCAGTATCTGAAGTTATCTGATTCATTCATTTTCCCATGTGTTTGCTGTAAGTTCTCACCATTGCAGTATGAGCTCCTTGAGGACGTCTGCTCTGTCCACATTGTTGTTCAGTGTGTTTGTAGGACCTAGAGCAGCACATAGGAAGAGTTCGTATATGTTTGTGTCTGACAGACTGGCTGATAGGAAAGCTGCATCTTCCTGACTATCAAGATCTAAAGAGTCAGGTAATAGGAGTGGAAATCAGTGACTTTTGGAAAAGCCCATAGAAAAACCTTCTGATCTCTCTAGAGGAGATGGATATGTAAGATGGGACAGGGGAGAAATGGATGGAAAAACCTTAGGAGTCCCTGGTTTGAGCATGGACCCCTAAGAAAATAATCAAGACTTATGGCCTAGAAGAGAAATTGGATTGGTGGGGGCTGTTTGGATTTGCATTTAGATAGATCAGTTTGGGTACATTGACTTTGCAGACATAGAATCTGTATCCTTTGGGGGAAGTTCAGGTGAGACCTCTGGGTGCAGGTTGGATTTAGAAGGAGCCTAAAGGTGAAGGCAGGGGAATATGCATCATTAGGACCTACAGTCCTATAAGCAATATTTGTGAAAATGCAACATAATCCCGCCAACCTTCCAAAGCCTTTAGTGGTGAAGTACGGACAAAGGATGAGACTGGTTGACCTTCGGATCCCTTTCCACCCTTGAAATTCCATGATTCTGTGGAGTCCGGTAGGCAGTTGGAGAGAGATGGAAGGGAAAAGCAGGTGACGTTATAGCACTAGTGGTACAGACGGGTGGGTACAAGGCATCAGGGTGTGGTTGGGGACATTAGAAGGGGTGACCTTTCAGAAGAGTAAATAAACTTTGGGATGGAAAGAGAGGAGTGGTCAAGGGTGGAGGGAGCCAGGTAGGGGCAGAAAATCACACTGAATGAAGGCACATATGCCTGGCCCCAGGGTCGGTGTCCCCCCTCATTGTGTCATTTAAAGAGCAGCATGATGAAGACCACCAGAGAGGGGAGAGATTATTAACAGTGACACATGGAACAGAAAGCCAGTAAAGACCCCTGGATTCGGCAATATACAAGTAATTGGTGAATTTAAAAACTGGGGTGAGGGCTCGATAAAGGGAGGTGTGCCTGCCATAGTTTACCCATGGACCCCCACGAGCTGGCATTTTCCAGGAAGGAAAATGAGCCTGGGCCCATCCGCATTTGGTCCATTTGAACGGTAACTAAGGAAGAGGGAAGAGACCCCACCCAATCTGCCGCTGGTCCTCAGCACCCTGCCAACTGAGTAAATGCAAGAACTTGTGTTTGCCAAACCGTGGGAGTCACAGTTCATGTAATTCACAGTTGATGTAATTAAAATAAGGTCCTTTCTATGTGGCACACAGGTCAGTAGCCCAGTGTAGGTTTCTGGGGTAATCACGGCCACCAACGAACTTGGTGACTAGCAGGTGCTGGGCACTGTAGATCATCGAGTAATTTGAGGAGTGGTCCCCGGGACAGCTGTCTGGGAGCACCAGCATTTCTTTGAAGGGACTGGAAGGAGAAGCCACACAGAGCGCTATTAGTACTGCTTGCTCTGTTGATTCTAGTTGCTGTGACCTGCCTTGCCGTCTGCTTGTGAAATATGTGACAGAGTGGCGCTTCCAGGAGACTCTTGTCTGGTGGGCGGAAGCCGCAGGCTGCACTTTTCCAGCCCTTGTGCCGAGCCTGGCGCTGCACACTGGGGATGCCGCATTCGTTGAACTGAAACTGAAATGCTAAGTGGAAGGAGGACCCCTCAGTGCATAAAAACCAAAGGTGGCTCTCACCTCTGTGAAATGTAGTATTTGGGGACTCCTGGGTGACTCCATTGGTTAAGCATCCAACTCTTGATCTCAGCTCAGGTCTTGATCCCCAGGGTCATGAGTTCAAGCCCTGCGTTGGGCCCCGTGCTAGACATGGAAACTACTTTTTTTTTAAAAAATGTAATACTTAATGGATCTTTTCCCACAAAGAGTGGGTTAAAGGAGCACCAAACATGTAGCTTCCGACGGGAGCGAAAGCGGTAGTGAGAAAGGTGTCTGTGGTATCAGAGGCCTGAGTTTGAATGGCTCCCAGATACCGGCCGTGTGGTTTTGGCAAATTATTTAACCTCTAAACCACAGCTTCCTCTTTTGCAAAGTGAGATGGTAATGCCAGGATTGCGGGCAAAACTCAAGATCCTGCGAGTCACCTAACCAGCAGTGCTCAGCACCCACCGGTCCCTGAGTTCCTGGCGGCCATCATTACCCCAGAAGCCCTCGCAGTGCTGCCGACCCGAGTGGCACACACAGATGGTCGTGTTCAAAGCAGCCCTTCTTTGGGGATGACATAAACCTTTGACTTGCGTCGTGTGGGACACACAAATTCCTGCATTTTCTCAATTGGCAGCATATGGTGGTTGACTTTAGACTTTATTTCTTAGAGTCAGTTCATTTGCAGAAGCAGAAATAATACTTTTTTAAAGGGGCTACATGGAGCTTGTTTGCTGTCTGTCCCCCACACTGGCTTTCTTGGGTCCCAGAAGGAGAAGTTTCTATGAGGGTCTGGATAGGCCTCGGTCAGATGTCCCTCTTATCCACTCTCAGGCAAGATGTGCTTCACCCGAGGGGTCCGTGAATAAGTGCAGGTTCCAAGTGGGGCCTCAGATGTGATCCTATTTCAGGAAACTGTTGGGGTGATGTGTGTACGGTCCGTTTTGCTGGAGGAATGTCTCGAGTGCTCTTGTATCTCCAGGGAGAATATTTCAGGTGCAGATATGGATGTGCAAAGCTCAGGTGCCCAGAAATGGAGTGAGAGGTGCCCCTAGGAACAAAGCAATTCCAGAAGACTAAGCGGGGAAGGGTTTTATAGGTTTTAATACACCCCCCCACACAACTAGTGGAAGAATCCAGGGCACCTCAAATTGCTTCGGCCACAGCCCTCACTGCCCCTCACCGTGGCCTCTCCCCGGTGGTAAGCACAAGGTGTTTTTTTAAAGTGTCTTCCGTGTCCATCATTCTGTGAGGAAATAAACAGAATTTTGATCATTTTACGTCCCATGAGCCCAACCTGTGCACATGAGCTGGGACTGAGTAAGCAATCCTCCCCCGTTGTTCCTGAAGTCTGCGTTCCAGTCATTCCCATGTGTGAGTTCAGAAATAAAAGTTTTTAGCTGTTTTCTTCTAAAGATACTTACCATTCTATTGTGTTTTTGTCCCCTTCTGAGAATAAATGAGCCCTGTTTGTTTTGTGAGCTGCAGAAAAAGTTGAACAGCATTTATCTGAAAATAAACAAGGACTTATAAAATTTAAGAAGACTTCCCTAACATACAGCTGGGGAAATAAGACTGTATTTTAAGAATTAAGTTAGACCAGATGTGAAATAACAGACTTTAGCGGTGTCTTTGAAATGAATGGGGATGGGGAATCCCTTGGGAGATTAATGAGTCCATTAAATTTAAACACGGTTATTTTTTTTTCTTTTAAGACCAAAACAGAAGGTCGCAGATTCAGAACTAGCTTGTGAACAGGCTCATCAGTATCTTGTTACCAAAGCAAAAACCAGATGGTCAGACTTATCTAAGGTAAGAAAATGATTATTTCCTTAAAAGGAAAGGAAATGTATTTCAGTGTTCCCAGATCGTTGGGATGATCAAGCTGTTTAGATCCAGTCTTTGTATACCCAATCCATGACTCCTGCTATTCTTAAAATACTTTTTTCAAAATATATTCTCACATTCAAGGTCAACTGATGTTTAGAAAAATGAGTAACTGTTGGAGTTACGTAGACAGAAATTCCTAGCTTTATCTCAGGTTTGCTATAAATTAAAAATTTAAGTAAAAAGAAATGACACTGTCATGTTATTTGTACACAGTTCAAAATATGCATCTTTAAGTGGTATTTCTTCCTGCCTTCCAAAATTATAGGAGCACATTTTGAAGGTGAATGCCCTCGACGGGCAGTCATGTACACTTATTTGGTGTCGAGGCAGGAACATAATCTAACGACAGCTGTACCCCCAGGACAGTAGAACCGAGCATGCAGGACTCGGTTCATCCAGAAGTCTGGAGTATGGGATCCTCCTTTCATAATGTAGCAAGGACACAATAACTTCGCCGTAGGGAGTATCTTTAAGACTGCACTATGGAGGTATTTTCACGTTATTGTGAAGAAAGCCTCCACTTTGTTTCATTTGGTCGTTTTCTTTCTATGTTTGCCTCTCTTGGCCTGTGTGCAACGTGAAGTTCTGTCCTGTAAGTCCTGGGCTGCCCTGGGGCTGCCTCTCCCCCGTCCTCTGTCCTCAGAGTTGACTGTGCAGGGGCCCAGGGTGCAAATCACACGGATCGAGTCCTCGAGTGCCCACTGGGCAGGCCTGGCCTTCCAGAGCCTTCCTGCGGGAGTGCAGGGCCCACTCTGGGCCGTGAGCTGCGGCCACACAGCATGCCAGCCGAGAGAGGGCAGAGCACACTGTGACACCATTCTCCACGCCCTGTCCTCAGCTTCTCTTGGCCCGCCTCTCCTCTCCTCCCTGCTACCTCTGTCCCCTCTTCCTCCTGCCCCAATCACACCCCCTCCGCTGGCGCTGTTCTCCGTGGGCCCAGGGGCTCCCGGGGCCACTTCCAGGCCCTTCCCAGCTGCGTCCTGCCCCACTTCGATGTACGCAGCACATCTCTGGGCCGCGTGGGTTTGTGCCAGGGGTTCGGTGGTAGCGAAGGTCTCTCTGCTTCCACCTCTCAGCTCACTGACCAGGGCGGGGGCCGGTTAAGGAGCAAAGGCAGATAATTAACAAAGCAGGTGGGTGCTCTGGGGAAAATGAACAGACTGCTGGGGGCGTGACCAGAGGGCTGCGGAGGTCTTTGTTTCTGCCTTGTGACATCCATCCTTCCCGAAATGCTTCCTCCCCTGGCTCTACGACGGCTCTGTGGGGCCTTCTCTGCTCCCTGCCCAGGCCTGCCCCCGTCTGGGCTGGTGACCCCTCTCCGTCTCTGTGTTCACTGCTGCGAGCATGTCCTCTGCACTCGCCTGTCCACATCTTGATTCCCGTGGCCTCTCAAAGTCATCTTTATCCTTGATGCTCTATAGAAACCCCAGTGTGTTCAGAGGAGGCGCGGGGACCCCGGAGTCCTCTGCTGCTAAACCAGCAGCCTCAAGTCTGTCTCTTCTAGAACTGAGCCTGGCGGAAGTGTGGGGAGGGAAGAAGACTCAGGGTTACAGAGGAAGAGCAATCAGAACGGCTCCAATGGGGTGTGTGGAGCCACTTTGTCGGGAGTCAGGCATCCTGCCCATCCCCCCACCTCTCTCAGACCCCACATCCTGCCCGTCCCCCCACCTCTCTCAGACCCCACAGGACTGAATGACCCTGCATGTCTTAATAGTAAGACGGGTCTGCCACCCTCTTGCTTTACTTTGAATAAAGCTCTGAAGGCATCCGTTCTGAATTCTGAACCTGCAGAAAGTACGGTGATGCATAGCTAAGACTAGCAGCGTCCCGGTGATGAGGCGGGTGGTCCCCAGCCGCCAGCACACCCCTGCTCTTTCCTTCTGGGGTGCCGCAGAGCGGGGGCCGCGGCTCCCTTCTGCTGCATCGCTGTTGAGGATTCACCAAACGGGACCTGGGAATATCAGGAAGGATGTAGTCTCTGGGAAAACTGCATGTGAAACTTGAACAAGAATTCCAGTATGGTGCCATCCAGCCATCTTCAGCTAGGGGCCCCAGCGAGCCGCTCAGCCAGGCTGGGCCAAGGATGCCTCCGGCCGAATGCTCGGACGTACACAGCCATCGTCCCATTCTGGGTGGCCTAACGGGCTCATTCCCATGGAAGTGTTTTTGGAAACCAAGTTCATTGAGTTCTTCAGCAAACATTATGAATTAACAATGCACTGTTATAAGATGTTAAAGACACAGTGACCAAAAAAGGACATGGTCTCTGTCCCGAAGAGACTTGTGGTGTAAACACCAATAAGGGCGCTAAAGAATTGTGTGAATTAATGATTGAAGTGGCTTGCTTTAAGCTTGTTTTTTAAGTTGTGACTCTACAGTGGAATATAATACTGATACCTATTATATGTATGTGTACTATATATAATATGTATATATTTATATGTGTGTATAATATACATGAACACATGTATATGGGTCATAATACACATAATAGTTTAGGTATGTTTAAGGTAGCACGTATTCCAAGCTGCGTCCCGTCACGTAACCACCATCCAGATGAAGGAGGAGAACACTGTCCACATCTTAGATGGTGCGGCACACTCTATGTGAAGGGCCAGACGGTGACTAGCCTTGGCTCCTTGGGCTGTCGGCTTCAGTCCCAGCCACTCGGCTCCACTATGATGGCACTTGGTACTGTCAGACTTCATTCTTCTCCTCTGTAGTGGATGTATGATAGTATTTCACTGTAGCGTTAGGTAGCGTGTGTGGGTTACTAATGAGAGTGAGCATCTTCTCACTTATTCCTGAGTCAGATTTCCTTTCTCCCTCAAGTGCCTGCTTGTAAGTTTTCACACTGGGTTGTCTGGTTATTTCTCATTGGTCAATAGGAGCTCCTATGACAGTTTGGCTACTGGTCTTTTGTAAGTGATATGCGATGCAAATGTCTTCTCCCAGTGTGTGTTCTGTGTTTCCACTCTTCTCATAGGATATCTTTTAGTAAATATAAGTTCTTCTTTTTGAGGTAGTCAGATATGTTAACATTTCCTTGTAGGTCTTGTCCAAGAAACTGTGTTCCACCCAAAGTCATGAAGATGTCCTTCTAGCAGCTTTCCAAGGTCCTTCTAGCAGCTTTCCAGTGTATCCATTCACATCCTGGTCTTGAAATCTACACCGCCTGTCTCCTGCATGTTGGGAGGCTCTTCCGTGTGGAGACCCAGCTGTCTAGCCCCTGGAAGGCCCAGCCTTTCCCTCACTGATCTGTGGCAGCACCACGATCTGCTCAAGGCCCGTGGGTGTCTCTGGGCTCCCCACTCGGTCCCACTGGTCACTCTTTCTGTCTTGGCACCAATACCACGGCCTTATAATCACCATAACTCAGTAATAAATTTTAATGAGCTGGTAGGCAAGTCCCTCCTCCTTGTTCTTTAGGAGTTTATGAATCAGTTTGTCAAGTTTCACAAAGAAACAAAACTTATTGGGAAATTCGTTGGGAGAGAAATGATGTCTTTACAATTTTGAGTCTTCCAGTTTGTGCCCATAGTGTATCTCCATTTCTTTTCTATTTTTAATATCTTTCAGTAAAGTTTTAGACTTCTCTGTGTGGCAGTCTTGCAATCATTTGTAAGATTTGTTCCTAGGACTTTATATTTTTGATGCTATTATAAATATTTTTTTGAAATTTGTTTTCTGTGCCTGATACATAAAAATATGAATGATTTTGCCTATTGATATAAAATCCATACTCCTTGCTAAATTCTCTTATTATAGTAGTTTGTGGATTCTTCCTATATATACAGCCATGTCATCTATGAATAATGACAGCTCTATTTCTTCCTGTCCCCCCATTATACCTTTTATTCCCTTTTCTTGCTTAACTACACTGGCTGAAACCTCCAGTACCATGTTGAAGAGAGAGCAGCAGAGATATTACCTTGTTCCTGACCTTAAGGGACTGTCTCCATCTTCACCATCGAGTGTGATGCTTGAAGAGGACTCTGCGCGTGTCCCACTGCCTCTGCTCCACAGTGTTGTTATGAGAAGGGCCAGATGAGCTATTATGCACAAACAAGTCAGTGCCGAGTACCGCACATTACCTGCTAGTCTGTGGCCCTCTTAAGTGGCTGACAAATCCCCCAGACACCTTTTGCACTCCTTGGGGACATTAAAAAGGTACCATATCATCTTGTCATAACAGCTAGGGTCTCATGCGCCTCATCCCCCTCTTACGGCCAGAGGGCCGAAGCCACTGCGAGGGCTACAGTCTCATTTCCCAGGCTCTGCTTGCCCCTTCTTTCTAATAGTTTTTGAACCCAAGTTGTTGGTCAGGAGAAGAATCCAGATCACACACCTGAGACCACTCATTACCCAGAAACAAGCCCCTTCTAGTACAAGATACTTGTCCGAGTTTTGCTCTGTCACCTTCTTCACAGGAATGGTGAGGGAATCTGGAACTTTGATGAAAAGGTAATTAAGCAGGTAGATGGGGAGAGAAATGTCTTAGATTGTTCCAGATATTGACTATTGACAATCCTCTAGAGTGCCATGAACACGTTTTGTATGTTACTAAATGTTGTCTTGTTGTGTTCTAGAATTTTATAGAAACTGATAATGAGGGCAACGGCATTCTTCGGCGGCGGGATATAAAGAATGCACTATATGGGTTTGATATTCCTCTTACACCGAGGGAATTTGAAAAGCTCTGGATGAGGTAAGTGGAATCTGCAGGTGAGCTCCCTTTCATCCTGCCAGTCCCGGGTTGCTGGCTACAGCAAACTTAGCACCAGCCTTGCTTGCTACTTGGGGGTGAAGTGCGGGGCCAGGAAAGGTTTCCGCTCAGTTGTGTCTGTTCTGGGTCCTTGCTTCCCCGAGAAAGCAGCCTTGGCGAAGAGGCTGGTGTTCAGGACAATGGAGAATCAGGGTAAACACTCATCATTGATACCAGACTTGAGAGGTTTGCATTTGCAAGGAACGGGGAGTTCAAGCCCAAACCTGTATTGTTTTAGAAAACTAAGTCACTCTCCAAAGACTTCATTCTAATACAAGTAGCTCAGCAGACGGAGCCGCAACAGGTAAGGGGAGAAGCCGTCTCTCCCCATTGCCTAAAGATGGAAATCAATGTCGCACAACAGTATTATAGATAAGTAATTTGTTGAAAGAAAATAACCAAACTTTTGGCATCTTGGAGTAGTTTCCCGAGAGTGTCTTAAACTGAACATAATATCTAATATTGGTTACATTTTTCAAAATGTATTTTAGATTTAGCTGTTCTTGAATTAGGTCCCCAGTTCCAATAGTCCCCATGTAGGTGTCTGAGTTTGGAGGTGCACTAACAATGCGGTCCATTTCCAAGTTCCAGATCCATCTTTGAGTTACCTCCGTCTTCATGATGCGTTCGCTGCCGCTCGCACCTCCCCAGGATGGCACATCAGTATTGTACATCCTCTCAGGGGCTAGCTCACGGAGCAGCTCCTGTAATTTTTTAGCTTTTCATCTGTTCAAAGTGGAAGGCTGAAATGTTGGCTGAGTTTAGAACTAGGTGGGCTGTTTTGTGTCTAATTTAGAAAAGCAACTTGAAGTTCTTACAGAATCCTTTATTTTTTTTAGATCAGTTGCAACACAGGGCCAATTTAGGCTCCTTATTCATATTCTCTTTCAGTAGATGAAATGAGTAGGTCCCACTGAGTAACCAAAAGATTGGGGTACACAGGCACATGGATGGACCTCCCACTCTGTAGGCTTTTTGGATGATGCAAAGGGGACTGTGTGGTCCTGATAGTCAGGGACCCATCGGGGAATGCAAGCACTAACCCAAATGCTGGGGCACAGTGTTGCCTATGACAAATGCCAGAGGAGGGACCATGGCGAGGAGGATGGGAGATAAAAGCGGGAAGATGGGGGGCGGGGGGGCTGTGGAAGAGCAGGAAGCTATCACGGTAGGAGTGAGGTTGGAATGTTCCAGGGGGTCAGAGGGGAAGGAGGACTGTCTGACCCATGGGACAGTCGGGAGGTGTTCCAGAAGCACCCACCCAGGGTTCCCAGGGTGAGAAAGGAAGAGCAAGGCCATCACGGCCTGTAGTCCTAGTTTTCAGGCATCATTAGCCAGACATTCGGGAATAGTGAAGGCTGAGCAGAGCAGTGGTGTGACCCAGCCATGCTTTAGGAAGATGAGTCAGGAAACAGCTCAGAGAAGGGAAGGGTGGGCCCGGGGAGATGGCTGTCTCCATCAGGGTAGGGCAGGATGAGCTCCTGAGCAGGGTGTGGGCCATAGGAAAGAGGGGTGCTGGAGCCAAGTGTCCCCCTCGAGGGCTCCGGTGTAGAAAAGAGCACACTCACTCATCTTCCTGAAGGGGGGATAGAGCACATGCCCATTAAATAGGACTGAGATACTTCCTGTTGCTTTTGGCTAAAATTTCTTTATTCATTTCTTGACATTATTAAATGTACAGATGTCTTCTGTGTGCTGAAAACTGTGTGAGGTCAGAATTTCATCTGCGTTTGTTCAGCTGGCTCACCCCGCGGATGGTGAGGGCTGAAGAGGAGAGCTCCGCCACCAGGCGTGTGGCCATGGCTCCTGCCTCTGTCCTTACCTCTGTGTGGCCTCTGCAAAGTTACTTCCCTTCTCTGTGCCTCACTCTGCTCTGCCCAATTTGTCTGAGGGGTGTGTTGGTCGGGGTAGGCTAGCTGCAGTAACCAACAGGGTGGCATCTCAGGGGCTTGCCCTGATAATGATGTCTCGATCTAGTGTGGATATCAGGGGGCGGGGTCTGCCCTCAAATCATTCAGGGGCCAGGAGTCCCACCACCCCCTGGATCTTCTGTGTCTACCAGCAGAGAAAGGGAAAGAGCACAGAGGACCATGTGGTCAGCCTTGTAGAGACCAGGCCTGGAAATGTGGCCGTCACCTTGCCCACGTTCTGTTGGCCAGAGTTCCTTCACCTGGCTGCTCTCACCTGCAAGGGAGTCTGGGAGAAGCAGTGTGGATATTTGTCCAGGGGCAAAAAAGAAAAAACGGTGACAGGGAAACCCATGATGGGATCTGTCACATGTGGAATTACCTCCAAGGGAGAAGGCAGAGGGGCATTGCAGAGAGAGAAAACTTCAGGAATGGTCATACTAGGATCTGGGCAGGGAAGCAGAAACCACTCTACCATTTCTGGCCAAGCAGGGCTGAATGCAGTGACTGATACAGATGTCAGAGGGCCGGAAGTCTGAAGGGGGAATGTGGTTTTACTCAGAGGCCAGAGGCTGATGGGCTTGCAGAGTATGCTAGGAGGGGGGTCAGGAAACCGCTCGCCAATCCGGGACTGGAGGGCAAAAGAGAACAGGGTGTTTCTGGGAGGTCAGGAAGATGCCTCCACCCCAGCGCTGCCTCAGAATCTGCTAGAAGCTCAGCCACTGTGCAGGGCAGGAGCCATGGCCACAGCCATATGGCAGGAAGTGGAAACAGCCTGCGCTGCCCCGCCTTTTGACCGGGCACACCTCCCTGGGAGCAGCCGGGTGGGTAACTCAGAAGATGTGCCGAAGGATGAGCATGGGGTTGAAAGCCACCAGAGGAACGTCCAGTTAATAGGGAGAGGAGGGTGTCATATTCCATGACTGCAGAATAACCTGGTTCCCCGGGATGCAGGCAGCCTCATTTGGGCAGGAGAGCAGGCTGCATGTCCGCTGAACCAAATCATGAAGGGCAGGACAGCGCAGGGACCCCATCCTAAGGCCAGGTGTTTAATAGGGAAAGACCTAGGCAGGCCTGTGTTCTAGACAGATCACTCTGGCCGTAGTGGGGAGGATGACCTGCAGGAGTCTGGGTGGGAGGCACAGAGATGAATTAGGGACTGTCTCAGTGGTCCACATGAGAAGTGGTGAGCTTTCCTGGCAATGCAGGGAGGACTGGGAAGGAAGTGACAGGTGTGAGAGAGATTTAGGAAGAGCAAATGAGCCTTTAGCAGCCTGGAAGGAGAGGCTATGTGAGACTAGATGCTGCTGCAGAAATTGGGAAGACAACCTGAGGTGGCCGAGTAGGCTGCAGCTAAGGGCTGTGCTCTGAGCCAGAGCGGCAGCTGGTCCCATGGCGCTCCACAGGAGCTGTGTGATGGTGGGCCAGTGGCTTGCCTTCTCTGGGCTTCAGTCAGCTATCAAGTAGGGTGGCAATGGGGACAAATAATAGAGGCAGAGTACCTGGCACACATAAGCATAAAAACTGGCAGCAAAAAGATCATATAGATTTGAAATTCTTTTCTAATTGCGATATTAATGCATACTCATTTTAAAAGTCTCAGAAGGGCGCCTGGGTGGCTTAGTCGTTAAGCATCTGCCTTCGGCTCAGGTCATGATCCCAGAGTCCTGGGATCGAGTCCCACATCGGGCTCCCTGCTCGGCAGGAAGCCTGCTTCTCCCTCTCCCACTCCCCCCGCTTGTGTTCCTGCTCTCACTATCTCTCTCTCTGTCAAATAAATAAATAAAATCTTAAAAATAAATAAATAAATAAAAGTCTCAGAAAATCCAGAAAAGCATAAAGGGAGAGGAAAGACAACAACAAAGCACCCGTGACCTACTGAGCAGACATGGTAAATGGTGACCTGGTGGTGAGGCTTTCCCACCCATTCTCTGCGCATTCCCACGATCTCAGCTAGTCGTCCACTCCGTGTTTGCTGGCAAAGGCAGCTGCCCCGCCCTGCTCCACGCCCCACGTCCACCCCTGCACTGCAGAGCAGGAGGCGCTGAGCCGGCGAGAAGGGGCTGGCCAGCCAGGGCCTGTCCACGCACCAGGAGCCTCCTTCAGTCGCCCTAACCATGCGGGGGGGCATTCTCCCCCCAGGGACGCGGGGAAGTCGGGGACGGCTGGGACCCATGTGACACACTGCCAGCTGAGGGGGTCTGCTTGTCAGAATAGGAAAGCCCCTCAAAGTAGATAAGTGGAAGTGAGTAGACCAATAACATTCTGCCCTTTCAAAAATACACAATTAAAACCTAGGGTACAATATAGAATGTAGACAAGAAAAAAAAATAGCATCCATTATTCACTCAACGTTTATTAAGCACCTGTGAAGTGCACTATTTTAGAGCCTCAGATTAGTCTGGAGGGTCTAGTCAATGCTGTGGAAGCAAATTAATGAATTCACCCCCACATCTCAGTGGCTTAGCACAGCGATATTTTATTTCTCACTCACCCAGTGTCTACAGCATGTTTACCAGCTCTTCTGGGCGGTTCTCTTCCAAGTGGTGGTTTGGGGAGCTGGCCAGCTTCCAGCTGTGGCTTCATTGAGCCCTGTGGGGGTGTCTGCAGAGCTGTAGGATCACACAGGCTTGGGTGGGCTTCAGCCCCAAAGTGACACCCTCCTGCCTGCGGCCCCCACTAACTGCACAGGGGCTGGACAGATCGGGGAGGACCCAATCTTCGTGGTGTGAAGTGAGCCGGGACGTAGGCTGGCTTATCAAGGATTAAAGGAACAAAATGTTCCAGCCTGAAGGAGGCTGGTGTGAAAGGGAACCTGCTCACTGAAGCCAAATCAGGATCTGTGAGGATGAGATTTCAGGAGCAGGGTGTTTGGCGTGGTTTTGGAGAGATTGCTAAGAATGAATTACAAGATAGAAGTGGATTCATTCATTTCTTCATTCATCTGAGCAATCACGAAGCAGGAATTTTTTGAAACTTTCTAAGTTGCAGGCCTTGTGCTGGACGCTGGGGTTCCAGAGACAGCCCCCACTCTCAGGCTGCTCACAGCTCGGCGGGGAGGGTAAGCACGGAACACAATGTTGCGGGTGGTGGGAGCTGTGCGGGTGTTCAGGGAGGGGACACCCCCCCCCAGGGGGATGCGAGGCCTGAGCTGAGTCTTAATAAACAATCATTTTATTAAGGAGGAAGGGCTTCCCAGTGAGCAGAGGCCCGGAGGAGGGGGAAGTCTGGGACAGGAGAGGAAGGACACTGCCCATCACAACAGAGCCTGAGACCCGGAGCCTGTCTGGCTCGGGGACCACCAGCACCAGGGGGCCCACTGTGGGAGGCACTTCCTCAGGGACTTGCTCAGCATGCAGAACACCTTCTGTAGCCTCATTTCATCAGACAGAATTCGACTATTTTGGATTTAAAACAGATTTTGCTGAAAAACTATGAAGATAATGCATTAGAAACATACCCAGAAGGCTAGCACAGGGAGGCAAGTCTCTGAATTAACAGTATCGGATTAGTTGTATAAAGCCAGCTGATCAAGTGGACTTGATAGAAGGCTTTGGGGGGGATCATTGATGCCCAATTTTTGCACATTTCTTGATATGGTAGGTAAGTTGTATCTTGGTCTTCCAACACAAAAAGAAAAGACTATGCAAGGTACCTTTGCCAAACGCACCTGCTCGTGGGAAGAAGCCCTGACTCTTAAGTTACCGGGAGCCTTGGTCATCTGTATCGGCCCAGCCATGGCAGCACCTGGCAAGAGCCTGCTGGGCACCCTGCTGTGGGACAGCAGGACAAGGACAGCCCGGAGCAGGGAAAGGAATTAAAGGGGTCCAATGAGCAAGGTCTTTAGGTTAGGAAAGAGGAGACCGAACAGGACATGGTAGCTGGGAGGGAGTTTTGGAAGTGCTTGGGGATGACTGGCCAGGTGGGCTCCTAGCTCAACATAGAGAACTTTTCGTGATCCAAGTCGTCAGGCACTTCAGTGGGTGGTCTTTGAAGGAGTGCATTTCCCCTGCCGGCCTGGCTTTATCCAAGGCCAGACCACCCCTCACTGGGGAGCACCAGGGAGGGATCATGGACCTGGACGGCCCTCAAACCTGTGACGCCACCAGGACTTGCTGAGCGTGCCCAGTGGCCGTGACCAACTCGGGCAGGGGAACACCACCCTGAAGGCTGGTGATGTTAACCATCAGACCGCCCTCCCTGGCGACCCCTGAGAAGATTCTGTACGTCCCAAGCTGCATAAGTTGTCACGTCTACCTCTGCTGCCTGGCCTGGGTCGTCAGTGGGGCTGACCCCAGACCCTCTAACTCTGGGGTCAGAGGTGCTAGAAGGTGGGGCTGCCACTGACATAAGAATCAAGTGCCTGAACTGAGCATAAAGGACTGAGACTGAGCGAAGCAAAGCAATCGATGTGAACGTATTCAAATTGTGTGTACAACTGAGTTGCTGTATGCACAATAATTGGGCAGAGTAATCGGATTATATCATAAATTAGCGGCCATTGCCACATGCAAATGCAAGCTTTTATGGGTCCTCTGTTTATGTGCACATTTTTCCTGGCACATCTGTTGCCGAGCCATTTTAAAATTCAACCTTTATAGGCAAGTTGATTTTTTTAAAATGTTACACAAAGGATTATATAATGAAGGGTGAGGTTATGTAAGCTGAATTAACTCTCCTATTATTCACATTCATAACAATATTTTAGTTGCAATTGTGCAATCTGGTCTTCTGTTCCTTTGCGATGAGAATGGAATGTTTATGATCTTTATTAATGAGGTAATTAAGAAGTGTCTTTTCATTCAGTTCAAGTGTCATGATTTAGAGTTTGTTGTCAGTAATCTCTTGTGCACAACACGCCAGGATGGTGGCGCTTCCTTAGGAACACGCGTCCTTCGCATGCAGTAGCTCAGCAGACAAATATCGATAACCAAGCTGTGCGAGGCCTGTGGCCAGGTGCTGGGAGTTTGTTTGTAAGGATAACATGGCGTGGTTGCTCGTGGTTGCCCCTCAACAAACTTGCCATCTAGCGGGGAAAGAAGGCGTGTTCTAAAGGTATGGTTGAGCCTTTGGGTGGTGAACTGCGGCAGCAAACACCAGCATGCACTCACTGGGTGCCAGGCCCTGGTCTAAGACCCAGGGGGCATTTACCTGCCAATCCTCACCATGGCCCTGGAGAAATCCAGACGAAAGTAAAAATACAGCACTTTTGACTTAGGAAGAGAGAGGAGTCATTGGTCAGTGACTGGTCTCCACACCATTCTTTCCGGAGCCCTCCTATAGGAACGGGGAGCCTTGGGGAGCTTCCCTTCCTTCCCCTTCCTTGGGACATTGATGGAAAATAAACTACCCTTTCCGCAGCTGGAGTCTTATCACCAGCAGCAGGAAGAGCTACTTGCTAGAGGCCCCTCTGCGGCCTGGAGCATCATAGCCCTGCCCAAACCACAGCACATGCCTTGGCAGCCAGAGACCCCACAGGCCCTCTTTTGTGGGTGTGTCCCTTGGTTTTGTTTTAGAAAGCAAATTCACTGAACACAGGTAGAATGGTATTTGGCCGGGGGTGGGGGGTGTTGCAAGTACTAAGGCTGCACTAATAACAGACGCCTGGAAAGGCCTCAAATGGTTTCATAAATATATTGAGAGCAGCAGTAAGGCACTGACCTGAGACGTTGGGTCTAGGAAGGCCTTCAGGGGCTCACAGAGGAGGGACCAGAGCCCCAGAGTGGCCGAGGGCCTTGCCAGGGTCTCAGGGCGAGTGAGCGTCTGTTTGACTTGGAGTTAGTTCTCCACTCTGTGCTACCTCGGAGTCACAGAAGGGGACTCTCCTTACCTCGTAAGATAGAGTACCTGGTCACAATGGGTCTGGACGCCCATAGGGCGGTGGAAGTCAGACACGAAGCAGAAGTGTGGGGCACAGAAGCGACAGATGGGGGAGAGGGAGGGCACCCCCCCAGTTCTGTAGGCACTTCAGGGAATGGCCCATTTGGCCTTGGGGAAGGACGGATGGCATGCCAGCTCCCGGGATGCTCTGTGGGTTTTAGCACAAGTGCATGAAGGGTTTGCCTAAAATTCCTACCCCTCAGCCTCTTCCCCCCACCCCACCCCTCGAGGACAAGAAAGTCGGGGAAATAAATACGTTCTCTTCATCGCTGCTCAACCGAAACAGTCGCAAAGGTGTCTGTGTGTTGGAGGTGAGCAAGCGTGGGATCCTGCAGATTTTTCCACGTCTTGTTAGTTAACGAGCAGAGGGAAGCTCGGCCACACACAGGAAAGCTGCCTGAACTCATGCTCAGTCAGACAAACGTCCAAACAGCCTGCTAGAGGATTATGCCCACAACATTGTTTAAATATAGTCTTGGTCCTTAAATCACATCCGCAAATGCCATTTTTATCAGTCAGACGAGGACCAAGATCTTTCGGTAAAAATAAATGCTTTTTTTTCTTTAAAGAAAATTGGCAATTTGCCTTAAAATTTTTTATTGAAGTAATTCTATTCTATTTGAATAATGCTGGGAGATAAAAACCCTCCATTATGCCTTTTTTAATGAATTATAATTCAGAAACATCTCAATAATAGAAAACGACATAAAAGGTACATAGCATAATTCTTATCTTGTTTTCCTCACTGGTCTCGCTCACTGGTTGTATATGATTGGCATCTCTTCAAAGGGGAAATGGGGGATTTGGATCAAATGGCATTCATTTATTTAAGTTTTAAGATTGAATATATTTTTGTTTTTTGTTTTGTTTTGTTTTTTTTAAAGATTTTTATTTATTTATTCATGAGAGATAGAGAGAGAGAGAGGCAGAGGCAGAGGGAGAAGCAGGCTCCCCGCGGAGCAGGGAGCCCGATGTGGGACTCGATCCCAGGACCCTGGGATCATGACCTGAGCTGAAGGCAGGCGCTTAACCGACTGAGCCACCCAGGGGTCCCAAGATTGAATATATTTTTGAAGGACTTTTTCTAAACCTTAGCATAGTTCCCCTTACATGTAGGTGCTCAATAAAAAAAAAAAAAAAAAAAGGATTTAAAAAAAACCCTGTTGAATGAATGGCAGGCTTGATTTTAATTTTCTGTGGTCACAACCGTTTTCTAACAGAATGACAAGTGAATGAATTTGGTTGCTCTTTCCTGGGGACCAAGATCACCTCTCAGGAGGTGTGACCATTCTGTGGATGAGAGCAGCAGGTTTCCAACTTTGATGAGCCTATGGCTCCTTGCCTGAGGATCTTGTCAAATGCAGATTCAGATCAGGTCTGGGTGCTGTCAGAGAGCAGAGTCTGCATTTCCAGCTCACACACCATGGTGGCTACTGATGACGGTCTTGTTTGTTTGTTTTCAAAGCTATGACACGGAGGGAAGAGGACACATAACTTACCAAGAATTTTTACAGAAATTGGGGATTAACTACTCAGCAGACATTCATCGGCCCTACACGGAGGATTACTTCAACTTCATGGGTCATTTCACGAAGCCCCAGCAGATGCAAGAGGAGGTCAAGCAGCTGGAGCAGAGCACGGATAGGGCCGCGCCAGTCAGGTAAGTGTGTAAGTATCGTGGGTCCGCGAGCTGGCCACCTGTTCGTCACATGCCCTTGTGGCAAAAGTGGTTTTAAAGTGGTCCCTCCCAGTGCTGGCAAAGTTGTCATGAAATTATAATACTCCTTTTCTGCTGTAGATTCTAGAAACAGGCACCAGATCACAGAGTATAAAGGAGCTAAAAGGCCATGAGCCAAACCCCCCCTTATCCAGTGACAGTCTCACACCATTCCTATTTTGTAGGTCACCCTTGAGACCATTTAAGTGTTTACTAACCTACACCCTGGGCCCCACCCCTCACCCAACTAGAAGGCAAGTTCCAGAAGGACATGCCTGTCTTCACGCAGTGCAGAACAGTGCAGACACCTCGTGGGCACCCCGCAAACCTCTGTTGAATAAATGAACGAACCAACAGACTTATTCCTTAACTCAGTACTTTGAGGACTAAACCTCAAAGAAATAATGTAGTAGAAACCAACAGTTAAGCGGCTGGAAGATACGATTTGCACTATATCTTCAACAACAACTAAAAGGGGCACCTGCCTTATAAAGTGTGGCCCCAAGGAACATGAAAAAGTATATGCCTATTCAATTAGCATCACAAAGACTGTGGAAAATGTTTGTGATCAAGGGCTAACAGGAAGTGACATTTTAACCAGTATGTGTATTGTGACTGGAACTATGTCAAAAGTGGATGCCTGTCCGCGGGGACCAGAAGATGCTGTGCAAAAGGTGATGTGTTGGATTTGGATGGTGGGACCTTACACGACGACTTTCAAAGTTTAAAACTAATTCCTAATGTCCTATTTAAAAAATTTATAACACAGGAGAAAATGTTGCTGCATTCGATATAACCATAAAGCAATGGGACAGATGTTCTCGATCAGTCCTAGGTCCTGATGGTCACCACCAGCACTCGCCAAGGCTAGGACTCCATCCTCACTCCACAGCTCTACCTTAGCCCCATGATACTCTCCTCTGTGTTTCTGTCCATCTCCGGTCTGTCACTTCAGCTGTCCGTCCTCACCATCTCAAATGGCACCTGAATGAGCGAATGAGTTGTTACTAAAGTATCCGCAAAGGAAATAAAAACTCCCAAGGACACAGGGAAGAAATGTAATGGCTCAATGGGGTTTAAGAGAAAAGCAGTTCAAACACACCCCTGAATTATGTCCAAGTTACTGAGTTATAAAGCCTGAAGGAAGAGAATTGAGTTTGTGAGATTTAAAGTAAAAATAGGTGCAAGATTGGTATAAATCAAATACGCCATAAAACTAATGAAAAAGTGGAATTTATCTTTACCAGACAGGGCTGGCCTCATTACCCACTCGTGTCTTCCCTCCTGCCACTTGTGAGTAATGAGGCTCTGAGAGAAATCTCACATCCTCCGCACGCTCTCGGCACATTCGTTCCCTTCCCATGTTTCTGTTTATTGTGCCAACTGCGAGCCACCAGACTGTGCATCTCAGATCACCAAGCTTAGTTAACCGATTCACACTCACCCTGTCCTCCTTGCCACAATCACACTTTCTTACCAAAGAAGACAAGCCTGATTTCACAAAAATGCCTGACCAACTTCCATTTTCTCAAAGATGTCGAATTGTAAAATTGGCAAGTAAACAGGATCTCCCTCCTCTGATGAAAAAGACGAAAGTCAGGTTCATGTAAAGTGACCAAAATTTATATTTGCCTCTTAAATCTAAGAGAATTTATTTTGTTTGGAGTGCCCCAAATACATTTTGAAAATTAAGAATCCTTTTTTTAAAACTCGCATTTATTTTCCATGCCTTCCTCTCTTTTGCCCAAGTCTGAGTTGAAGATTTGGAACCAGAGCAGCATTGGTGAACTAGCCCCATTAGCCCTGGCCTGTTCCGGGAGGCAGATTGGGGGGTATACCAGCAAACCGGTGAAGCCCGGCCCAGCAAGGCTGTGTCGGGCAGGGCTCTGTGGCCGTCCACTGGCCATGACAGTGCCCTCTTCGGCCTGACTCACTGTCCAGACCAGGAACCAGACACGGACCCAGGGCAGCAGCAGCTCGTCCCTGAGGGTCGGCTCCCACCGTTTCTGTTCGGCATGGCACGATCGATGCTCCAAACCCTCATTTACTCTGTGCACACATTCACTCTGCAAGGGAAATAATTACTGCCTAGAAACCAATCCAAGAAATGCTGAATGCCTCAATTTTCTAAAAATATGTATCTCAAAAAATGTTTTGATTTTTTTATACCTTCATTTGCTTTCATTTTGAAGGATTAAGTGGAATATAATAGTTGTGATGATGAGTAGTCATTTGTAACATGGGACTGAATTCAGCATACACCTGTAAAGGAATCCAAAATGTTGCTCCTGTTGGTATACATTTGCAGAACAGTTAATGCAACTCATTTGTATCAGTTGCTCAAATGCTTAGTCGGCCAGCTCCACAGTGGAGGCCAAGGAGGGAAGGGGGTGGATGGCCCACGTGGCTTCCAAGTCGGCGCCACCACCCCCCTCCTGACCTGCGTGCTCCCACTCAACTTCCTCTCTTCTGGACTGTTCTGTTCCTTTGGATTCTTTCTCCTAGGCATGCTCAAGGAACTGTTCTCTCCGCAAATACATCTCTGAGGTGGTAGACAATTACAGCAAAGATTCTGTGTTTGGAATTTATAGCACATTCTCTTCCCTGAATAAGAACCCCACAGCCAAGTCCTAGTCTAAGCCCGCCAGACAAGCATGTTGCTCAGGGCAGTAGGAAGGAGGTCTCTCTTTTTAGAGACCTGGGTGAGCCAAGGTCATGGAGTTTATCATCAGTCCACCAAAGTCAGGTGCAAGATGGTCCATCCCTAAAGATTTCCACACTTTTTTAGTCCCTTAACAATATATTTTTTTTGGTCAGGGAAGAATTTTCCTTAAAAAATGGATTTATAGAAACTTGAACATGTTCTGCAAGGAAAACAGCCCTCCAGCAGAAGCTGCAGCTGGACGCTGCCTCTGTCCCTGCGAGAGGCAGGCCCGGTCAGGCCCTGACTCCACCATGGTTCTGGGCACCCTTGTTCCACGTCTATAAAGTGGGGCGATAGTTACCCACCTCCCTTGCAGGGTTGTTAAGAAGCATCAGTGGGAGAGAACATGAAGACAGCACAGCTCCTGGTTTGCCAGTTGATGCCCACAAACAGTGGCTGTGTTTCTTAACAACACAATATCTGATAAAAAGCCAGGGGGTCCCAGGGCACTCCTTCTCCCCGGCTAACACTGAGAGCCTGTCCGCCTTCCTCACTCCCCGAGCTCCTGCACCTCTGCCTTAGGGCGTTGGCGCTGGCTGTCCTGGGGCCCAGGAGAGCTATTTGGGGGTAACACGCATCTCTACTCAAGTGCCGCCTTCCCAGTGGGGCCCACCTGCACCTCCCCATGGGAATTGCAGCCCCGCTCCCACTGCGGGTCTGCTCAGCCCCACTCTCCAGTCTCTACTGACGTACTGCGCTGACCCCTTCTGTCTCACGTCAGCCTCGCCCCATGGGGATGTAAGTTCTTCTAGGGATGCCTATTTGAACCCCTAGGTGCATCCCAACACCCAGAGTGGTAGCTGGCACGTAGTAGGTGCTCCATGGGTTTTCACTGGGAGAATCAAGGTGCATTTCACATGTCTGTAATATCACTGTAGGTCTTAATTCCTTGTTCTATCTTTAAAGTACCAATTCTAGTAAAAAAAAAAAAAAAAAAAAGGTTGTAATTTCTCTAACACAGTTTTGCTAATGATAATAACAATAACATGACAACAATACAGACCTATTATTTTTTCCAGAATACCTTTTAATGTAAGCATTACACCAAGGCTGCAAAACATCTTCAAAATTAGTTCTTTGATGAACCAGCAAATCATCATTAGAACAATCATGGAGCTCTTGCTTTAAAGAAATGACTTGTTTTCCTGGTTTTAGGGTGTCTAAAATGTCTTCTCTTTCAGGGAAAAGCTTAAGGACCATTATCAAGATATCAGCAAAGCACTCACCAAACTAGACAGATGGGAAAACGGCTACATATCCATAGGCAGGATGCAGAAAGTGCTGCAGGAATGCGGCTGTTCTCTTAAGGAAGAGGAGCTGACCGATCTTCTACACAGGTTTTCCTCCGCTCGCTTAACGGTGCTTCTCACATAGTCGGGACTAGGAAAACGAATGGCTTTCGCTTCTTCCTCTCTGTCCATTCAGACAGTGGAGTAACATCCGGGCCTCCCTCCGTGGAGTCAACCCAAAGCACAAGGAGGGCGCACGTCTCTCTTCCCCATGGCTCTCAGCAGCATAATCCTTCTCCGCTAACATTAGTTTTTGCTCTCCCCACGTTACTCATGCCCTTTGGTGGCAGTCAGATGGTTCTACGAGGCTCCGTAAAGACAGCAGCCCCTTCACCCTGCTACTCCGCATTTCCCCGTCCCCACGGTCCACAAAGCTGCCCCTTTCGTGGGTACCGTTTGGTGCTTAACTCGTGGTTCTGAGTGACGGGCTTCTATGTGCTGCTTCCTGGTTTGTAACTTTCAGCCGTGTCTGTTGACTCCATACCGGGAAGATGTGGGTTGAACTTTCCTCCACCGATCACATAGCACCAACCGCCTCACGCCCTCAGCCTCCACCTCTCCATGGAGACCCACACACTTTTCTCCGTGGGCCCGCATGTGGCTGCATCACAGTTTCGGGTAGATCAGTATTCGGGGTTTATAACGTTGTGACCTGCTTCACGGATCACTTTTCCCTTCCTACGTAGCATTTTGGGTTCCCTGGAATTAATAATGATTTTTGTTTGCATAGTTTTGTGTGTACTCACTGTCACTAATGAAACCCCCACCACGCCCCCAGTCGTAAAATCTTCTTCTGGAGTGTTCAGACACATCAGCTCATCTTTTTCATACTCTTTAATTCTGCGAAACTTTCTGGATTACTTCATTAAGGACTTCCTCTCCTGTTCTTTGTGAAACTCTTATTTTTACTGAATATTCAACCACATAGGATATTTCCTCATATTTTAAAATCTTTCCCATCATCCATCTTTTCCTTCCTGCTTCCCCTTCTGGAAGATTTCCTCAATTTTAGCTCTCAGGCTTCTTTTCGGATTTTTGTTTCTGCTGTCATACTTATCATATTTCTAATGACCAGAACTTGTTTTTGCTCTCAGAATGTTCCTCTTTCAGAGCATTGTGTTCTTGTGCGAGATCTCATTTCTCTGAAGGTATTAACAACAGATTTTTTAAAAAGTTTTCTTCACCTGAGGGATCTCTCCTCAGTGTCACTTTTTTCTACTATTTTCCATGTTAGGCACTCTCCTCAAAAATATGCTTATTTGAAGAGTGAGGTTCCAAGAAGCCAATTAGAATCTGGGCAGATAGGTGGAGCTTACTGACTTGGCTTTGAACTTTCAGTCTGAACTACTGTGGTAGAGCAACCTGGCAGGGAGTGTCCTTGGAGGACCCCCAGTGTCAGGATCTTTAACATTTTTCTTTTGGGCTGTCAAATTTCCCAGAGACTAGGGTTACCACATAACATATAGGGATGCCTAGTTAAATTAGAATTTCAGATAAACGATAATATATTCAGTTTAACTATGTGTCATGCAATATTTGGGATAAATTTATATTAAAATTATTTTGTTTACCTGAAATTCTAATTTAACAGGGTGTCCCGCTAAGTTTTTGTTGGTTTGTTTTCCTAAATCTGGCAACCCAACCAGAGAAGATTCTCTGGTGCCCTGCTGCCAACACTCTGGGAGCTGCCTGGGAGAAGAAGCCTGGAAGTTTCAACAGTCAGTGTAGCAAGCTGCATAATGCCCCTCTGAAGATATCCCGGTCCTAATTCCTGGAACCTTTGAATGTTATGTGATATGGAAAAATGAGTCCTTGCCGATGTGATTAAGTTAAGGGTCTTGAGATGGGGAGATGATCCTGGATGGTCTGGGTGGGCCTCGGATCTCCGTGTCCTTATAAAAGGGAGTCGGGGAGAGGTTTCACCCAGAAGTGACCACAGAAGGAGAAATTGGAGTGGTGTGGCCACAAGCCAAGGATCACCAGCAGCCACGAGAAGCTGGAAGAGGCAAAGAACAGATTCTCCCATAGCCTCTGGAAGGAACACGGTCCTGCCGACACCTTGATCTTGACCCAATAAAACTGATCTCTGACTTGTGGTGCCCCAGAAGTGTAAGAGAAGAAATGTGTGGTGTTTTAAGCCACCCACTACTCTGGCATTTTGTTACGGAGCCATAGGAAACTCTTTAGTAAAGTCAGGATATACGCAAGCTTCCACTTAATCCCTCTTTTCATTAAGAACCCCTCCCTGTCTTGCACTAGGACACCCGCTTTTTCGTTCAGAAACCTGGACTCCAGAGAGCACAGTTTCCAGAGCTCTCGTTTTTTGCTGGGGGAGGGGGACAGCTTCCCAGACACTTGGAATTCGGGAGGGGCATGGGGTCCAAGTGCTTCCCACACAGACTCTTAACCAGTCCTTCTATTTTTCTTTTTTTGATGATATAATTATTTTATGGGTTTTTTTTCATCATGATAAGCATACTCTTTAATCCCCATCACCTATTTCACCCATCCCCCCACCGTCTCCCCTCTGGGAACCAGCAGTGTGTTCTCTGTAGTTAAGAGTCTGTTTCTTGTTTGTCTCTCTCCCCCTCTCTCTCTTTTCCTTTGCTCATTTGTTTTGTTTCTTAAATTCCACTTACGAGTGAAATCATATGGTATTTGTCTTTCTCTGATGGACATATTCCACTTAGCATAATACTCTCTAGCTCCATCCATGTTGCTGCAAATGTCAAGATTTCATTCTTTTTTATGGCTGAATAATATTCAAAGATAGATAGATAGATAGATAGATAGATAGATAGATAGATAGATATACACACCTCATCTTCTTTATTCATTCATCTATCAGTGGACACTTGGGCTGCTTCCATAGTTTGGCTATTGTAGATAATGCTGCTATAAACATAGGGTGCATGTATCCCTTTGAATTAGTGTTTCTGTATCCTTCAGGTAAATACCCAGTTGCATGATTACTGGATCACAGCGTAGTTCTTTTTTTAAATTTTTGAGGACCCTCCATACTGTTTTCCACAGTGGCTGCCCCAGTTTGCCTTCCCACCCACAGTGCACGAGGGTTGCTTTTCCTCCACATCCTCGCCAAACCCTGTGGTTTCCTGTGTTTTTCATTTTAGCCACTCAGACAGGTGTAGGGTGATACCTCATTGTGGTTTTGGTTTGCAGTCCCTGCCTGATGATGAGTGATATAGAGCATCCAGTCCTTCTCTTTTTTACCCCACAATGACTCCTAGCTGTAGACGGGTCCCCACGAGTTTCTCACCCGCACACAGTCCATAAACAGCCTCCACCCGTTTTTCACGTGACCCTTGAAGTGTTCCTTCCAGCTTCTGGCTCCCAAGGCTTTTAATCCAGGAAAGCACACCTTGGCTGTAATTCTCTGTATTTGCCCAGATCCTTCCAGATTTGGGGGTGATGTTTTGCCCTGTGATGTCAGTTTTCTGAACGGACAAGAAAAGCTATTGGTTTTCAGGTCGTTCAGCTTTGTCAGGACAGAGTGACACTTCCAAGTTCTATGCATGTCAGCACCCCGTCCTCTTTCTACCGCTGTCTCTCTGCTCCTTCCATGTCCCATCTTTAGTCAGGTACAGTTTTACTCTGGGGAAAAGGTAGTTACATGTAACCTTCTGTCCTGGAGCCACAACCGGGTCTTCTGTGCTTGGTTCATAGGTTGATTCTGAAACTCAAAACCATTAACCAGCATTTCACAATTATGCCTATGTAAATACTGTTCAGTGCCCAGATCATAAATGAAAAGTAGCTTTCTATCAGTGGCACCATCCCTGAGCCTCTGTGTCCACCGTCTTGTAGGCACACCTGGATGTCCATGCATCTTTTCTAAGTCGTACGGGGAAAGGTGGTTCTTTGTGTAAGCTGTTTCCAGGAATATAAAGAGCTGTTTTCTAGGAACACGGGGCTCAGGTAAAATTCAACATTGTCAACCTTCAGCTTTCCCCAGCCTTCCATCCCACTTCCTATTCTGACAGGTTTCCCCAGGTGCCCCCATCCTACAGCCTGCCCCTCCCCAACCATTGTCCTGTCCCAGGTCTATCCCTACTGTTCCCAACAGGATTGGATCCCCTGTTTCCTACACCACATACCTTTTTATTGCTGATTTACATTCTTACTTTGCTGGAGTACTTCCTGAAGTAACTTTCTAAGAAAGGGCGGGCAGGAAATAAATTTTCTGAGTTCTTTGTCTGAAAAAATCATTTAATCTCCACGCAGATTGCTAGCTTGTCTGAGCATAGAATCCTAGGGAGAAAACCATTTTTCCTTAAAATGTTGAAGCCGTTGCTCCATTGTGTTTGAGCAAGAGAAGTTCAGTGCCGGGGTGTGTGTGTGTGTGTGTGTGTGTGTGTGTGCGTGTGTGTGTGTTGTGTGTGTGTGTAATGAAAAGAAGGACCATTTCCTCCTCAAATATGCCTATACGTTCTCTTCTTCCTTAAACAGGATCTCCTCTCACTAAATGTATTTCCAGCTGAATGAGAATTCATATGCATTCAATGAATAAATCATAGAAAAACAGCACCAGATAAATAATTAACTAAATGATTGTAAGAGAGTCTTATAAAACATAGTTAGGCTTGGTACTTTTCTAAGTAACAACAAAAAGACTGTGGGATTTCTGTAGTCCACCTTTCAATGGGGGTGATCAACTTTTTTACAAATTGAAACCTTAATAAGGATCCAATGCTTGGTTGCTTGTTTCTTCTCAAAGACCTCTTGATGATAAACATCTCTGTTATTTGTAATTATATGTAGATTATTCGTTTCCAGATCCAAAATAGACTTTTCTAAATAATACTGCGATTAGCATATGCATTTGATTTTATTACTAAATTTTAATACCAAGTTGGCAATTTATCCTGCTGATGAAATAGAGTTGATTAGCCTTTTCCTCCATGTCTCCGTCATGTGAGCCAGCGACGCGGGGCCCGTGGAAGGCCGCTCTGCAGCTGTGGGTTGGAAAAGCACAGCTCTTGGCTCGTTTTCTTTAGAAGCAGATATCTGAGTCTCTAGAAACTTCTCTCTCCGGCTTACCAACGTTCCACACTGTTCTTCTTTGATGTGCACTCCACCCTGCTGATAGAAAGTTTGGGTGTCAGAGTGCCAGTAATCCCCAGAGACTTTAAGTGACAAAAATGGGAACTTGGAATGCAGTTAAACTTTATTTTGAATTATCTTACATCTTTAAATATGCTCTATGTTCTCATGAAACTTTGGGATTTTCTCTCACAATATATTCTTCTAGACTTTAAAGGTATTTTCTTCTGTGTTAGAGTTGAGGGCAGGAAGGAGCCTCTGTTTCTACATGGCGTGTCCTCATTGAGACGTGCACTCAGAATTTCTCTTTGAGAAAGTACTAAGCATATAGGTTTTGTAAAACTATTTCTTGGGTGCTTTCGGCTTGACAACTTAGTTCCGCCAATCTTGAAAAGGCATCTGACATCCATTTTCCTCAGTTCCTTTGTGCCTTTCCATGCTCTTTGACGTATTTCCCTTCTTTTCGCATCCCGCTGCTGTTTCTCAGCCCAGCACTCATGAGCTGAGGTTGCGATGATCACAGCCTCGAGCGCCCACGCCCCCCAGCCTTGCCTCCAGACCGTCCCTGACCCCATTGCCAGGTGTAGCCCCCGTACCACCATTCTGCAAGCCTCACGTCTCTGCTGAGGCACCTTCGTTTGCCCCAGTCAGTGGATCAGGTGCCTTAGCCGGGCCTTCTCTTCTCATCGTCCACTCCCCGAAGCCTGAGCCCTATTGTCCAGCCTTCAAGTCTCAGAGCCTCAGGGCAGGACAGTCTGTGGCCCCGGCAGCCCTCACGTCTATCCCTCACCTCGCTCTGTTGTATGATGGTATCTGTGGGTGCTAACTGGCGTGCGTGCACCTATAAGCCAGAGAAGAGTGTCTTCACGTTATTCACATTCTGCTCACTGTTCTCTGCTCAGCAACTATTTATTGAAAGAATATGTGATAGGGTTGTTGTCTTTTTTTTTTTTTTTTTGTAATTAATGTATTCTTTTCTTTCTTTCGGGACAAGTTGGGGAATCAGCTGGCATGATAACTCCTTCAATTACCTTGACTTCTTGAAAGCGGTGGAAAGCAGCAAGCCAATAAGACCTCAGCCAAAAGAAAAAGAGGAGAACACGCCAGTCAATTTCTCAACACTGGACCCAGAGGACGTTGTCAAGAACATCCAGGAAGTTGTTGCCTCCTCCGACGTGGCTTTGTCAACGGTATGACAGACTGAAAGTACTTTTAGTCTAGAAACTGAAGTGCTGGTGCTCATGTCCATTCATGAAGAGTGGCTCTCAGCCCTCCCCTCCTCCTGGACCCCGGCGCCTCTCCTCACTCTCATGGGGCGTCAGGACTCGGATGGGTCAGTCAAAATCAGCTTGTGCATTTAAACAAATGTGTATCCATAGCTCTACAGGAAGCTACCACGATTGTGCCCAGCACGTGCTCTCTGATGTAGAGGTGCTCAGGGTTTAGCAAGTGCTGTGTCTGGAATGAGGGCAATGGGTTCCAGGCCGGGAGGACAGAGGACAGGCCTCAGGTGAGGAGGACCGACACATCCTGCGAGCACTGGGCCCATCGCATGAGGTGGCCTTGGAGGGTTGGCCAGGACGCAGCTATGGCACCAAGACTCATGGCAAAGGCCACTAGGAGCCAGGGGAGGAGCAAGAAAGCACTCCCCCGAGTACAGTGATGTTTTATAGCTAACGTCTGTATGACACTGTGCGGCGTGCCAAGCCCTGGTGTAGATGGGGATGATGCCGTGGCCCCCACTAGAGTCCTCGGAAAATAGTGCTTGGGCCATGCTCCTGGTGGGGTGGTGGTCCCCCAGACGGATCCACACCTCAGTTTCCCCTGCAACAGTAGGAAGAAGAGAAAATTCTGTCTGCAGAGGACAGGTCTTACAGCTTAATGAGATGGTGAAGCCAAGGCATCCTGTGCGATGCGGGGTGGAGTCAGAACAGCTGTCCTTACGTTTGCCGTAGGCGGACTTACAGACCCTCTCCAAAACCTAGGACTGTGCTCACTAATTCTCCCACGTGCATAATCCTCTCAGCATAGGGAGGCCAGGTGGGCTCTGGAGTCCAAGCATAAGAGATTAGAGAGCAGGGGAAAGGCAAGTGCCACCCAGCCAGCCTATGAAAGTTCTGGAATGTCAGCGAACTTGACCTTTACACTGGAGAGCAGACATTTTTCACATCTAGGAGTTCTCTATGAGGATTTAAGATTTTTATGTCTTTATTTTAATGAGTATCTAAAGATAAAAATTAGTCTAGACATGTTGTGGATCATCTAGACACCACGCGGGTCATCTGGAAGACCACCTATGGGCCTTCCAGACCAGAGCTTGTGCTTGAGATGGCCCCGGGCCCAGCAGTCACCCAGTGAGCTCTGCACACTTGGATGTTTACCACGACCAGGGGCAATATAAATGATGAAGGGGGCCAGGTGGTGGCCATAGCAGGCTGGAGACACAGCCCTGTCGAAAGGGCAGCTTCTCCTCAGCCCCAGCCACCTGGGCTCCCATTTGCTAGAGCTTGTCATTTTTCATGAGAAGCTATGAAACCTCCTGATTTCTAAATGTCAGCATATATTCCAGATTTTTCAAAAGCATGATATAAACCAAATAAACCCATTTTCAGGATGGCTTTGCCCCCTCTGACTTAAAGGGGCACCACTAACATCTATCAGGATGTTTCTCAAACTGAGGTCCGTGGAACCTTTGGGGGAAACCATGGTTCTCACTTCCGAGAAACACCCTTTAGGCAAGAGATGTTTTAAGCCAGAGAGTGAGAGTCTCTGGCCAATAGAGTGGCAGAGGGCTTGGAGGGTGAGAGGGCATCGGGGGCAGAGCAGAAGGAATGGCGATGTCCAAGGACAGGCGTCAGAGAGGACACCTGGCACATTTACACGGCTCTACAGATCACTGGAGACCTGTCTCAGACTTGTTGTTTCTGAAATGACACAACAATACCTTGTATTTCTGGAGAGTTTATAGACTTTTAAGCCTCTTAACTTTTGATTCTTCCACCCGTCCTGTGGCTCGGTGGGCCGGACTGACACACGGGGAAGGCCGCACAGACCCAGGGAAGTGCAGGTCACACAAATGCTCAACTGACCGTGCTCATGTTCATGGTCCTTTCTTGAGATCCACTGTGTACCAGGTACACGGATAGGTGTGTTTGGGGGCCATAGTAAAACAGACCGTTATGAGTTACAGAGTCCCTCTTTTGTATACCAAAGAAGCCAAGCTCAGAGAGGTTAAGGTCTTCTGGTAAGCAGCAGAGCCTGGTTCAAAGTCTACTTCCGAACTGGTGGTCAGAGGGTTTTCCACTCTCCACAGCTTTGTCCTGTTACCACAGGCTAAATAAAAAACCTGAAGCTAGACAGTATTTTAAGGTTAATTTGGTACACATATATCAGCACCCCCACGGGCTGATGGGATGTGCCTAATTAGCCCTGAATGAGAATTAACCACAAGGATTTGGTTTTGGGTCTGCAAGCACATTAAATTCTTACTTAAGAAAAAAAGATCTTAACCTACCACTTGATACGGATTTCCTAGTGCAATAAAAATGAATGATTTTGTTTTCACAGATGGAAAAAAATGTGCTTTCTTTTTATAGCACGTTTTTGCACTTTTTCAGTCTGACTACTGTACCGCTGGGTTGGCCCCGGCCACATCAGCGCCTCGGACGCCGGCACGTGGCCACAGGGGCCTTCCGGTGAGGCGAGGCCACGCAGACACTGGCCCAGGGTGGGGAAAGGGCAGCAGCCTCCCTGTGCAAGCCTCAGGGTGGGAGTGGGGACAGGGTGGTCCCTTGACTCCTCCTCCTCACCGCCTCCGACATCAGGCTCCACCTTGAGAACCCCACCCCACACCCCGACGTGGTGGGATTGCATCTGAGCCCCCCGTTACAAGGGACGTATGCTCCAAGGAGCTAGTATGGGGAGACTTTGGGCACATGGTTTCCCCCTGGGAGCATCCTTGGAGCTCCGGTGGCTTCCCCAGCGGAAAGGGGGCCAGGGCTCCTCCTCATTCCTCTGCCTCTCTGAATCCAAAGAGGAGCCAGCTAAGCGACTTTTCTCTTCGGTACCAGAGCTCTCACACCTGGCCTGTGCTTTACCTGTCCCCATCTCTCAATCATGGTGCATTTTGTTAGTAAGGTAGAATTTACAGGGCACTTGAATGCACTGGATTTCATTTGCATTCAGAAAAGCAATACTTCAGAAAAATATTTTTGAAATAGTCACTTGACAGTAGCATCTGCCTTTTCTCTCTTTTTTTAGGCATTTTCTGCATTGGATAAAGAGGACACTGGGTTTGTAAAGGCTTCAGATTTTGGACAAGTTCTTAAGGACTTCTGTTACAAACTAACAGACAACCAGTATCATTATTTTCTGAGAAAACTGAAAATTCATCTAATCCCCCATATAAATTGGAAATATTTTCTCCAGAACTTCAGCTCCTTCTTTGAAGAGGTAAGGATGTTGGCAGCACACAAGCATCTCTCTTTGAAAATGGGCTAAAAGTAGTTTTTGCAAAATGGAAAATCACACCAGATAAATTGGCAATCACCTCATGTGGTTAGCTAATTCCAAATGAAAATTCAGTATAAATTCTACATAGAATGTTAGAAGGTAATATGTGTATTTTATTGAAAACTCTTTTTTCTTTTCTTTTCTTTTCTTTTCTTTTCTTAGAAGTTTGGGAGCTTGCTTTTGTCTGGTTATTTCAGAATTCTCAAGAATCTTAGATCCCTGAGGATAATCTGGCATCCAAAGAAGTGAGGCCCACACTATGTCAGGCCCTGAGCTGGAAATGAGGGAACTGGGACCCACTAGGGAGACATTTATTGAGGACCCACTATGTGCTGGGCCCTGGGATATGTATCAGCCGAGTCTGGGGTGGAGGTAAACACGGAGGTAGTGGGCTTTAACAGAGGCATGCTCAGCGCAGGAAAGATTGCTGGGAAAGTCAGGGAGGGCTTCCTGGAAGAGGGTGTGTGGCTGACTACCGGACTCTTACTCCTTTCTCGGGCTGCACTTCTGGCTGCACAAATTGTTTATTCTGTGGCTGTTTCTTGATCTCTAAATGTAAGTGGACCAACATCATTAGCAATAATCACAATCTAGTTTTAGCCAACACAGATTTCTTTGATCACCATTCTGTACTGAGAGTCAACACACAAGCGCCACAGTCCCTGCCTACACGGGCGGGGGGATGAAAATAAACATGTGAACAATCCAAAACTGATGCAACAGTCAAATCACAGCAGCCTGTCCTCCAATATATTGAAGTGTCCCCCTGCAGCAGGGCACTTCATGTCGTTTCCAATTGCAAACTTTTATGTATGTTGAACACCTAAGTGCATGAATCTTTCATCACTGATCTAGGACAAATTCTTGAAAATTAGATGACTAGAGCAAAGAGTGTGAACATTTTTAAGGTTTGAGGTTTGTTATAATACTAATAACAACAGCAAATGCTATATAGTGCTTTCTAAGGGCCACTCTTCCTGGTCCTTTCCATATATTAACCCGTTCAGTCCCTTTTTATAGATGGAGACCCTGTGATTTGTGCAGTCACCCGATGGCAAGCGGTAGGGCTGCTCTGGGAGCAAGAGGTCCGCTCCCAACTCCAGGCCCCTCAGCGTGTGCCGTCTCCCGCGGGGCTGTGACTTCCTTCATCTTTGCTATTTAGACAGACCTTCCTAAACAATAGATACTATCGCGTTGCTGTTTGAAAACTTTGTATCAATGGTACTGTATCGAGTACTGTTTTCTGCACTTATTTTTTGGTTTACTATCATGTGTTCAAGATGTATCCATGTTATTCCACTGGCTTCAGTTCATTTCCTTATTAGGCTGCTATAAAATTAGTCCATCAAATGAGTATATTCTATTAGGTGAACATGCCCCATTCAGTTATCACCCTCCTGCTAATGACCATGGAGGTTGTTTGCAGTCTTCTCCATTACAAGCAAAGCGCCAGCCAGCCTTCTGTGTCTGTCTCCTTGTGACTCTCAGGAGTTACCCTGGGTGGGGTAGGCTCGTGTTCAGCGTCCCCGGGACCGTCGCTGTGGCCGTACCAATCATGCACGCTCCCGCCAGCCTCGCGTGGAGCTCATAACGCGCCAGGGCCCCGGTAATCCATGGTATTGTCAGACGTTTTCATTTCTGCCCATCTGAATATTAGGAAGGCTGGACATTTTCTTGTGTTATGAGCCATTCAAGTTTCATTGTCTGTGAAAGGGCTTCTAATCCTTTGTTGGTATGGGGGTTACAAATACCTCCTCCTGGCCTGTGACTCGTCTTTTCTCTCTGTTTATGGTGACCCTCACTGTTTTTAATGATTATACTTTCTCTCCTGACTTTAAAAGAAATACATATTCATTGTGGAAATTTTGGAAAATACAGGAAAGTATAAAAGAGCGAACAGGGCTCTAAACCCCAGGATGATGCTGTGCTGGCAAGAACAGCCCCCGCCGTGCACGCGCCGGTCCCCGCCACAGTCCCACCGTGGGACATGGACAGGCTCTGAAAGTCAGGCCCCTGCATGGCCTCCTCCCCCAGCATGGCCTCCAGAGCTGACCTTCTTTCGATGTGCCACACTGCCTTGGACATCTTTTGTTCTCCCCTTTTAATGCGTTTCTCCCCAATTCTTTTATTGTGGCAAAATACTCTTAACATAAAATTTACCATCTTAATCATTTTTAAGTGCACACTTCAGTGGTATTAGGATCCATTCACACTGCTATGCAACTACCAACACCATCCTCCTCCAGAGCCCTTTTCATCTTGCAAAACGGAAACTGTACCCATTAGGGACTAACTCCCCATAACCCCTCCGCCGCAGCCCCTGCTGACCTCTGGTCTACTTGCTGTCTCTGTGATTTTGACTACTCCTGTAAGTGAAATCACACAGTGTTTATCTTTCTGTGGCTGGTTTATTTCACTCAGCCTCATGCCCTCAAGGTTCACACATGTAGTGTGTGTCTGAATTTCCTTCCTTCCTAAGTCTGAATACTAGTCCATGGTAGGGACACACCATGTTTTGCCTGGCCATTCATCTGTCACTGGATGCTGGCTTCCCCGTTCTGGCTGTTGTGAATAATGCTGCCGTGGACACAGGTGTGCGGATATATTCTTTTACACAGTCTACATAACACTGCCTCCATAACCGTGGATCTTGCTTTTTTCTCCTTCACGTTAAATTGCACCATGTCACTGAAAGGTCTTCCAAACGTGGGTTCAGAGGTCTGTGTAGCATTCCATCGACTCCCTGATTTTTAGTGGTTTAGACTTTTTTCCAGCTTTTGCCATTGTAAGTTACTTTGCCGTGAACACTCCGTGTGTAAATCTATAGCTACATTTTGGATTCTTTTCTTTAGGAGAAATAAAATAACTGAAGCCAAGAGATAGGAATAATACTTTTATTGATCTTGAAAACAGCCCCGTATTTTTTTAAGTAATTTTTTCTATTGGGTCAAATCATATGAAATCACCATTTTTAGAGCCACAAATGATTGAATACTGACAATTTCACGTGGTTGAAGCTAGTATTTGTAGAAGTCGCTTATGTCCATCTTACATGATTTGGAATATTCCGGTAATTTTGAAGGAGAGAATTAAAGTCACCCCCAGGGATGACCACTGTTAACATTTTGGAATATTTACGTCTGATCCTGTTTTCTAGACGCGTATCTTTTGGGGGTGGGGTCAAGGACAGAGCGTATATGCTGCTGATTTGGGGGTTGTTGGGGATTTTCTCAACTCTTAAAAGACTCTTTTTTTAACAATCATTTTGTATTTGTATCAAAGTAATATATGCCCCATGGAGAGGAAATTGAACAGTGGCGAGAGCATTAAAAGGAGATCACTGAATCAACTCCTCTCCCCCCAGCTCTGTGCCCCAGAAAGCAGTCACTGTAACTTGCTACTGCTGTATACCTTCTTCTTTAAAAAATTTTTATTTAAATTCAATTAATTAACATATAATGTATTGCTAGTTTCAGAGGTAGAGTTCAGTGATTCATCAGTTGCATATAACACCCAGTGCTCATCACATCACGTGCTCTCCTTCATGCCCATCATCCAGTTACCCCATCCCCCCACCCCCTCTCCCCTCCAGCATCCCTCAGTTTGTTTCCTATGGTTAAGAGTCTCTTATGGTTTGTCTCCCTCTCTGGTTTCATCTTATTTTATTTTTTCCCTCCCTTTCCTTATGATCCTCTGTTTTGTTTCTTAAATTCCACATATGAGTGAGATCATATGATAATTGCTTCTCCTCTGATTGACTTACTTCACTCAGCATAATCCCCTCCAGTTCCATCCATGCTGATGCAAATGGTGGGTATTCATCCTTTCTGATGGCTGAGTGGTATTCCACTGTATATATGGACCACATCTTCTTTATCCATGCATCTGCCGATCGACATCTGGACTCTTTCCACAGTCCAGGTATTGCGGACATTGCTGCTATAAACACCGGGGTACAGGTAGGTGCCCCTTGGGATCCCTACATTTGTATCTTTGGGGTAAATACCTAGTAGTGCAATTGCTGGATCGTAGGGTAGCTCTATTTTCAACTTTTTGAGGAACCTCCATACTGTTTTCCAGAGTGGCCGCATACCTTCTTACGTCTGGGTCACCCTTCAATTTCCTAAACAAGCCTCCTGGGCATTGTTCGCAGCCCAGTGGGTAGGAGAGGTGAGGCCTCGCTCTCTCACCCCGCTCCCCCACTTCCACTCCAGGTCCCCCCACAGGGTCTCCCCTGAAGCCTGCTCTTTCACTTACTGTGCTATTGTTGGCACCGTCCACTTTATCCATTTTTCTCTAGAACGTGGATTGCCTTTGATGTGTGCCATCCCATTGTGTGGATTCACGCACTCCTCCATCCACCAGCATTTCCTGTGGGCCCACTGTGGGCCGGCACTGAGCTGGTGCTGGGTCCTCAGTGAGCCAAACTGACATGGCCCCTGCCTTCCAGACGCTTGCATTCTAGGGAGGGGGGGCAGGCAAGAAATGAGAAATGTATCCTATGTCAGATTCCAGCACATGCTGCCGAGAGAAATAAAGCAGGACAGAAGGAGGGTGGATCTGAAAGGGCTGGAACCAAGAGCCAGAGGAGGTGAGGGAGGGAACAGGTGACCGCTAGGGGATGGTGTCAGGGGGCACAGCCAGTCCAAGCACCGGGCAGGAGGGTGTCCCATCAGCTCCAGGTGTGGCTGCCCTGGGCCTGAGAGAAGGAAATGCAGTCAGGGAGGGGTGGGCAGGCGGCTTTGTCGCTTGGGGACGTGGTAAAGATTGTATTGCTTTTGACTCCGAGGGACATACAGGAACAAGGGCTAGAGGAGCATCATGACCTGACTTACACTTTAGAAAATCACTGTGGCAGCCATATGGAGAAGAGCCCGTGGGGCCAAGAGCAGGGAGGCAGCTCACGGCCCTGGGGGGGGGGCTGTTGCTGGCGTGGCTCCATTCTAGATACATTTGGAAAGTGGAACAGACAGGCTTGGCTGATCCATGCTACATGAGGGATTGAGAGTCAGGAACGGCTCCCGCTTTGGGGCTTCTAGAGGGAGGAAAGAGGGCGGAGGGGGTGTGCTGGGACAGGGCTGTGCTAATGGATGGAGCCGATCCCCTAGCGTTGGCCCTGCAGGTGCCTCCAGCGTTCGGCCTTCTCCTGCTGCTGGCGTGCTTCTAGTGAGCACTTAGAAGTATGCACCCAAACCCTTCTAGCTGCTTAGTGCCTGACCGCCTGGAGTCCTCACCACAACCCGGGGTCCAGAGGCCAGCTGGCCCCCCGGCCGAGGAGGCAGGGCTCCGGCTTCAGCGTGGTCACGGCCATCCTCCCTCGCGGGTCATCATGAGCATCTCTGCCCACTCTGGAATTACCCGACCAAGGGTAAAGCTTCAAATGTTGCCAGCTTGCTTCCTGATCTCCTTCACAGGGTCTCCTTCACCAGTGGAAACACTTCACTGAACATTCTTGTGGGGAGGTTTTCAGATTAATTGCAATGTGAGTGACGATGGGAAAGGTGCTTAGGGACAGGAGCGAGCATGCTGGGCCGGAAGAGGCTGGGGCTGGGGAGACCCATGGCACCGCCGGGGCTGCCCCCTGGGCTTTGTTGAGAAGCCTATACTTGGGCACAGGTGCGCTGGCCCGGAGGACAGGCAGATCAAGGGACTTCTAGGCTGAAAGCATGAAGGCATGGGGTGTGGGGACTCAATGTGGGGCAACCAGAGGTGGTTCGATTCAGGGCAGGCCATGTGGGGGTTTGCCTTCCTCCTGTTGATCTGTGGATGGCTGGGGAGGTGGTGGCAGGGGCGGACCACCATCCCTGCCCTTTCTTCCTTGCTCCAGAGTTCAGTCCCTTTAAGATCATTGAGACTTCTGAGCAAGGACGTGAGTTAGCTCAATCAAGGTGGCTGGAATGGGAAGGAGAGTGTGGGAGAGCCGAGCCTGTCTTCATTGTGATGATTTCTGAAGTTTAATCCTGGGCTGGTGTTTTTAATAGAAGGGAAAGAAGTAACAAATAATAGGAATAGTTAATGCATCCTCCTCAAGCTCATTAAATATGATACCAGTCACCCTTTCCCTCTAGGGGACGCACGGGAGGCAAGTAATTAAAAGGAGATCACCAAAATGTAATTAAGACAGCCGGCACCACTCCCTGCAAAGGAGGTTCACCGTGAATAATTCCTCGCCAAACCCAGTCTGTTCTTGGAAAAGGAACAACTGGAATTGTAGTTAACACATTTTGTAAGGCCTTGAGTAGATTGAAAGTATGCAGAGAGTAGAAATGACAATTTTACACCTACTCACAATCCGTTTCTTATACTGGATACACTGCTAAATCTGTCCTCCAAAACTTCTATTGATCTCCTGTCTCATATGCCTGTCACACATGACATGTGAAAATCATCTGAGTGCTTCTCAGAGCAGATGCTGCATTAATTTCAGATCCTAGTATGCGGCTCCACCGTGGCTCATGGTCCCCTCCTTGCTCCTTCTGCTGCTTCATTAAGCACAGCTCAGAGTGTGGGTCACTGGCCTGGGGCCGGTGCAATTCAACATGCCCAAGCCCAGGTTCGGTCTCTGGGGCGCCGAGTCATTCTCGTGCCCCACATTTGGCTTTGAGAGCCACATTCGGGATTTCCTGTGGGCCCAGAGGCTTGTGAGCTGGGGGAAGAAAAGGGACCCGTCTTTGCAGACAGGAGTAAGGAATTTGCCTCCCCGCTCCTGCCAAACCATCACACCCCAGATGAGAAACATGAACCTAGGTGGCATAAAAGAAGGGGAGCAGATGGGCGCCTGGGTGGCTCAGTTGGTTAAGCGACTGCCTTCGGCTCAGGTCATGATCCTGGAGTCCCGGGATCGAGTCCCGCATCGGGCTCCCTGCTTGGCAGGGAGTCTGCTTCTCCCTCTGACCCTCCTCCTTCTCATGCTCTGTGTCTCTCATTCTCTCTCTCTCTCAAATAAATAAATAAAATCTTTAAAAAAAAAAAAAAAAAAAAGGGAGAGCAGAGTATTGAAACCAAAATCCAACTCAGTGACTTAGCGAAAAAGAAGACAAAGGACAAGTCCTGAATGACAGCATTCATACCTTTTTCATAAGATGCCCACAAACCAGGTGAAAACATTATCTGAATTTCCATCCTCAGCACATACCTCTATTTCACTTCTGGGAAAAACATTTTACATTCAAAATGCTATGTGCAAAATATAGCGGATCACCTTGTTTTTAGAAAATCGTTCCTGCTTAACATTTCTTTTAAGTCTGAAAGTGCACTTTCAGTATCTTCTGTGAATATAAAAATACTGCTCAGAGCAGAAATAGAATTTGTAAAAGACATACTAGAAACCCATATAAAATCTCTCTACTTTATTACCATGGAAATAATGGAATTTTTTAATGAAACTCATCCTTATTTAAGGCAGAGTAATTATTTTGTCACATCGTAGAGCGCGGAGAGCCAATGAGATCTTCCCTTACTTAGTGTTTATAATATATGGTCTTTAAAGTCATTCAGTGAGATGTTAAATAACCTGAAGACGGGTATTTCTGAGAGAGAATTTAAGATTGTAGTTTTTAACCGCAGAAGGAACCGTAAAGCACATCAAAATGTTTGTAATCTTTTATGAACATTGTATTTATGTTAGTTGCCAACAGCGTTACTTCGATTTATCTTTCTTTTTATTGTAAATATAACAGTGTCCATGTATTTTTAATGAATGGATAAGGAATAGGGGAGTTCCCTTTTCAGGAAAGAGGTCTAAGATTATTAGGGATGACTTAAGTAAATTATTAAGATGTGTCATTACTGTTATTTACTCTTGCTCCTGATGACAAGAAAGGCTAAGTCCTCTTGATATAGTTTCGGTGACTTTTAAATATTTCCCCTAAATTTTGCTCACTCTCCACTTGCCAGCCAACATTTACTACCTATTGTCCTGGAGACCACTGAGGATGTGGCAGGTTGTGAGGGGCAGCTCAGACCAACTCGGACACTTGGGTTGGCCTTGGTGACAGGCCAGGGGGAGGGGCTCTTGGCCTCAGTGTGCCTAAGCTGAAGGAAGAGGAATATTATCACCCATAGCCTTGAATATTGGTGGCACCTCATGGGAACCGGGCAGACAGGACCCACTCACCTCCCCTCTCTGGGCCTTTGAGTTTGGAGACCTGGCTGCCCTACGGGTGGAGAGCGCTGGTACCTTGGCACAAGCAAGTGTCTCTTTCCTCTGAGCATTGGCGTCTGCCCCAGTCCTAGCACTGACCCAGTATTTGCACTAATACAGACAGCCCACTTAAAGCCAACTGTAGTGATAAAAGCCACAGAACGAAAATAACATTGTCCCAGGAGATGAAGAATTAGGTGTACAACCTGCTGAACTTGACTACCACTTAGCATATGCAGAGACATTCTTCCAAGGTTAAAAACTCTCCCAGATCTGCGTCTGTTACAGCTCCTGTACTGACATCACCAGGCACCCTGGGAGGTGCCTGGGTCCAGAGCCGCCTCCTGGGAAGGACTAGGGGCCGGGGGCCTACTGCCCTAGCAGCTGCCGGGTAGGACGCTGCTGGTAGCAGGACAAGGGTGGCCACCAAAGGGAGCGTGGCCTGGTTTCTGATGCCCCTGGCAGAAATGTGAAGGGGGCCATGCCAGGCTGGCTTCCACCTGGGCAGGGGGGTGGTCACATTGCCCCCGCTTCTCCATCTGAGGGACCCCTTTTCAAACACAGCTGTTTCAGGCAGACAGTGAGGTGTTCAGTCCAGTCAGCGAGGTTTGGAAGAAAGCATACCCGAACTGAATTTCTAGTAAAGTAGTTACTGTGAATTTGAGCGAGTGAATTTTCCTCAAACCCAAACATCCCGTGCTCCTGGGGGGCAGGGACTGGCTCTGATCCACCTCTTTGTCCCAGCTCCTCCGATGCTCCAGCCTGGGTCTGTCACTCCCTCTGGCATTCTCAAAAAACACTTCCACAAGCATGCCCTTTCCAATCTGAGTTGGCATCCTTTCTTGATTCCTAGCCCCAGTGGGATGCTACCTAGATGTTCCAAATAAATGGACTATGGCCCAGCCAGTGCAGGCAGGCCCCCATCCATTTGTCCCTCCAGAGTCATGACAGGCTGATTTAATTGCAATTTTGGGGTCAGTTAAGGACCAGAGTTGAGCTGTACCATTGATTGTACAAGGTCATGACCATATCAGGAAGCCAGGAGTCAACCCAAGAAGTCATTGTCCCAAATAAGTCTTGCAGAGAAAATCCAAAATACAGACGGTGCTAGTATCTTGGTTATTATCCTACGCCTAGGTGTCTAACTTGTCAGTTAACTATTTATGTTCTGGCTTTAGATGCCCCATTCCATTGGAAGAATCTTAACTTTCAGTATTCAGCAAATGCGGATAAGAATGTATGCCAGGCACTGGGCCAGCCCTGGGGGCCGGGCAGGTGGGGAGACAGACACAAAGTTCCCTGGGAGTGACTATTGATTTGGCAGAAATGGCTGTGACCACTGGCGTGCAAACCAGAACGTTCCAACTCTTGCCTTTTAATGAGGCCTGAATTTTGATGGTCGATGCTGAGGGATAAAGAGGAAGGAGCAAGTCACGCACCCCGCACCCCCCCGCCCCCACCACCCGTGATGTGTACACGCACTGGAGCCAGACACTGGTCTAAGGCCCTACGTACATTAACTTGGCCAACCTCCTAACAGCCTTTGAAGGTGTGGGTTCTATCATTATCCACATTTTGTGGTTGAGCAAACTGAGGTAGAGTCGAAGTGCCAAGCCAGCATGCCCGTGCTCTTAGAGTCCTACCTGGCCGGTGGGAGCCGTCCTCACGTCCACTCCGTGGGGATGTTACTTGGATTAAGTGCATAATGCAGAAAGAGCTTTGCATGGTTCCGAACAGAGCAAACCCGAAATGTTTGCGTTCATTATTTATTTTTTTTATTCTCTCCTACTTCAGTGAGTGCATGTTTAATGTTTAATGTTTAGTAATGATGTGATTATATGGTGTGGAATTTATTTGAGTGGAAGAATTTATTTTAATAGTTTCATAAATGACTTCAGCCATGAGTTTATTGAATCATTAAAGGGTCGAAGGGGTGGCTCAAATGTTTGCTTTATTTCTCTGCATTTTATGGCAATTTCACACTACCGAAGGGTTTGTGAATCGGGCATTTGCAAAGACATCTGGATAGATCCTTTGTGAATGTCGAGCTGTGTGACGGAAGTGAGCTTGGAACCAGAGGAGGGGGATTTACTCTGCATCATCAGGGCAAAGAGGAACGCAAACAGTTTTGACGAGCTTGTGCCAAGTCTGGATGTTGGGAGATGGGGCTTCCTGGGCGTGGGGACCCCGTGTGCAGGGACCCGGGGGGGGAAAGCCCCTCCCTGTGGGCATGACTAGCATGGCTTGAGGTGAGGGGAGAGGGCAGAGGAGGTGGGGGTGAGGCCAGAAGGGGAAGGGCTCTGGGAGGCAGGCCCAGGGTGGGTCTCTCCTCTCTGCTTGCTTCCTCAGGCATCTCCAAAAGCTTCAGCTCCCCCAGGGCAGGGGGTCTGTCTGCCGTCCACTGCTCTGTTCCCTGTGCCTGGCCAGTGCCTGATACACATAGGTAGGCCCTCGTCATATGTATGAGTTGTCAACTCCCTGTTATTGGTAGGTGCTTGGATTCTCGCATATGTGGTAGGTGGCTGGAGTCATGATGGAGGGGAAGAGCATAGCTTTGCCATCAGACCATCTTGAGCTCCATCGTCAGGTTGCCCGAGAGTAGCCTGGGGACCAACCGCAGCTGAGTCCTGACCTCTCAAAGCCCAGCCCTGCTGATTAGAAGCTCGTCTTGGTTGTAGCTTTTCCGAAGGAAGGATCTTTGGGCTGACCATTGTTCATTGCCCAGAAAGAATTCTTGCGTGGTAAGAGATCTCAGGTCTAGGCAGTGGCCATGCCACTGGGAAACGTGGATTATGCCTGGCATTCTAGCGTCACTCCCCCATGTCTGCCAATAGCGCCCTGGGTTATTGGCACCAATCCCCTGGTGGCGCAGAGCTCGAGACCTCCTAACAGACAAGAGTGCACTGTTGGGGGTGTGCAGGGCTCTCGATCTGGCGGTAAGGGTCCGTAGCAGTGCGCTTGCACACAGTGCTTCTACTTTATTTTCAGCTGGATTTTTTATATTCTATCCTTTTTTTCTGTTTTTTGACAGGCAGCTTTGCTGCTGTTGTTATTTTTAACATTCATTTATTCACTGTAAATACAAATGGAGATACAGTACAATTAATTTCTTTGCTAATCAAAATATTTGATCAAATGAAGCAATTTTTCAATTCTTAGAAGTAATTATACTGTTCTTTAAAAGGAAGTATACTTTACTGAGTATTTCTAATTAGGAGTTTTGCTACCTGCTGTGTTCTTACTCTGTGTGAAGTTTTAGGATTTTTTTTTTTCTCCTGTAAGGAATCATAGAAAAACTATATAATTTTCCCCCAAGTATTCAAAACAAAACTTAGTGGAAGAATGATGCAATCTGATTAGCTAATTTTAACCTTCATAGTAGTTAAATGAATATACCAACATGTTTCTAATCTGACAGCTGGAATGGATTTGCTAAACCAAGTTGCCTGTCCCATTGCTCCCAGCCACGTGACTGCCCCCTTGGCCAACCACAGGAGGAGGGCCACAAAGTTCCCGAGCAATGTGCCCACCGTCAGTGAACACCAACAGCCGGAAAACCATCTACGCCAAACAGCTTCCTTCTTTTCTCCGTACTCTGAGCTCACCCCTTTTTATTTCTCACTAACTAGACATTCAGAACTGCATTGGTCAGCTATCACCAGGTAACAAACAACCACAAAACCTCCATGACAATGAGCATGTATTCCATTTTTGCATCTGTAGGGTGGCCCAGCTCGGGGGGGGCTTGACTGGGACATCTCTGCTGCACGTGTTCGCACCTCCTCCTCAGACCAGTGCTGTGCTGGGGGCCTGTTCTTCTCAAGGCAGCGCCCCCAACCCAGGAGGGCTTGCCCACTCATTCGAGTGCTTTTTATATTCTTCATTCACGTTATACTTGCTAACCTTCCCTTGCCCAAAGCAAGTCACACAGCTGAATCCAAAGCCATGTTCCCAGCTTTTTCAGTGCGAGGAATCCCAAAGTCACACGTCAAAGGCTGTGGACACAGGGAGAGTGGAAGAGATCAAGCCTCGAATGCAGTATTCCACAGGAAACAATGTATGTGCACCTCCATTTCCAGCTCTACTGGATTATTTGACGCTTCAATCCACTTCTTCCCTATTGTGTTCTCTCTTCCTGTTATCTAGAAAAGTTGTTTGGGATATGACTTAATGGCAAATTGATTTCATAAGGCAGCCATGATCATGGCTGGACATAACTTGACAGGATGCTAGAAGGCTCTTTTCTGGAATCATTCTCTTTTCCACCTGTTGGAAGAAGAGTATGATAGACAGTATGTGAGCTAACAAACTTCCAGGTTCAGTGAACCCTTCTGGAGCACGCCCTGCCTTCAGCTGGTTCTTACGGTTGGCTTAACCCTCTTCTCGGGTGCTGCTCCCTCCCTCCCTCCCCTTGATTTGGTCAGGTGTGAGTTAGGTCAGCAAGCTTCTCACCTGGAGCTTCCCCCACCACCTCAATGTGAGTTTCCTGCAGCAGAGACAGGCTCATTCATCTTTATCCAAACGGGTTGGTACAGCGCCTTCCTGAAATGGATGGTGTGCTCCCTGAGTGTGTCTGCCTTCTCCTGGATGATTCTTACGGGGCAGTTCTCTTCCATTGCTGTGGCTATCACTACTTTACAGATGGAGAACCTACACCCAGAGGAATGAAGCGACTTGCTTGAAGTCACCAGCCAGAGGAGGCCGGAGCAGGGCTCTTGCTCAGCCATCCTGAATCTGAGCCCGGGGCAGCTGTCAGGAGACCAGGGCTCTGTGGAATGTCCATGGTGTCCCTGAGCTCCTGCCCAGGCTGCTGGGCTGCATGACCACATCTCAGACTTGGCTTCCACTACCCTGGCAGGTGGCTTGATCTACAGGCAATAGCATGTACCAGAATGCCTCTGTGATGACTCACGATAGAAACGGTGTTAATCAGGAGCTGGGACTCGAACCCGGGTCTGTCAGACTCAGGCAGAAACATCTGGAATCACAGCCCCTGGGAGCAGCAGCAGCAAGAATGGCAGCCCACGTTTGCCAGGCGTGGGGCCAAGCACTGTGCTGTGTCGTTTTGTTGAAATCCCAGGCTGGCCCTTTGAGATGGTTTTGTTTTTATCCCTGGGAGGAAACTGAGGCTGAGAGGAGTGCTAAGTCCTGCTCAAGGTCACAGGAGAAAAGGCAGAGCTCAGCTCCATTCAGCTCGGCCAACCCCAAAGCCCTCGGTTGATGGGAGACTGTCCTCGCCCTCCCGGCCCAGCGCCCTTGGCCTGACCGGTGGGGCGCCCGGGCCCTGTGCTCCAGCCAGGTGGGCGGACTTGGGTTAACGGGGCCACTGCCTCCAGCTGTGCTCCCACAGCAGCCCGGCAGCCGGGCCCCTTCTTCTTGTGCAGGTGTGAGGCACCCAGAGGTGGCGGGGACCATGGGACATGGTCTGGGGGTCCCAGCGCTGTGCCTACAGGCCTCTCCCCACCTCTTTAGCCGGCAGCTGTGTGCGCCGGGAGAACCCCGTCAGAGCCAAAGACACGGTCAAAGACCTCAGGCTGCAGGACGGAGAGGAGCCCTGCAGCTGGGCTGGAGGCATGGGCTCCAGACGGACTCTGCACAGGTGCTCGCTTCTCTCTGACCCCCGCCGCCCAGACCTCCTCCCTCTGACCCGCACCCACCCAGGCCTCCTCCCTCTGACCTGCACCCACCCAGGCCTCCTCCTTCTGACCCCTACCCACCCAGACCTCCTCCCTCTGACCCCCACCCACTCAGGCCTCCTCCCTCTGACCCGCACCCACCCAGACCTCCTCCCTCTGACCCACACCCACCCAGGCCTCCTCCCTCTGACCACCACCGCCCCAGACCTCCTCCCTCTGGCCCCCACCCACCCAGGCCTCCTCCCTCTGACCCCCACCCACCCAGGCTGCCTCCCTCTGACCGCCACCCACTGGGACAGCCTCATGGGTGATTCCATGCAATGGCAGGATTTAGAACCACAGGTGTACACATTGTAAAACTGTGACTTGCTGTTTACTAAATGAGATCTACAGATACCTTTGAAACTGAAAAGCGCTCCGTGTTATTCATAGGCTCTTTGATGATTATATACTTCCCGTATTGGGACATGGTTTCTTTTATATATTTTGCCAACATTATAAAGTCACAAAGGGGACCAGGAATTTTCTTCTTGGCAGTGGTGGTCTGTTATTTCCCTGCAACATCAAAAGGGACAGTTGTTTGATAAAACAAGGCTCCATGAACACCCTTGAGTAAATGAGAGAAAATTCCTTCAAAACATAGAAATCATTCTCTAGCTGGGTCAGACCTATGGTGGATAAGATCCCACTTTTTTTTAAGTACCCAGAACAGCCCGGCGTGCATACGGGTGTTGGATGAGAGGCCACAGGCAGGAGCATGGAGGTGCAGGCCCCGCAGCTCCTGTTCCAGACAACGGTGTGGACGAAGGTGGGTGCCCGACGCCTGATCCCTTCCCTGTCGTTCTCAGTGTCCCAGCTCTCATTCCTATCCCAAGGGTGCCTTCTATGGAAAGCCTAGTTAGTATCGGAAAGTGACATTTACATCGGAAGATAGTGGTGTCCTTTCCGATTAGGAGAAACATTCCTTCTAGTTATAGAAAAAGCACTATTTTTCCCCATTCAGATATAATGATCACGTGACAAGTGCCAGGGACACAAAAGCGCCAGACCAAGAGCCATCTGTTCTTCCCAGGCGTCTTCAGTCACTCGGAGCCAGGTTGGCAGTGGCTGAGCGGCTTTGTTCAAAAGCAGGACGAGAACCAGGATAGGGGCGCCTGACAGATTCCGCTCCTCCGTGCCCTGATGGAAGAACCGGGGGGCTCTGCACTTCCAAGGCTGGGGGGTGCTCTGGGCGGCATGGCATGCAGAGCGGGGTGGCCCCATCCGCGGGGCCTGAGGACCTCCAGGTCAGCCGTTCATCCTGGTCACCGAGGTGATGACAGTGGTGCCGCTGGGAGCGGCGTGATCGGTGATCTGTTTATTCCTTGTAGCATTTTTGTCATTTCTAAGTTTTCTGCCGTGAAAATGCAATAATTATTTTTGCAGGAGGCAAAAGACTATTTCTAACTGGCAGCAAAACCCCCTTCGTGAGAAGTTTTAGTCACCCGCACTCCTGTGTGTCTGGACAAGAAATGGTGCTGCTTCTGTTCTTGGCAAGTGCCCGTGAGTGTCCCCTTGCCTCCCGCCCTCCTGGCCGAGGAGAAGGGCAGAGGGGGAGGCTCGGGCTGCGACTCAGGGCCTGTGGGAAGAGCTGACTTTGCAGGCCGGCCTGCCTTGTTCCTCAGCCTCCCCACCTTGCTGAGTAGGGACATGGCCTCGGGCTCTGGGTTTTCAGGTGACTTACACCTGCACTTCCTTTGCCTCCCAGCTCAGTCATCTCCTCCTCAGGGAGGCCAGTTGTGTCCACGGCACACTGCCCCCTTCTAAGAGCACACAACCCGCTTAGAATCTCTGCTCACCCTTATGGGTGAGCTTTGCCCTGGTCTCTCTCTTCCCCCTGGAGACTCCACCTGGGTAGAGACCTTATCTAAGGATTACTTCTTACCTCTTCCTCCCCATGCTAGAAGAGTGCCTGGCACATAGCAGATGTCCCACGAGTGTTTGTGGGAGACTCAGGACAGTACTCAAGGGCGGGCACTGAGCATTCATTCTCTGCGAGGGCAGTGCACACGTGCGTGTCACATGTACCCAGCACAAGCACTCACCACCCCTTGGGGCTCTGAGATTCAGGTGTTACTCAGATCTATGCACAGGTGGAGAGCAGGGGTCTGACTCACAGCGCAGGCTCTCCCACTGAGCAGCGCTCCCCGGCCAGTCTGTCCTCAGCGTCATTCACAACCAAACCAGACTGTCCCAAGCCCCAGACCTCAGGACCCCTGACCCTCCCAGCTTGGGAGCTCCAGTCAGCCTCCTGACTTTGCTTCCCTTCCCTCTCCACCCAGAGAACAAGCGTTAATACTTGTGTGTGTTTGTGCGTGTGCATGCATGTGCGTGTGTGTGTGTGTGTGTATGCACGATCATTTGGACAATTTTATGGATCCTTTTCCACTTAGTACATCACAAACATTTTATCATATTATTAAATTATTCCTTGAAAGATTCTAAATAGCTGGATTGTAATCCATCCTATAGAAATATCATATCTTGGGGCACCTGGGTGGCTCAGTTGGTTAAATGCCTGATTCTTGATTTCAGTTCGGATCATGATCTCAGGGTCATGAGATCGAGCTCTGCAATGGGCTCCATGCTCAGCGTGGAATCTGCTTGAGATTCTCTCTCCCTCCCTCTGCTCCTCCCCCCACTGGCATGCTCTCTCTCTCTCTCTCAAATACATAAATAAGATCTTAAAAAAAGAAATATCATATCTTATTTAACTGTTTCCCTACTGTCAGACATCCAAACTGTTGCCAATTTTGTAAAATCTTGTTAATTTTGTAAAGAATTCTTAACGATTGTAGTTCCGTGAGCTCACCTTGTTTATTTCCTGAAGGAGAGTCCTAGAGGAGAGGTACTAAGTCAAAGGAGAGGAAATTTTTATGGCTTCAGATATGTTATTCACCTATTCCAGCATGATATCTTCAATCAAAAATTTGCCAGTTTGTTAGAAGAAAAAAATCAAATCTTTTTTTTCATTTCCATTTCTTTGCATCGTGACAAGGTCACGATTTTTAACATAGATCCTGGGCCGCTGCTCAGAGAAGAATGCAAGGATCCTGCCACTTATGTCATTTTATTGGTTGTGACATTTTTCCATTGTATGGATGCATTGTTTATTCACTCTTTCTTTGAACAAATATTAAGACCCCACTATGGGGGCACCTGGGTGGCTCAGTTGGTTAAGCGACTGCCTTCGGCTCAGGTCATGATCCTGAGGTCCTGGGATCGAGCCTTGCATTGGGCTCCCTGCTTCTCAGGGAGCCTGCTTCTCCCTCTCCCTCTGCCTCTCCCCCTGCTTGTGCTCTCTCTCTCTGTCAAATAAATAAATAAATAAAATCTTTTTTAAAAAAAAAGAAGAAGAAGACCCCACTGTGTGCCAGGTCTGTGCTAAGCACTTGGGAATTCAGCAGTGAACAAAAGACTAGAGTCCTTGCCTTCATGAGGTTTATCTTCTGTTAGGGTAAGGAAGACAGTTAAGGAGTAAACATATAGGGGATCAGAGAGCAATAAGCACCACAGAACACAAGCAAGGACAGGGGAAAGGGAGGGAAATGTGGAATGTGGCTCAGGCATGTTCTAAAAACCCTGAAGGATGTGTGAGAACAGCAAGTGCAAAGGCCCTGAGGTAGAAAGGCGCTTGCTGTATTTGAAGCAAAGCAGGAGGCTTGGCGGCTCTGAGCAGAGTGAGCAAGGAAGAGAGTCACAGAAGTGAGGTCAGAGAGTATTGCGGGGTGGGGGGGGCGCTGGGGAGGGCCGTTGTGAAGCTCTGCCTGTTACTCTGGGCAATCTGTGAAGCCTTTTGAGAGGTTTGCTTGATCTGACATGCACTTTAAAAACATCATCCTCAGAGGAAGATGACTATGGCTCTGTGATTATGGCTCTGCTCTTGCTTACCCCTCCATCGAGAGAACAAGTGTTAATACTTGTGTGCGTGTGTACATACATACTTTAAAAGATCATCCTCAGAGGAAAATGACTGCACGTGGAAGCAGAGAGACAGTTGCCGTACTCGGTGCAAGAGACGATGGTGGCTTGGACCAGGAGGTAAGGATGGAGCAGTCAGCTTCCAGATACGTACTGTGAAAGCAGAGCCCCTGGGATTTGTGGGTGGTTTGGAAGTGGTGGTAGATATTTCACAGGTGACTCCAGGGCTAAGTTACTGGAAGGACAGTCTCCATTTGTCAAGGTGGAGACCTCAGAGGACCGTGGTTTGAAGTTGATGAGGCAAGAGAGAAGGAGGAATTTTACTTTGTGAAACTTGGATGTTCTTTCTTGTTTATGAGGTCACTCTGACCCAAAGCTGTCTAGGAGTCAGCCACGCCATTCCCTACTGCTTTAGTGGTGTCGTGGCTCGGCCACAGTTAGAGGTCTATTTCTCACCCACTAACAACCTAAGCAGGTGGCCACTGATATCCTTACATGTTTCTAGACCAAGCTACACTCCTCTGGTTATATCAAGTTTATGACATGTTAATATCTGGCAGGTCAAAAACTTCATTGCTAGCCTTTCCCAAGAATTCGTGGCAATTCTCCTATATTTATTTCTCCATATCAATTTTAGTGTCCATATATCTGATGATTCTCCCAAATATCCACTGAGATTTTTATTAAGATTTTATTAACTTTATTTATAATTTGAGATCTTTTGAAATGGAGTCTTCGCATCTGGGATCATAGTACACGTCCCTTTGTATTCCAACCTTGCTTTGACAGCCCCTCCGTAGAATGCGCGTAGCTGTCTCTGTGTAGGTCTTACGCTTTCATATGAAATTTATCCCAAAGTATTCAAGAGCTTGTCACCAACGTAAATGTGGGTTGTTTCCACAATACAATTTCTAATGAGTTATAATTACCGCCCAAAAAATAGTATTGCTGTTTTGTATTTTTGGCTTTATTCCAGCCACTTTCCTCACTATCTTGAGATTTTCTAGTTGTACAGTCACATCCACAAATAATGATGAATTTCGTTTTTCAACCTTCATACGGTTTATTTCATCTTCTTGTTTTATTTCAAAAGCTGGAGCCTCTAAAAATGTGAATAGTAGAACTGACAGTTAAGCGTGCCTATCTTGTTTCGGACTTTAATGCTATGTTACCCGTTTAGTATGTTTGCAGATGGTGTCTGGCTAATACTCTCATTTAAGGAGAGAGTATTACACACAGGTCTTCATTTTATTTCTATGTGGTATAGCTATTGTATTCTAGTGTACACCATTTCTATCAGGAATAGCTGCTGGCTTTTATTAAATGCCTTTTTTGCCATCTGTCGATATGTGACCTAACGTAAGGAATTGAAAGGTCTGCTAATTCTTGAAGGACTCTTATACTGGGAATAAACCCTAGTTGATTTTTTATTTAAAAATAATGGTGCTAAATATTCCTAATGGTCTTTTTAAAAATGTTTTAATGTCTTCACATTAGTGCCCATAAATTAGGTGGGTTTATATTTTTTATTTCAAGTGTTTATCATATTTTGGTATTAGGGAAATATATATAATGAGTTGGAATACTATAGATGCCTTTCTGTGTTCTGGAATAATTTGACTAATGTAAAAATTATTTATTGCTTAAAATGAGATACAGCTTGCCCTTAAAATCAGTTAGATTTGCACATTTTTAATAATAGATGGTAGCTCTTCTAACAGCTTTTTCAGTTTCTTTTATGGTTACCTGTCTATTCAGGCCTTTCTAATACTCAAGTTAAATTTCGTAATCTCTATTTTGCTTAAAAATGATTCAATTTCCTCTAGGGTTGAAACCATATTAACCCAGGGTTGCATAATCTGCTTTGTGAGAATTCTTCTATATCTGTTGGTAGAATGAGAGGATTTCCAATTTGTTTTGTGTTTTAAAACTTTCAAAGAGCGCTCATATATACGGTCTCATGTCAGCCCTTCCTATTCCTCCTGGATAGATGAGGAAACTAAAGGGAAAGGGGCCCCCAGGGGCTTACGCGGGACCACACAACGCATTAGGGGCAGAGTCTAACCTCAGATCCGGGACTCCCACCTTCCCTGCTAGACTTGTCCACCTGTGTTCTTCTCAGCTGTGTCCACTGGGGGCTCATCCTTCTCAGGGCACAAAGGAGCGCCAAGTGTCAGGACATACTTGGAGTATGACTCTCCTTCTGGAGGAGGCTCCTTTGCACTCTGAACACCAACACCTCTTGGAATGTTTAGGCAAACAGCCAGGTGCTTAGCTGTGGGAGGTGAGCTGTAACTGTTTGGAAATGTATCACATCTACCAGTAAGGTCAGTCTCATTTTCAAGAATAGGAAAAGAAAGGCACCCACTTGCTTTGAATGGCTCCAAGTGGATGTATTTAAAAGCTTCTGTTGACTGTTCAGTGGTTGAAGATGAGACGGACTGTGGTCCGAGTGTGTGGGATCACGTTTTTGAGGGTATTTCCAGAAGCATCCTGTGTTTGATGCAACTTCATAAAGTAACATTATGCTCTGTCCTGAAGGATAGTAACACAGAATATATATATTGCTGTGGAATTGCTGAAAAAGAGACATGACCAAGTTTTTTTTTAATTTAAATTCAATTAGCCAACATACAGTACATCATTAGTTTCAGATGTAGTGTTCAATAATTTATCAGTTGCATATAACACCCAGTGCTCATCACATCACATGCTCTCCCTAATGCCCATCACCCAGTTACCCCATTCCCCCACCGACCTTCCCTCCAGCAACCCTCAGTTTGTTTCCCAGAATTAAGAGTCTCTCATGGTCTCCCTCTCTGATTTCTTCCCATTCAGTTTTCCCTCCCTTCCCCTATGATCCTCTGTGCTATTTCTTATATACCACATGAGTGAAACCATATGATAATTGTCTTTCTCTGATTGACTCATTTCACTCAGCATAATACCCTCCAGTTCCACCCACGTCAGTGTAAATGGTAAGTACTCATCCTTCCTGATGGCTGAGTAATATTCCATTGTATATATGTACCACATCTTCTTTATCCATTTATCTGTCGATGGACATCTTGGCTCCTTCTACAGTTTGGCTATTGTGGACATTGCTGCTATGAACATTGGGGTGCAGGTACCCCTTTGGATCACTATATTTTTATCTTTGGGTTAAATACCTGGTAGTGTAATTGCTGGGTTGTAGGGTAGCTCTATTTTTAACTTCTTGAGGAACCTCCATACTGTTTTCCAGAGGGGCTGTACCAGCTTGCATTCCCACCAACAGTGTGAGAGGATTCCCCCTTCTTCACATCCTTGCCAACATCTGTCGTTTCCTGTCTTGTTAATTTTAGCCATTCTGACTGGTGTGAGGTGGTATCTCATTGTGGTTTTGATTTGTATTTCCCTGATGACAAGTGATGTTGAGTATTTTTTCATGAGACGTGACCAAGTTTTAATACTAGTTGGGGGGATTAAACGTGAAAATCTTGTAAAGGTCTTAGCACAGTGCTGCTCATCACGAGAGCAATTATAGCTAATAGTCACGACAGGTTTTGATGGAGGAAATGGAGCGGATTTCAGAATTCACCCTCATTGGGAGACAGTTCTCATGCATTGTCACCCTCACGTTCTCACAGAGTCTGGTGTCCCCTCCCATCCCACAGCCTCACCTCTTCCTCAAACTTCAGGAGCTGAACTGCTGAGGCAACAACCACAGGTCTGGTTTGGGGGGCCTCTTCCTGCTTGCAGCAAGTAGGTGGATGTCAGCACTGCTTCCCTAGGCCTGCCCACTCCCCCTGACCCCTGTCCCCTCACAGAAGGCTCAGGATGCAGCTGCCCTTTGAGCCCCAGTCTCCCAAGTCTGGCTTCATCGCGAGCTAAGTCTGTCCTCCTCACTGGCCCCAGGGTGAACACAGAGACCTTTGTCATCCTAGCATCTGCTGGTGATCACTAAGTAACTTCCGTGTCTGCTATTCCTCCTGTCCTGCCTATCTACCACCTGTCCCACCTGTCTACCATAGTGATCATCAGCACGTGTGGAACGTAGGCTGTGGTCCTCCCCAGGCTCCTCCCTGCTCACCTTGCCTGGCCCTCTCGCCTGCACATAGCCTATACATCCAGTAAGAAGGTCCTTCTCTTCCCCCCTTTCCCCACAGCCCATTCCTCCTCTCTCCAGAAAGCGGCCCCTGAGTCCAGGCTACCGCTCACCCGCTCCAGGCTCGCAGGCACCATGGACAGCGCCATGAGGCCCTGACCTTGGGCTCCTGACTGCCCAGGAGAGGTTTAGAATGGCAGGCTCAGTGGGCCTGCTCCACGGCCCTGCTCAACCTCCAACCCCACAGATTCTGCATTCGCCAGGATTAAGTCCCCGTGGGCCTCAAAGTTTTAGGCTTAAGGGAACACTTAGCCAGCCGTGGTGCTGCAGCATCATGTAGTAAGGGCCATCAAAAACTGCCTTGCCAATTCTAACCGCTGTGAGTATAAATCCACTACACTGATGTCCAGAAATAAAAGCAGTCTGGATACACGTTTACTCCCTTACCTCAGAGCACACACTCGCTGTGTGTTTGTGAAGTAAACAGAAGGACAGACCAAATGAGTGAATGGATGAGAATAAAGGCCTGCCCTCCCCAGGGCCGGCTCCACATGTCCCCCTGCATGGTGGCCCTGACTTGTGTGTGGCTCCCTCTCTGTGGCCAAGGGACCCAGGCTTCCCCTTCAGCCAAGTCTGAACCTCTGGTTGGATCCTGTCTGAGACCCGCGTGTGGGTGGTGGCACTTTTCCTCACCAAGCTGGGGCTCCCCCAGGACCTGCCATGGGTGGTGGGCCCAGGGCCATGAGATGATTTATTATTTATTATATGGATCAATCTTTCTTCTTCTTTTTTTCCCCAGACTGCTGCCGAGTGGGCTGAGAAAATGCCCAAAGGCCCGCCGCCCACATCTCCCAAGGAGACGACAAACCAGGAGCTGTTGGCTCGCCTCCACAAAGCCGTGGGCTCCCATTACCGCACAATTGCTCAGGAGTTTGAGAACTTCGACACCATGAAAACGAACACCGCCTCCAGGGATGAATTCCGGGCCGTTTGTTCCCGCCATGTCCAAATTCTGACAGATGAGCAAGTAAGAAATGCATTTGGTTCATTGTCCTAGGCAGTGTTATATGAGCATCAGGCCAGAATTTAGGGCTGATCTCTATTTTGAAAATACTGCAAGGTTTTGGGGGGTGTTGTTTCTATTGTTGTTGTTATTGTTTTGTTTTCAATCTTACTGAAGACTCACAGGAGCCTTCTGTTTGTGTAACAAGTATGAATTGCACCTTTTCAATCAGGGTGCAAATGTCACTTTTATTTTTAAAATCAAATTAAACTCTGCTCCAGCAACCACACTCCCTCTTCCTTCCCTGGATAATCCCTGGGCTTATGTGACCCAGAGAGGCAACTAGTCTCTCCCCACACCTGAATGGGGCAACACAGAGCCTATGAGTTGCTCTGGACCTCCCGCCACCCCCCCCCCTTGCCCTCTCCCTGGTTCCGTTGCTAGTGTTTTCAGAAGCTCTGGGGATACCGCCATGGGCAGGCTGGTGACATGCCCACCCCACAGGCTGGACACAGGCCACCCTCTCTGAGGCCCTCCTGCCCATCACAGAGGCCTCAGAAGAGATTCTCAGCAGTTTCCTCCTCAAAAACTGAATGGTGCTCTTCTTAGCTCTGATAACCTGTTGCCCTGGCTTCTCTGCCCTCCATGACCTTCCAAGGCTAAGAGCACCTCCCAGCAGGATGGCATCCTGAGGGTCTGCCTTGCTTACTAACTTCAGTCAATAATATCACTAAATGTTAGTGCCCGGGGAGCAGTTCCCTGGGTGGCTTGTTCCTCACTGTGACCCAAACGGGAAAACAGAGCCTGGCACAGAGCAGGCGCTCAGCAAGTCCCGGTGAATGGATAGGTCACGGGTTTAGTGTCCATGTTCTCCACCACCACTGTCCAGTGGCCAAACAGCTGGGATAACACAGAGCACCAGTGATCCAAGCGCAGAAGCAGAGTTCCCTCCCCCACAGAAAATGCACTGCTTCAAGCACTCTCCACTTGTCAAACAAGCTGGTGCCCTAATCCCAGAGAATAACTCAAGTGAAAACTGAAATCCAAAATACTTATGAAAGTAGCCCCACCTCCGTCCTTCCTCTGATTCTGCTCAGGCTCAGCCCGGGTAGCTTCCCACAGCTCCCAGGTGGAAAGGTCACTCTCGGCTCCCAAGTTGGGTCACTCCACTCTGAGGCCCCGTTTTCTCAGGGTTTAAGGATTAAGGACTAAGAGTATTCACAGGGAGGGGTGATCATCACACACGACCCCCTCCCCACTCAGGCCTCTGAACTCACCACCCTACAGAATGAATTCATTAATAATGAATAATATGAGCATCAGATTTCACTTTCCTAAAATATCAGTTTTTTAAAGTGTTATGATCCTTTTCGCTAAACAAATTAAAGTGCTTTTCCCTCAACAGTTCAGTCCCATAGATCATCAAAGCTGAGTGAGATGGCTATTTGCAAATACTTCTCTGCATTACCATAAATGGAGAGAAACCTTTAAAATTAATCCAGTTGCATTTATTATTCTATGGGGCCAACTAACAAAGGTTTTGCTAATAAAGATTTTTCATTTCATCTAAATGAGTAAAATTTCACTCTAATTATCGATATAAATTAATGACACGCTGGCATATCTGGCATGTATAACAGAGAATTGGATTTTAATTGTCCACTAAGAAAGCTTCCACCATCCCCAGCACATCAAGCCCCCCACCTCTCCAGCAAAATCAAGCACTTATTTTTAAATGCTGCCTTCTAAAAATACGCGGACACATCTCAAATATAGTCTGCGTCATCGAGGGCATCAAAGTCTGGCATAAGTACCATGGTTTAAGTTGGGGGATGATTAGCAAAAATTGTGCTCTATTTGGGAAGGGTGCTTCTGGATATAGACTGGCAAACAGGAAGCCAAAGCCACAGAGATCCATGTTTTCTCCTTGCATGAGTCATGTACTGGGACCTTCTTGGTTGGATGGTACAGTGTCTGTACGGGGAGACACAGAAGTAATTTGGCACCCCTAAAGTGTCTGGGCCTCTCTTGCCATTATTCAGAAGGGTTCCCTGAAGATGCTGGGACAGTTCCAACCATGTTAACCAGCATCCGAATAGAGATCTTGTGTCTTGATTTATCTGCATTATAAAAACTAGCTCATCCTAAAATAAAATCCAACCATCACGAATCTGAGAGGTCAGCTTTCTTGACCTACAGAGCTCTGTAAGCAGGGCAAGTGCCTCATCTTTTGAAATCTTTTGGTGTAATTAACCTTTCAGAAGAGGAGAGCAACTCTCCGAGTGGATGGAGTTGGAAACTGATGGGCCTTCGTGACTCTGCAGAAAGCGTGCTATAAAGGGCCATAGGAACTGGGTCCACTTGGATATGTCTTAAGAAGATAGGGACCGGGGCGCCTGGGTGGCTCAGTCGTTAAGCGTCTGCCTTCGGCTCAGGTCATGATCCCAGGGTCCCAGGAAGCCTGCTTCTCCCTCTCCCGCTCCCCCTGCTTGTGTTCCTTCTCTCGCTATGTCTCTGTCTGTCAAATAAATAAATAAAATCTTTAAAAAAAAAATTTAATAAAAAAAAAAGAAGATAGGGACCCACAGAGAGAGCCTCTCCTGGTCAGGCAATTTAGATCAGTCCCGGTGACTGCGTGGGGACTTCGCTCTATTTGCAGCTATGTTAGGGAAAGGAACCATTAAGCATTTCTGAACACTTCAGATGTGGTGTTTCTTAAACAGACACCTGTAGGAGGTGAGAAGCATTCAGGCAAAGAACAAACAACCCTTCAGGCAGGCAGACCTGGGTTTCAGTGCTGCTTCTGCACTTGTCCAGCTGCGTGACCTTGGACAAGTTACTCAACCTCTCTGGGCTTCATTGTCCTTGAGCTTTGTTTGAGTTTGTTGTTGCTGCCCTTACCGTGAGGGTGCCCGGTGCACAGGCATCAGACTCCTCCAGCAGGAGACAGCCGTCACTGTGTGTGGGGTGTGGGCCCAGGGATGCCAGGCGCCTGCCGAGTATTCTACTCTGTCTCAGCGGTCAGCGGGCCCTATACATCTGGCCACAGGATGGTGTCTCCCCTGCGCTTGGTGCTCATCACTCGGTGCCAGGTTTATGCAGGGTGGTGGTATATCTTGGCATGCCTGGTCCAGCCTGGTTTAGGCAGGGCCTGGGCCTCTGGGCCTCAGGGGAGGCATGTACCTTTTCCATGCTCCTGCCCTGGACGCCCCCTCTGTGGCAGTCAGACTCCGCCTTGTCTCTCTGGTGGGTCTTGGGCAAGGAAGTTTCCCATTCCCCTGCAGGGTAGCTGACCTCTGACCTTGCTTTGTATAGGTGCAGACCCTGGGGTTGCTGCCCCTCCTCCAGGCCTTTTGCTGCCCCCTGGGGCCATGGATCTGTGGCTGGGCCCTGAGGGAGAGGGTTCCTACCCCCCCAGAAGCAGAAGTGTTTGCTTCTTCCTTCCCTCCCCCAGGGGTCCTGGTCTCGAGTGGGTTTGCTACGCCTCCCCCAGCGGCTTCAGGCTTCCACTTCCCATGAGAGAAGGGTCTGGAGAAGTGAGGAGCGTTGCACATCTATCCATCCTGTGCATTGTCTCCAGAGAAGCAACAGAGGCCAGTGGAGGAGAGCATGTGAGCGTGAGCATTCCCTGCGTCTGGGCCTCCCAGGCATGCTAGCCTCACATGCCAGCCCACACTTGTCCTGGACGAATCTGTTAACATTTTAGCTGATTTCTGCCCAAGCTCTGCCAGGCGTGAGAGCTGGGGTGTCTGGCTGTCTTGGAGACTTGGGGCTCCTTGGCTTTCAGTCCCCTTGGCTCCCTAGAGCCTCAGCTCTCTGATTGGCTCAAGCACGGTTCCGATTTGGTAGATATTTGGCTTTCTCTTGTTGTTAGGATGGGAGTGGCGTTCTCAGGCAGCTTTCCCCATCACAGGAGTGGACCCCAAAGTCAGATATTTTTAAGTGTTCAGAAGGTAGTTACTACTCTGCGTTTGAAGGGGACATTTCAGGAAGGTCACGATCTGCCACCGTGACGTGGAAATTTACTTGCTTTCAACTCATTCACAAACCACTAGAATTTTGCCTGGGTTTCATGCCCAGCTCACAGGCCTGTAATTTCAGAATACACTCTCATGGTGCCCATTTCCAGTCCTCTTGATGCCTCTCCGGTCCCCAGAGCCCCCACCAGCCTCCATCCTGCACCCAATCTTTAGGCTCTGTCAGTGTTCTGGGGTGTGACAATCTATCAGGGGCTTCCATTTCCCACCCACCCAATTCCGCGTACTCCTGGCAGCATTCATTCTGCCTTTCATGGTGCAGAGAGGATTTCCATGGTCCTGCCTTGACTTTAATTGTACCACAAGATTTAATTAGGAGTTGGTCCATCCCTGCCCCTTCTGCTGGACCAGGAGACACCATTGTTGTCCCTGTGGTTTTGTAAATGTCCTCACTCCCATGCATCAGGTGTTTACCGCATCCTCAAGCACTCTCACCCTTCTTTGTATTTACCCTTGATAACACGGCCTTTCTCCTCCTTCCTCCCCCGTGTCGCTAACACAGGAGTGCAGGAGAGCCCTCCACAGCCCACTTCCCCTTGTACAGCCGCATCTTGCTCTGCTTCCTGAAAGCCTGTCATGAGGAATGGGATTACAATACGGCTTCGTGCCCTCTCTCCCTCTTCATTTTTAAAGGGTCTTACCATTGTCTGATGAGTCTTCTGTGAGTGTTTTAGGACGTTCAGCAAACATTTCTAGAGCACCTGCTGTGCACCAGCCCCTTTGTGAGATGTCCAACATTTAAAGATGCATCTCAGACGACCTTCAGAGAGCTTCAGGACCAGGCAGGGAGATGTCACCTGCAGAGGTGGCTTCAGCACAAGGTAGAGAAGAGCGCCAGTCATCTGTCTCCTGGGTTTGGGAGAATTTTCCTGGAAGGAGACAGGTGGCAGGGCCTCCTCCTGTTTGGGGGTGCTTACTGCCCTTGGTGATGGTGAAGTCTCTCTGAGACCACGTGGTCACTTTCCCAAGCTCTCTTGCTTCCACACAGGGGCCTCTTGGAGCCATCCTTGTAACTTCCCGCAAATCTACAATTCTTTTGAAGTAAAAAGTTGAAAACATTAATCAAGAATATTGTCCCAAACTAAACCTTTTTCCCTTCTTGGGGCCTGGAACATTCCCTGTCTCTTCCCCACCACTCAGTGCTTCATTTCCGGAATTTCAAATAGAGACGGTAGAGTCTCTCATCATTGCCTTTGGGAAACCCAGAGGCCAGAAGCGCTGGCCAAGGTCAAGACCCACAGGAAGGAGGGGACACAGCTCCCCATGGCGTGTGCTGGAGGCTGGGGCCCCACCAGTTCTGAGGGGCTCTAAAAACCAACTCGGAAATAAGTTACCCCTTTTCTTAGCTCCCCAAAAGCCCTCAGTCATCAAAAGTGGCTCATGTAGGAGGCTGGAGGCACTTTGCTCTATCCGTGCTGGTGTGGTCTGGATTGCATCCTGTGACATCAGACGAGACCAGCCCAAAGCCAGAGGCTTCCCTCCGGTTTCCCAAATGCCTCCCTTTCCGGCTGCTGGGGAGGTAACGCTGGCCCCTTGGGGGCCGCGCACCATGGCTGTGAGCACAGCGGCGGAAGGCAGCGGCGCCTGGCCGGGTGGTGGCAGAACTCAGGCGCCAGTGAGAAGGAGAAGTGAGTCTGGCTGGGCTTCCCCGGGGCCGAGGTGGACCAGGCATTGATTTGCATTTCCTCCCAGAGTGTCCTTATATACTGCGGCTCAGGCTCTGTGACTAATCACAACATTTAATGGCCTTCAACTGCTCACTAAGGGCCCAATTCAATTAAAAAATGTCCTGCGGAAGCCATGAATAATCCTCTCGTCTTTGCTGTTCGTCTTATGGAGGCTTCCATCAAGTGGAGGCCGAATGGGTTTTTTTCTTTTTCAATTTTTTTTTTTTTATCGATGTGGGCCTCGGACCCCTGCCGACGTGAGCGCTGGCCTTCCCTAGCTTCCATCCGCTTCTCGGGGGCGCCGCGGGAGACCCTGCTGGGCTCTTACCCTCACCCTGGGACTGATTTCTGCTTCTTTTCCAGTTTGACCGACTGTGGAGCGAGATGCCGGTCAATGCCAAGGGCAGGCTGAAGTACCTGGACTTCCTGAGCATGTTCAGCTCCGAGAGAGCGGCAACAGCGCCGACCGCTGGCAGTTCGGTCAAGGCCCCAAGAGGCAGCAGTGTTCCCGAAGTCCTGGACGGAAGCAGGTCTGCAGCATCATCACCCACTCACGACCTGAAGGCAGGGTTGAAACCTCCGAGCCACCCCTGTGTGAGTCCTTCTCTCCGTAGTGCCACCATCACCGGGGCCCCAAAGCCCCAAACCCCATTGGACCGGAGGGGACCTAGAGTTCCCAAGGGGCAGGTGACTGAGAAGGTGGCCCGGGTAGAGCCTGGGGTGGGGACACAGGAGAGGAGCCCACAGGTGGGTCCTTAGCACTCGCCTGCCTGGAGCAGGGAGGGAGGAGGTATGAGGAAGGGTTGGGTGGAAGGGAGGCGTGGGGGTTGGAAGGAGGAATAAGGAGGCTTCGGGGCGGGAAATGAGTACAGGAGCAGGGGCAGAAGACTCTAGATGTCAGCAAGCTAGAGTTTCATCGGGCAGGAAAGCAAATGCGCTGTGGTCGGTAGGCACTGTGTGCGAGGGTCCAACTGTGTGCCCTGCTGTAAAGTGTTGCACCCATTTTACAGTTGAAGATACTGAGGCTCTAAGAGGTGTCCTCACATTAGACACAGAGACACCTAATTTCAAACCGAGGCCTGTCTAACTTTGCAGCTCTGCCCCCGGGCTGAGCCGCCCAGCTTGGGGTATAGGAAGGAGGCAGGCCTCTCTGAGGCTCTTGCCTCATCCGCAGGAAGGATGATGGTGTCTCCAGGGAAGGGGGCTTGAGAAGATCCCAACCATGTTCTTAGGGCAGCCGTTGCTGGGCTTTGTGCATGATGAGCACTCGGAGACAGGAGTTATCATTTGTTCATTCAGTCAACACACGTTTACTGCACACCTACTCTGTGCTGGGTCTTTTCTAGAGCTGAGAATGAACAAGGTGCCTGCCCTTGTGGAGTTTACATTCTTGTCAGAAATAATGGCCACGAAACAGTAAACAATAAGTATTTAGCAAGTTGGAGATAGTGAGTAGAGCAGAATGAAGGGGGGGTCAGGAGTACCCCAGAGATGTCCACGTCCTAATCCCCGGGACCTATAACATGTCACTTTACATGGCAACAGAGAATCAAGGTTGCAGATGGAATTAAAGGTGCTCACCAGCTGACTTAAGACAGGATCATTCTGAAGTGGCCAGGAGGGCCCAAGGCAACCGCAAGGTCTGTAAATGGGGAAGGCAGAAGTGTCAGTGCCGGAGAGACGCCATTTGAGAAAGGCCCACCTGATGCTACTGACTTGGAAGGTTCAGGAAGGGACCATAAGCTAAGGAGTGTGGGCACCTGTAGATGCTGGAAAAGGTAAGAAATGGATTCTCCCTTAGAACCGCAGGAAGAGCTCAGTCCTGCTGACACCCTGATTTTAGCTCAGTGGGACCCATTTCAGGCTTCTGACCTCCAGAACCGTAAGAGAAATACCGTGTGCTGTTTTAAGCCACCAAGTCTGTAGATCTGTTATGGCAGCCATAGGAAACACGCTGGGGGGGGGGGGGGGGCCGGGGGGGCGGGCAGGGGGCCCAGCAAGGACTGGGGCTTTCACTCCCAGTGGGATGGAGCCCTTGTAGGTGTTTATGCAGAGGAGTGATATGGGCAGCATGCCTCCTTTAAAAGACTCCTGTGGATTCTGTGTGTTGAATAGAAGCTATGGGTGGAGTGGGTGCTGGAAGGGCGGGCAGAAGCAAGGAGAGGGGGAGGAGGCTGCAATGGTCCAGGGGAGAGGCCTGGTGGCTCCGAGCGAGGTGGGCAGTGGGGAGCCGGTGGCCAGAGGTCAGATGCTGGATGTGTCTTTGAGGTAAAGCCAACAGGATTTCCCAATGGATTAGATGTCAGGTTGAGAGAGAGAGAGTCCAGGATGGCTTCTAAGGTTTTGGCCTGAGCATCTGGAAGAAGGGCGTTATATCAGCCTAGATGGGGAAGGCTCAGGCGGCACGGGATTCAGGAGAAGGAGCAGGAATTCAGCTGAGTTGGTGACTGTAGTAGATAACCATAGGACGTGCTCAGGGGAAACGCCTGGGCCACATTCAATTCATTCCCTGGATTTAAATGGAAAATACAATAAGACCAAGAACAGCTTCATACTTGGTCCACGTAACTTCACAATATTGGACATTCTGGAACTGAGTGCAGGATTAGACATCCATGAAAATGACACATGACTCACTTTCTTTGATAAGACTCTTCCTCTGGTGAAAAATATGTTATTGTCACACACACACACACACACACACACATACACACACACAGTAATATGTTTAAATAACATCTCCTTATACTTAAGTCTTGGCTATATATTTATCTCCAAAACTATGTTGGTTATTGTGTTTAGGCACAAATACGGCCGGCTGATGGAAGTGAAAAATCAAGTGGCAGAATTACCACCCATTTCTTGCTCTTCATTTATTTCTGAGCGAATACTGCCTGAGAAGTTGTGAACCCAAACCTGAGCCCTGCCTGTAATTTTGCATTATCACTTCCATTTTGAATCTCACATTACAAGACAATTTCCGTTCCTTTCTCGCTAGACCCCCGCTAGTGCTGGCTCGGCGCTGGGCCCCCTGCCCTTGCAGAACTGCGAGCCCATAGAGAACAAGCTCCGGAAGAAAATCCATGGCTGCTGGCGAGAGCTCCTGAAAGAATGCAAAGAGAAGGATGTGAACAAGCAGGGCGAGGTCACCACGGCTGAATTCCTGGGTGCGTTCTCATAAGAGTGTCACCTGCTGGCGCAAGGCCACCACCCCCCCCCTTGTGGCAGGCTGGACCCCTCCATAAACGCTGCCTAGCGGGACAAGAATTCCTAAGACACCTCAACCCACCGCAGGGCACATTCGCGCCGGCATGACCAAGCCCACAAGCCGTGGCGTTCTCAGCATTAGAAATCATGGACTTGGTTGTGGTCTCTGGGCGGCATGAAATGTTCACAGACTTGGAGAGCTCGGGGAAGTGGGACAGGTGGGGGAGGGCTGTGGCTGGGGACACACCAGCCCACCCACTGCATCGGCTCCACTCTGTTGATCTGGTACTAACCACGTGTTGCTTTGATAAGCTGTTCAAATGACATCTGCTGGGTTTATACTTCCACTCATGGTTGCGTATTATTTATGCAGCATTTTACATTACAGGAAGGTAAATCTACCCTTGAAACCCTTCCTCTTGACCAATCTTTAGATCCCTTTTTAAGGAAAATGTTTTTCTCAAGAACCTCCAATATTAATATAAATCACTTCTATGATAGTCATGGCTTAAAAATGTGCAGACGAAACAAGGTGTAAACTCTTTAAGTGAACAGCTCCTACAAAAAATAACCATGTATAAATTAAATATAAAAGATGAAATCAATAATAATCAAGCATTGTTCCATTGATTTAACATGACATGTTTCTCTGAGACCAAATCAGCAATGTTGGTCTTAATGCGTGTTTGAGTTCCATTTGGTTTTTAGTTAATTCTTTTGATTTTGTGACTGATGAACCTTAGCTTGTCTGGCATTCACCATCGCCGTGTTTAATTTTTACCCAGGAACCCGCTGAGGGCACCAGTCCATTATCCTGCTCAGCCTATCTGGCTTCAGTAGTACATCCAAAATTCAATACTGTAAAAAATATGTACTTATTAATTTTCAGAGGTCATTCTGCATGTTCTGTGCCCTGCTGATGACCTTCTGCAAGTCGGAACAGTGAAGGCATTTTTCGGGCCACCCCTGTAGGCTCCCCAGCCCAGGCCCGTCCTGTCGCACGTGTCCTGTTTGGCACCACGTTCTGCTGTTTCCCCCAGCAGCATTTTGGCCTGTGCTTGGTTTGAGGCCACCATCTACATATATAAGGTCCACTCCCAGTGCTTTTCCTCCAGCCTCAACAAGTAGCATGGTCCTCCACTCCGCGACACTTTGTTGCTTTCATGAGGTCAATGGAAGGCTCAGTTTATTCAGTGTAAACTCAAATCTTATCCTACCTAAGTCTCTTTCAATTAGGAGTTGTCACTCCAAAAGAAGCTTTAGCTTTCTAACTGGTAAAGGATCGAACAGGGGCGCTAGTGCAAAGTGGGAACGAGTGCTGATATTCTGCCACCGACAGGTGCCACCAGTGTGGCATCGACATGATCCTAACCCCAAAGCCACACGCAGACCCTGAAATTGCACGGCACTTGTCTCCTAAAGATGGTCCAAGTATTCTAGAATAGGCTTTATATATTTTAGGTTGTTACTGGAATGAAGACTCAAAATGTGTAAATTCCTGTAGGCTAGCACACTCTTGAGAGTTGAGAAATACTTGGTCAGAGAGCCACGGCTGAACCCCCGCCCCCCCGTGGGGCACCTGCCAGGCCCACACCGCAGCACGTGGAACCTCCCCTTCTCCCCACGTCCCCAGCTCTGCCCTGACTCTGAGCCTTTGCTAGGACAGCTCCCAACCTTGTATGGGGAATACGCCGACCCTGACTCCGACTCTGTCCCTCCCTGCTCCTCAGTACGGCTTCCACGGTGCTCTGTCCGTACTGCTGGGACCACGCAGCGGCAGCTGCAAAACCCGAGGGCAGGCAAACGCCAGGACAGTGAGGTCCCAGCAGGATGCGGGGGACCCCTGTGTCCTCGCCGCACGGAGTGTCTGTCCAGCCACACCCACCATGAGCCTGTGAGCAAGGACCCAGCCAGGGCCCAAAGCAGAGAGAGCATCTCGGCAGGAGATGAATCAATGCGGGCATGAACAAATGAATGAGTGAGCAAATTGCCACCAGCTGAACCCATGTTTCTGTCTTTAGCTCTTGTGGAGAAGTTCAATCTGGACATAAGCAAAGAGGAATGTCAGCAGCTTGTCGTGAAGTACGATTTAAAGAACAACGGGAGGTTTGCTTACTGTGACTTCATTCAGAGCTGTGTCCTCCTGCTGAAAGCAAAGGAAACCTCCCTGATGCAGAGAATGAAAATTCAGAATGTGCATAAAATGGTACGCAGTCACTCTCAGGAAATGTGAGGGTCTGGGGCCAAAGGTTTCTCACCTCTCTCAATTCATTGTAAATTCGGATCATCTGGCTTCATAGAAATGAGGGACACAGTGGACATGGAGACTCTAGGAGGGGCCGCTGGCCAGTAAGGACCCACCTGTCACATGTCCCCGGTCTCACTGCCACCTCCCCATGGACCCCGAAAATTGGCTCAGATTTTGTCTATACACATATATGTGCATATCACACGTGTGTGATATACATGATAACTGTATCACATGTGCATGATTATAAATCTGGACACGTATGATAAGTGTGTCTACAGTACCTGTGTGATGTGTGCACGTGGGCGTGCATATTGCACTCATGGTATGCGCATGTACGTGCATGATAGATACACGTGTATATACACACTTGTGTGATGTGTGCGTGCACAAGCATGTGCGTGTGTATAGATACACTTGTCAAGCGGTTCTTTGCTGTCCCGTCTTCTCCATTACGTAAAGGCCCGTCCAGCACCAGCACTTTCCAGGCGAGCACATGACCCCCAGGGTCTGCTCAGTGGGCCCAAAGCCAGCTAGCTGGTGGGTTCTTCAGGGAGGCAAGAGGTGCAGGTAAAGGCTTTGAGAACATCGCAAACAGCTCAAAATTTCCTTTCTTGGAAATGATTCAGAGATTTTCTTTCTCTCCATCCGGGGCCCCATAAGGGCCTAGAGACCCAAGATGGGACAGTAGCCTGGCTCTCGGCTTCTCGGACTCCCACGGGTGGCAGACGCGGGATGACAGTAGCCCCTCCCCCAGCACACAGAGACACCTGTTTGGCCAACAAGAGCAGTGCGGCTGCGCGCACGATGCCTGGGGAGCAGCAATCAGTCGGTTCGCGGAAAAGGCGAAGCTGGGTCGGGGGTCACAGCAGAGTGAAACATTTTTAATGTAAACATCAGTGTGTGTTCATTCATCAAACAGCTGAGGCAGGCCAGACCCTTTCTTCCGGGTTGGGAGGGGGCGGTAGTTGGAGACTCATTATCTTTCTTGCTTAAACTGTACCCACGATGCATTGTCTACAATTTCCTTTTTGTTTTTTTGAAGAGGAATGAGAACCTAAAGATGCATAAATAGCAGTTGGAGGGCACTGTCCTGGGTTTTTACCTTTTTTCTCAATTATTTGTCAATTCTGCGATTCTCACCCACACCCAGTCCAACCAGTATTTTCACTGACTTGCCTTTCTCCAGTCTCTCTGAAACATGAAGCAAAAAAAAAACAAAAACAAAAACCAACTTTTTCCTGCTCCTATTCCCTCATCTGTGATAATTAGAGAACAAGTACCGCTAGCGCTGTCGACTTGGGGGACAAACAGCTGATTCCAGCCACCTCAGGCCTCGGCTGCAGGGGCTGGGGTGCCAGGCCGACCCGGACTGCCCCAGCCGGTCCCCGCCGGTCCCCGCCAGTCCCCGCCAGTCCCCGCCACACCCGGCAGCCGCAAGGTCACGATGGGTCAACCCAGCAAACAGTTGATCCCATGCAGAAAGTTTCTATGCCGCTAAATTTGTATGTAATTTTGTGCAAACTCAGGTCTCGTCTTTGTGTAGTTTCTGCTTTAGACAAGAGCTAGCATTGGAGGCTTAGGCCAAGTTATGGAAGAAGAACCTAAGGCTAAGACAGTTGCTTCTCTAGATCAGTTTTTCTGTGAGTAGCGAACAGGCGGTCTTCCTTAGATCTTCAGGGGACCCAGGAGCATAGGAGAGAACAATGGAAACCACGCAGCCTGCAAGGCCCCTGCCAGCTCTGGCCTTCCTCTGCCTCTCCGGGCCTCAGTTTCCCCTCTTGTAAACGAGGGGGAGATCCGCTGTGTTCTAAGGCCTGTGAAAGGTGACCCCTTCTGAGCCCTCCCCTGTGCGGAGACTGCGCATCCACACCGAGGGGCCGAAAAGCTGGCTCGTAGGCTCCTGAGATTGTGTTCAGTGACGGGACAGGTGCTCCACGACGGCCCCACTGGGAGGTAGCCCAGCACACTTCCCGTGTGCTCTGTCTCACGCCTCACCCCCCCAGCTCTGGACGTTACACCCAGACGGACCTCAGCTGCCACTCTGTGCTTCAGAAAGAGTCCTGCCTTCCCCCACATCCCTACCCTGGGTGCAGTGATAGGCAGGAGACTTCTCACCAGGAGCCTCTCCTAGGAAAGCGTGGGCCAGTGTCTCCAGAAGGCCTGCCCTCCCTGGTCCTGGGCCGTGTTCCAGTCCCGTCCCTCCTACAGGCTGCCGAGGCCCCCACCACACAAGTGAGGAGCTCAGGCCCGCTGTCTCTCCTCAGAGAAGCTCAAAGGGCCATTTCTTTTTCTAGTTCTTTGGGGGCCTTCTCGGCAACCTTTGACAGTGGAGACAGCCCTCTGGGGAAGCCACATGGGACTCTGCTTTCCGGCCACACCCGAGCTGGAGGCAGAGGCCTTCAGGGTGGGGATGGGTCGGTTGTCCTGAGCTAGGATGGGAAAAGCCTTTCTCGGGCCAGGCGTGGGTGGGGAGAGCCAGGAAGCATAGAATCCTTTCTTTCTCGAGTGCCGACCAGCAAATTGGGTAAATCGGTAGCTAATTGAAGCTATAGGATATCTGGTGAGTTTCCATCATGGGTGCTGAATGATGGAAAAATTGAAAGCAATTTAACTTTGCACTAATTTGTTTTATGTAATGCCATGTTAAAATTAAACTTTCCCAAAATGTGTTACACGTTATTGCCCACAGTTCACCTCTGTGATATTCAGACATGTGTTAGGGCGAAATCATGCTAAAATATGTTTTCAATCTAACAGCACCTAAATGAAATAATCACAGTGTAGTGTACTATCTAATGACAAGATATAATTACAACCTTGTGATTTTTTAAAAAAAAAAACTCTGTTCATTATCATAACCAACTTAGAAGACCCAAACTGAAATCTCTTTTTACCGCAAACTATTTTGCAATCGGCCAGCTATCTCTCCCTGGCCCTCTCTCTCCTCCATAACCTGGGAGGAGCAGAGCCCGGATCCGTCCTGATCCTGCCACTTCACTTCCCTGAGCAGCCCATCTCCCAGTCTGTGAAATGGGGATCAACGGGGCCACCTTTCTCCCAGATAAGGGGAGAGGGACAGGGAGTAAGTGACGTGTAATGAACAGCAGGGTTGGTGATCTGCCGTTATTGTTATGAGTCCTGCTTGCAGGCCCCGTTCTACAGTGGAGGGGGCCAGGGGAGCCCTGAGCAGGGGCAAAAATAGGACTAAGGCCCTCGAGGCGAGCTCACAGCCGCTGGGCTGTGCCTGTCTACCCCCTGCTACCCATTCAAAAGCTCCGTTCTCACCCCTTCTTGGTTTTGTGTGTGTGTTTTTTTTCCCCAGAAAGAATCTGGTGCTGAGACTTCTTCCTTTTATTCAGCTTTACTGCGTATTCAGCCCAAAATTGTGCACTGCTGGAGGCCGATGCGGCGTACCTTCAAAGCCTACGATGAGGGCGGGACGGGGCTTTTAAGCGTGGCTGATTTCAGGAAGGTGAGCTCAACTCTTGGCTGTCTGTTGCGTCTGAACAGGGAGCAGTGGCCAAATGCCAATGGCCAGAAGACCTCAAAAGAGGACCCCTCACCTCCCTGGCAAAGGCCCAGGTGTGAGCAGATGTCTGGGACCCCATTTCCTTGGGGCCTCCAGGTTATCACATGCCCCTCACCTTCAGACCCCAGGTTCTCCTCCCTGAAGGTTTCTAGAACCCTGGGGGGGACACGACCTGAGCCCTCCGGGTACCACCATAGGTGCCACTGGTCCCGGAAGCCCAGGCTGGGCCCATGGTCTCCATGGGGGAGCCAGGGCCAGTGTCCACCTCACAAGAGCCCCAGATCAGGAGCTAAATAAAGCAGGGTCCCAGCTATGGGACCTCAGCCAGCAGAGGCCGGCTCCTCTCCCCCAGCTACCCTCCCCGTGGCGCCAGCCACCTCCCCACAGCAGCTGGCCCAGCCACGCTCCCTGCAGTGTGGACGCTGGTACCTCTGATGCGCCCACGAGAGTGTGCGGCACCCTGAGGACGCAGGGTCTACGGGGCGCCCTCACCGTGGGCAGGCTGGGGACCGCAGGCGCATCCCTCCCAGACCAAAGAAATGGGCCTCCCTCAACTCCCACTTTCCGAATCACATAGAACTCGTTGACTTGGCAGATTCTGGCCCCCACTCCCTACCTACCCCTTTCTCCACCCCTGCCCAGCCACTGAGGTTGAGAAAGTAATTGAGGTCCGACCATTAGATTTGAAATCACATGTTGTAGTCAGGAAAAACACTCCATCAAAACATCGAAGGAACAAAGGGTTATGACCTCAAAATGCACCTACAAAAAATGTATTCTTGAGGTTCATCTCTGCTTCAACTAAAACAAATTTAAAAAGTAAAACCCTCTCCTTTCAAGTCAGGAAGATGAGCAATAGCTGGTGGATGGGCCGCTGGGGCTGCAGGAAGGAGGAGGGGATGTCCCAGCGGCCCCCAGGGACACCTGCGCTCAGGGCCCCCCCCCCCCCCCCCGCCAGTGGCTTTCTAGCTCACACTGTTTGTCTTTACTTTGGACTCAAGTCAGCTCTCAGCCCGGGGTTCTCCTTCCATCTCCAGGCAAAGAGGTGAAGAGAGCAGGGTCCTGTCTGCATCCCAGGAATTTGGGGTGGGTGGCAGAGGGAGGGGAGTACTCGAAAGGCAGACGTGGCCTCAACAGAGCCAGAGTCAGAGACCAGCTGGGTGCCAGGGACACCCAGGCTCAGCCTCCGTGGTGGGGCCCATCATCCCCCTGCCCGGAAGAACCTCGGGCTCTTCCAGCCCCGCATTCTAGTCTCCTGTTAGAAACAAATTATAACACAAAGCATAGACAGGAAATCTATAACTTAATCTTTACTTTTACTTGTGAGAGAACCTGTCTATTAGGTTCCGTCTCAGCTGCAGGTAACAGGAGGGACCCAGCAGCTGAAACGTGGTGGAAGTCTGTTTCTCTGTCACATAAAAGAGGCTGCGGAGTAGGAAGCCAGAGCTGGTGCAGTGCTGGGCAGTTACTGGGGACCCCATTGTTCTCGCTCTACCATCCGCGGCACCTGGCTTTTTTCCACGAGGTCGCCTCGTGGTCTGTGGTGGCTGCTGGGGCCCCAGCATCACATCCATATTCCCAGCAGCAAAAAGAAAAAGAGGAGAGGAGAAGGGGCAGGCACCTTTTCTTTAGAGGAGGCTTCCCAGAAGTCCCCCATCACATTCTCACTTAGGTTTAACTGGCTGGAACATACCCAGCTCCGAGAGAGGCTGAGAAGTGTTGCCTTTTAGCTGGACACACAGCAGCTGGGTGAAGACCAGGGGTCTGCTCACTGAGGAGGAAGGGGAGCCGCTGCCGGGCGGGCAGCCAGCTCTGCCTCGGGCTGTGTTACCGGCAGATCAACCACACCCAGCGCCCTGCACCTGCTGTCCTGCCCTCCTCCCACGTGGGCTGCACCCAGAGGCCCCAGCCTCGTTAAGGCCCTGTGGCCTCCCTCCTAGCCCTCTGCTTTCTGTCTCTCCACCTTGTCTGAACGTGATGACCAGCCTCACTACCCTGCAGGGAGGTGACGGCTGTTAACCTCCTGTTCCGGGAGGGGGGGTGGGGAGAACCAGCAGCTTCCATTGGACTGGGAGAGTCTCCAATTTCATACCCATAGTGCATGCTCTGGCCCTCGGCGGGGTGAGGGCAGAGGAGAGGGGAGGCAGGAAGGAAGGAGGGAAGGGATGTGCGGTGGGGGGAGAGGGCTGCGGTGCAGCTTTGGAGGTGGGATGTTCGGGCTCAGGGGAGGAGAGGTGGGCAGCCTGGCCCACCTGGCAGCCTGCCTCCTAGAGTGGCACCAAGACAGCGGGGGCTCTGTGTGGCAGGTCCTGAGACAGTACGGCGTCAACCTCTCGGAGGAGGAGTTCTTCCACATCCTGGAGTATTATGACAAGACGCTGGCTTCCAAAATCTCCTACAACGACTTCCTTCGGGCCTTCCTGCAGTAGGTGACGGCCGTGGCGCATCCGGCGCGGACCGACGGGGACCACAGGGCCTGTCCCTAAGACGAACGAAATCACAGAATCGGGGTGGGGGAGGGTCACAGCCGGCCCTGTGTCTTTCCCGGCGGTGAAGGCTCAGAGTTGCCCCACAGCTCCAACAACAGGTGCCTCTGCCGGCGGCTTCGGGGCCCCTGAGCCGCCAGACCCTTCACTCAGCTGGAGCAAATAAAACCGTACGCCTTTGCAGGAGTGATTCTTAAGGCTTCAAAAGAACCACCAATGATAAAATACTTAAAACCTTGGGATTTCTGGAGGTTTTATTCGTAAGAGCCTGGGGGACCTGGAAGGCCCTCCGCTGTCCTGGATGAGATCGGTGCCTCTGCTGGGCTTGTCCGCACGGCCGCCTCTCTGACCCTAGAGACCAGGCACCAGCCCATGTCTGAGTCAGGCCTTGGTCCAGCCCAGCTGGTGGCTGACCGGAGGCACCCATCAGTGGCCGTTTGGGGAGGGACCCTTCCTTGGACACGACAGTGTCTGACAAGCAAAGAGAACTTTTAAATCCCTGCAATCCTCGCCACCTTTCGTGAAGCAAGTGGAAGGGAGACATAGAGTTTGCTGCCTTCTGGAAGGTTCTGGAAGGAAGTAGGGAGAGGCAGCCGGGATAGCTGCCCCTGAGTTGTGTGGCCACAGGCTGTCAGGGAGGGGTGAGCGCAAGGAGCCCCCATCGTCACCCCACCCCAGGTGGCTCCAGCGGAGAAGCGGCGCCAAAGCCCCCGGGCCAAGAGCCCTCCCACCCCTGCGCGGGGCCCACGTAGGCCACGGCCTGAAGCGCCCCGAGTGCGGGGAGGCTTCGGGCTCCGAAGCGCGTGAGGTGTGGGAAGAGGAGCCTCGGCCGCCACGGGCCCCTCTTCCCATGAAGATGTTTTACTGTCACCTTTGTCTCCTTGTGTGCAGGGTTCCAGCCTCAGTCCAGACGGGACCCCAGGCTGAGAGGGGTGGGCTCACGGGGAGGCTTCGAGCCAGGAGGAGGCCACCTCTGCTGGACGCTCGCCCGGCTCCGCTCCGGCTCAGTCGCAGGTCGCCCCTGCTCCCCAGGTCGGAATCTGCCGTGCCGCGTCGTCTTCTGCCAGCTGCATGGCATGTGGTTTTCTTCTGAACTCCACCTAAGCCGGGTTGTCTGCACGCGGTGCAGTTGTGACTTGCTGTCAGCCGGGTCGTACGGGTCTGAGGACCTCACCGAGATGGTGCCTAAAGAAACACGCAGGACTTCGTTTTCCTCTGAGGGAGGCCCCAGCCACCAGGAGGACGGCTTCGCAGGGGCCTGGGCAGGGCCCTTGGATTCTCCTCCCCTTACCTGCGGTCTTCACGGAGTTCTCAGGAAGCAGGGGCCAGAGCTAATTGTCCTGTGGGCACTCCGTCCCACTGGCCACACCGCCTGGCAAGCTGGAGTTCCTACCCCCATTGTAGAGATGGCGACACTGAGGCCAATCCTGAGGGAGGGAAGGAAGCCCTGTGGGAAGCGCAGGCAGCAGTGGGTGGCTTCCTGCCCCTCGGTCAGACTTCCCCAGCCTGGCAAGGGGGCATCAAGGATGAGGCTGAGAGGCTCTGGCCAGGGCAGGGCTGGGGGGCCCCAAGATCCCAGAGAACCTGGGGAGGAAAATGCCTGCCTGCTGCAGAGGAAGGGGTGCTCAGGCAGTCTGAGTTCAGGGAGCAGGAGAGAGAGGGTTGTGGCCCCCGCTGATGCCAAGTGGGTGCCATGTAGCTGGGATGCCCTTGGCCTCAGCAGCTCTTCTTAGGAGAGAGGGGCGAGTGGAGGCCCTTCCCACGTGCCGTGCCCCTGCCCCAGCATTTGAGGCCCTGCCTGTGTGCCCAGCCCTCCCGCCCCGTGTGCACACCTTCAGCCTTCCCCGAGCAGACTCTCGCACATCCTCACACTCTGCACCTGCTGTTCCTCCCACCTACTCCTCAGGAAATGCTGACGTGTCCTTCAGATCTCATCTCAGAGTCACATCCTGCAGAAAGCCTTCCTGACACCCAAGGCTGAGTCAGACATTTAGTCTCATGCTGTTCAGTGGCCTTTGGGTCTGTCAATGAGGGGTTTGGAGAAGACTCCAGGTCAAGAAGGGGCTTCAAGAAGCAAATAGCTCATCCTGACACAACACGGGACTCAGTGTGTGGTCACGACCGGCCAAGGCCAGGCAAGCACTCAGGCAGCATTTTCAGAGTGGCTTTGGTGTTAGTGCGACTGGGTTCGAATTCCAGCTCTACCGTGAAACCCGGCCAGGTCACTTACCCCATCTGAGCCTCAGTTTCCACATCTGTAAATGGGGCTCAATCCCAACTCAGAGAACATTGGAGAGCCAAGTGGAAAGAGCTAGCACAGAGCTTGGCTCCAGGAAGTGCCCACGTCTCTTCTCCTTCTCAGGCCAGTGTGAGTTGTCCCTGGGCTTGGCTCAGCGGTGGGGTTTCTTGGGAGTTAGCAGAGCTTCCAAGCTGAGGGTTGCAGGTGAGTGGGCTATTAGCCATCCCCTCCCTTAACCCCAGAAACATAGGCCAGCCACTTTCCTGATGCCTGGAACCTTCATGCCTGAGTCAGAAGAACAGTGCTGGACTGAGGGTTGGGATGTCCAGCCTCCCCCTGCTCATCCCCTGGCCCCTGTGCAACTTACCCGTTTACCTGTATGGACTAAGCCCCTATTTCTGTATCAGCAAAATGAAGTTATATAACCCCTCTCTGCCTTCCTCCTGGAACCGTCGTCCATTCACGGCTCCAGCCAGCCAGCCAGCCAGCCCACTCTGCCTGGTCCAGGGTTCAAACACAGACTTGCCCCCTAGAGCTTCCAAGACAGTAGGTCGCAAACAATCAAAAGAGAGGAGGGTCAAGGCTCTGGTGGGGGAAGCCCTCGGTCTATGGGAGCCCAAGGAGCCCCAGCCCTAAGCTCAAAGCCAGGACCTGGACCTCAGGACAGGATTTCAGCAAGAGGTTGAGGAAGAGGTGTGCTCCAGAGCCTTCAGAGTCAAAGCCAGGAGGCTGAGAGGCCTGGGCTACTACCTAAAGATGAGTAAGTCCCAGTTGGGACTGCCAACCCCCTCCTTCTCTTTCCTGGGCCTTGTATCCCAATCAGGTGTCTTCAGCTTGGGGCAGCCTTCCCTGAGCTGCACTCAGCTGAGTGCAGCATCCCCTCTGAATCCCATCATGTTAAAAGGTTCAAGTCCACATCTCTCCACCTCCAGTGGAGCTCCTCATATCAGAACAAATGGCCCCATTCATCTCACCTTCACGTATCCATGCCCCTTGTATCTGATCTTGTAGTTCCTGTCTCTGAAGAGGTGATGTCCATTTCCCCACTCCTTGAATTCAAACTCAACCATGTGACTTGTTTTGGCCAATGAGCTATTGGCTAGCAAGCATGACACAGCAGAGACTTGAGAAGCACCTGCGGTTTTTGGCTTCTTGGAGGCAGAGAGCTGGAAAGAACATCACTCCTACCTGTATGACAGGACAAATGCAAAGTAATGACTTTTCTTAAATCCATCTGAGAATGGAGTCCACCACAAACAACTTACCAAAATCTGGGGGGAGCCAGGTACCTGCAGGGAGCAGCAGACCCAAGCATTTGCTTACCTGGAATAGTCACCCCCAAACATCAGATAAGCCAGTCAGAGGATTCAGCTGGAAAATTCTAACAAATTGCTAAAGGCTAGCCTGAGAATGTGAATGCTCTGGGGGCTGTTGGCATAAGGGTGTCTGCATCCTTCAGGAACCCCACTGGGAGCTCACAGAGGTCAGGGAGAATCCAGAGAAAGCTTCCCCCCTCCTGTTTCCCCAGTGGTGCTGGCTGGAAGAAGAGAGCAACAGCCACTGCTGACACTCTGCCAGAACCCATCTCCCATCTCTCAGAGGGAGCAGGAATGGTTATATGCAGAAGGATGACAAAGCTGTAGCCTGAGGGCACTAATTGGAACCCAGTGCAGGTGAAGGAGCAGAACATGAAAATAAAAGGCTCTTCTCCTGGGGGGAGAGGCAGAAATACAGGCTAAGCGGGCAGTACATCTGCATGAGGAGCAAAAATTGTCAGAATCAACTTTTTCAAAATTCTAGAAATTAACCAAATGTTTATACAGGAACCCAAGGAGCATTTTATCAAGAAAAGCAGCTGAATTTTAGAAGAAAAAAAAAAAGAGCAAGCTTTGTGACATTTCAACTTGTTCTAGTCCAAAGAGCCACTCTCCAGCTCCACGATAGCTTTGAAAAATAACAGTCTGCACTCCCACTGCACAGTGGCAGTTACTAAAGGAAATAGAATAGAGCTGGAGCGCTTTCAAAGCCTCACTCCCAAAGAATTATCATTTTCACCTGCCTAGTGATTCCCTGGAGGGCCCCATTTGCAAGACTGTCTGTATTTGAACTGACTCAGAGATTCCTCAGGTACAAAAAATCTTTTCCCCAGGGTACAGAGGGTACATTTGTCAAAAACAATTACAAACAAGTATTTTAACTTTGTGGCTGCTTGAGGTAGTGGGTAACAGTTGGGCCAACCAATTTAAGATAGCTTAAAAGGAAGAGTTGGGAAATAAGATGTTCATAGAGACTCTGAAAAGTTCCCAAGATTTCTGGGGAATCTAGAAGTCCATGTATGTGCCTAGGGCTGACACATGCCCAGGGATGTGTGCATGCTCAGAAAAGATATGAGAAGGCCCTAAGCTCTCACATTTGACTGACCTTAAGACTGCACTAGCAGGAAATAAAAGCTAAGGCAGAGTTTCAGGTACCTGGCTCAGTGCTGAAGATATGACTCGACATGCACACAGAGAGCTCATCAGCAAAGACTGGGAGATATATTAGTTCCAAATGTTTAAGGAAATCTGTGTCTGATCATTAGCTGACCACTAAGCTAACTGAGAAGAGACTTCACTGGCCACACAGGACAAAGAATATAGACTTTAGAGTATTGGTTCAGAAAAGGAACTAAACAAACAATAACTACAACAAGCAACAATAACAACAAACCTTTGGAGGGGGGAGAGTCTTATTTCCAAAGCTGCCACATTATATTATTTAAAATGTCCATTGCATAATAACAAATTATCAAACATAAACAGAAATAAGAAAGGGGGCACCTGGGTGGCTCAGTCGGTTAAGAATCCAACTCCTGGTTTCAGCTGAGGTCATGATCTCAGGGCCCTGAGATCGAGCCATGTGTCAGGCTCAGTGCTCAGTGTGGAGTCTGCTTGTCCCTCTCTCTCTCTGTTCCTCTCACTGCTCTCTCTCATAAATAAATAAAATCTTAAAAAAAAAAAAAAAGAAGAAGAAGAAAGTATGGCCCGTACACAAGGGGGAGAAGTAATCAATAAAAACTGTCCCTGGAGCGCCTGGGTGGCTCAGTCGTTAAGCGTCTGCCTTCGGCTCAGGTCATGATCCCAGGGTCCTGGGATCGAGCCCCGCATCGGGCTCCCTGCTCTGCGGGAAGCCTGCTTCTCCCTCTCCCACTCCCCCTGCTTGTGTTCCCTCTCTCTCGCTGTGCCTCTCTGTCAAATAAATAAAATCTTTAAAAAAAATAAAAAAAATAAAAAATAAAAACTGTCCCTGAGGAAGCCCAGATTGTTGGATTTAGTAGGCAAAAGCCTTAAGATATTCAAATAGCTAAAGGAACCCATGTCATAAGAATAATGTCTCACCAGATTGAGAATATTAAAAGTATTAAATAAAGAGATAAAAGTATTAAAAGAACCAAATAAAAATTCTGGAGTTTGAAACTGTAACCAAAATAAAAAATTCACTAGAGGAGCTTAACAGCAGATTTGAGGATGCACAAGAAAGAATCAGAAAACTTGAAGATAAGTAAATTGAGATCATCCAGTCTGAAGAACAAGAAGAAAGATGAACAGAGCCTCAGAAACCTGTGGAGTATCATCAAACATACCAACATACACACAATGTAAGTCCCAGAAGGAGAGGAGAGAGAGGGGGGCAGAAACAATATTCAGAGAAACAATAGCCAAAAACTTCCCAAACTTGAAGAAAAACATAAGTCTATGTATCCAAGAAGTTCAGTGAACTCTCAAGAGGATAAACTCTCAAAGAGATCCACACTTAGACCTATCATGTCAAACACATCTCAATAGATGCAGAAAAAGATTTTTGACAAAATTCAGCATTGATTCCTAAGAAAAACTCTTAGCAAACTAGGAGCAGAAGGGAATTTCTTTAACTGAATAAAAGTCATGTACAAAAACTATAGCTAACATTGTAGTAAATGATGAGAGATTTAATGTCTTTCCCTAAGGTCAGGAACAAGGCAAGGACATTCTCTCTCATCACTTACTCGACATCATACTGAAAGTCCTAGACAGTGCAATAAGACAAGAAAAATTAAAAGGAAAAATAAAAATGGGAAGGAAGAAATAAAATTGTCTCTATTTGCAGATGACATGATTCTCTAATAGGAAATTCCAAAGAACCCACCAAAAAGGCTACCTAAGCTAAGTGAGTTACAAAGTCATTATACAAAAGTTAATCATGTGCCTATGTACTCACAGTGAACAACTGCAATGTAAAATTAAAAAAAAAAATACTATTTATAATATACCCCCAGTGAAGTACTTAGATATGAATCTAACAAAATGTGTACAGGATCTATATGATAAAAACTGCAGAACATTGATGAAAGAAAGCAAAGATCTAAACAAATGGAGAGAGAAATGTTTTTTATGAATTGTGAGGCTCAACATTGTTAAAATATCACTTCTCTCCAGTCTGATTATAAATCCTATGTAATCTCAATCAAAATCTCAGCAAGGTCTATTTTATATGTCAACAAGTTCATTGAAAAATATACATGGAAAGATAAAGGAACTAGAATAGCCAAAACAATTCTGAAAAAGAAGAACAAAATTGGACAACTCTCACTATCCAATTTCAAGATTTACCCGTAAAGTTACAGTAATAGGGAGAGTAAGATATTGGCAAAAGGACAGACTTATTGATTGATGGAACAAAATGGACAGCCCAAAAGTATACCCACACAAATATAGTCAACTGATTTATGACAAACATATAAAGACAATTCAATGGAGAAATAGCATCCATACGTAAAAACATGGAACTTATACAAACCTCACACCTTATACCAAAATTAACTTAAAACGCATCATAGACCTAAATGTAAAACATAAAACTATAAACCTTCTACAAGAAAACATCAGAGAAAATCTGCACGACCTGACAATAAGTTTTTAGGTACTACACCAAAAGTACAACTCATAAAAGAAAAAATTGATACATTGGACTTTATCAAAATTTGAAACTTTTGCTCTGAGAAACCATTAAGAGAATGAAAAGACAACCCAGAGACTAGAAGAAAAGATTTGCAAATCACATATTCAATTAAGGACTTGTATCCAGAGCATAAAGAACATTTAAAACAAAACAAAACGTTTTTAAGGAAGAGGACAAAAAATCTGAATAGACACTTCACAAAAGAATATATGTGAATGGCAAATAAGCATATAAAAAGATGTTCAATACCAGTAGTCATTAGGGAAATGGAAATTAAAACCACAATGAAATACAAGACACACCTACTCAAATGGCTAAAATTTTTTAAATGAATAATACCAAATTCTAATGAAGATGTGAGCCAAGAGGAATACTCATTCAGTGCCAGTGGGATTGTAAAAACATACAGACATTTTGGAAAACAGTATGACTTAAAAGGGGTCAAAGAAGGGGAATTTTTCAAGTGATGGAACTTTTCCCTACGGTAGGGTGGCGGATACATGACTCTGCATTTCTGAAAACCCTTAGAACTGCACACTACAGAGAGTGACTTGACTATATGCAAATTTATTTTTTTTTAAAGATTTTATTTAATTGACAGAGGGAGAGAGACAGCGAGAGAGGGAACACAAGCAGGGGGAGTGGGAGAGGGCGAAGCAGGCTTCCAGCCGAGCAGAGAGCCCAATGTGGGGCTCGATCCCAAGACCCTGGGATCATGACCTGAGCCGAAGGCAGTTGCTTAAACAACTGAGCCACCCAGGCGCCCTGACTATATGCAAATTTAAAACAGTCAACTAAGAGGTCAGGGAATCTCAGGTTGTAATGCAGACTGTGACAACAGAATCTAATTGTACTGCAAATGTATGACATAACCTCACTGAATTGGGTTGGGAAAAAGGACCTGACCAATTTAACCTTGGAAAACAGAGTTTGGTTTGTCAAACTAAAGACAGAAAGGATTGCACAGGAACTTTGTACTCTAGTTGGTAACTATGTTTCTCACAGGGGTCCTGATCAAGAATTCTGAAACTGCTTTGTGGATGTGCTAGGATTGAACACACACGATTGCAAATATGGCAGCCAGGCTCCTCCTCGTCAAAGGAAGAAGTTACAAATAAGCAAGGTGGAAAACAAGAATAAATTATGCATTGCTGCATTAGAGTTTGGGGTAGGGGTGGCATATCAGTATGAACTAATGCTTATTTTAAGATAAATAGATGATAGCTAAGTAGGTAAATGGATGGATGGATGGATGGATAATGGGTGGGTGGATAGATGGATAGGTGGATGGGTGGGTGGGTGGGTGGATGGATGGTTGGATGGATAGAGATGTAGGAGAGATAAATGAGCATATAGATGGATTAGTACACTCATATATTTCCTCACTCTGTCCATTGTGAGGACCTAGAAATAGTAATACCCTAGTAGCAACTAGCACATCTACCACCTAGATCTTACTTTCTAAATAAAAGGAGTTGGAACTCTCTGGAGAAATGGCTAATTCTAGGGCTGGGGCAAGGAAAATGCATGATGGGCTTGGAGCATCTTGTAATGCCAGAAATCAAGGAAGTCAAACAAGAGATAGGAATATGTCAAAAGAACACAGGAGCCAACTTGAAAGAGTTCCCAGTGGACAAAGTTAAACCAATTTGAGCCACAAAATAAATAGTGATAGTACTAGATTTTAACCTAATGAATAAAATAACCGTGAGTCTGTGCTGATAGAAAATAAATAAATGGCAGAGAAGGACAAATCTTCCTTACAGAACAATTCCAAATAATAAATGTATGAGGAAAGAAGAATTAGAAAATTGCCATGAGAGCACCTCAGTAATCATTGTTCCAGGCAAAATCCATAGATAGACGCTGAAATTAGTAGGCAAAACTTTAAGGAGAACTGGGACATTTGTGTAGCCTGAATATACCTCCCCCAAATATTTACTAATTAATGTGATTTTAACTGTGTCTACATATTCTTTACTGCTCCTCCCTCTAGAAGGGAGAGCTTGAGTCACCTCTCCTTGACCGTGAGCTAGACTAGTGTCTCTCTTCTAACAGAGTATGGAAAAGGAAGACTAGCGTCTTTATGGTGGAGAAACCTGGCAGACATCACCTCCACCATGTGCTCAAGATCAACATCAACGGTGATAAGTCATGGTTAACATCAGGTGACCTCAGGTGCCTTGAGGATCCATCAGCTGTGTTGTATTCTCATAATACATAACGCCAGGCTAATCATGAGAAAACATCAGACAAACCCAACTTGATGGACATTCTACAGAATATTGAACCAGTATTCAAAACTTTCAAGGTCAGGCAAAGCGAGGACAGACTGAGAAACTGTCACTATGGACATGTGACAACTAAGTGCAGCATGGTAGCGTGCACTGGATTCTGGAATGGAGAAAGGACATTAATCAAAAACTGTTGAAATCCAAATAAAGCTTATAGTGTAATAGTGTTGTGCCGGCGTTCATTTCCTAGTTTTGGTAAATGCATTTCAGTTATGCAACATGTTCACATCAGGGGAAACTGGGTGAAGGGTATCGAGGAACTCCGTACCACCTTATGACTCTTCTGTAAATCTAAAATTATTTCAAAATAAAAAGGTATTTTTTTTAATAGGAAAATCATGTTCTATGGTTCAGGGCCCAGCCACGCTCCTTCCTCCAGGAAGCTTCCCCCAATCTCCCCTGTACACTGGGCATGCTCTTCCTCAGGGCCCCCAAGCCTGCCCCCTCTGTCGCCCTCTATGCCCCAAGCATGTAAGACCTGAAGGGTTCCACTTCTTTTCGGGGATTAGATGAGCCTTCCAAAGTACACTGCGAGCTTCCAGACAGCAGAGCCTGACTTTCATGTCTTGGAGACCTTCATAGTCTGTGCCTTCCATGGGAGGGTGGGACTGAGGGCCCCCAGGCAGGCTTGGGCCCAGCTGGGAGCTGTGGGTGGCATTAGGAGAGAGCACTGGATGAAGTCCTTGTCCACAGAGCTTGTCACCTCCACTAGTTTATTCCAGGGGTTGGGCAGGGGTCTCTCGTAGAAAGTGAAGTTAAGCAGGGGAGACAGCTCATGGGATTTGCTCACTAGACTCTCATGGACAGTAAGAGGGTTATCTGAGATGCCATCCTATAAGTGTGCATGAGCCCTGAGTGCTGAACCACCAAGAGCTGAGGCACTGGGTGCCCAGGCACCTTTGCTGTGAGACCCCCTCCACCACTTGTCCAAACCCCAGATAGCCCGTCTACACTGAGGGCAGTAGGAGCATGTGGCTCAGCAGCGGCTGTGTCTGGAGTCTCAGTGGGGACCCATGCACTACAGGAGGACCTACAGCACTGCCAGAGGCAGCAGCTGCCCCGGAGGGTCCCTGCCCCCGCCCGGGAGGCCTGCTTGGGCTCACATTGGCCAAGGACAGCCGCCAAGGCTACCTCAAGTCGAGTGGCTCCTCCTCATTGCCCACTGATGGGGAGCCAAGGCCCAGGACAAGTTATTGTAGGCACCTGCGAGGCCCTGGTGGAGGGGCAGGTGACAGGTGGGACAGTCTGAGGACAGGAAAGGGCCATGGAGAGGCTGACACCCATAGTCTGCCGCAGGCGGCTCCTCCTGCCCTCCATGCACCCCTCTGGGACGTCTCTTCCAGACCCATGGCTTTGGTTATGACCCACAAATGCAGATCTCAGAGAGGCTGCCCCTCCTCCTCCAGGTCCATTTATCCTTCCAGCCACTGGACCCTTCCCCTGAATATCCCAAGTGCACCTCCAGCTCCAGTCCCAAATAAAACTCAGCATCCCTCCTCAAACCTGTTCTTCCAACTCCCGTTCTCCCCTCCATGACGGGCAGCCAACATCCATTGTCATCCTTGGCTCTCCCTCACCTCACCCCCACATCCATCCTTCAGCAATCCTACCTTCTTAATCTATCACCACCTCCCTAGTCCAAGGCAGGCCCACGGGAAGTGATCAGTAAATGTTTGTGGTGTGGGTGGATGGATCAATGAATGGGAATGTGGATGGGTGGATGGATGGGTGGATGGATGGATGGGTAGATGATGGGTGGATGGATGGGCGGATGGATGGATGGGTAGATGATGGATGGATGGATGGAAGGAAATGGTGGGACTTTTACAGCTTAGGCAGCTTTGAGACTGAAGTCATTATACCTGTCAGTGCTTTTCTTGGGCAACACTCGGACCCTTAGTTTGATAAGGGCTGGGTTGAACATACTGCTTCCGGGAAGGGCCCAGAGCTAAGACCATCTTGAGGTACACTGTTTTGAGAAATCAGGCAGTCAGGATACTTGAACGTCATAGGGCACAGAATAGCCCATGCCAACCACTTCTGAGACTGCCCCACCCCTGGGGAAGCTGGAGCAAGCAAAAGGATGCCAGCTGCTGCCACATGGAAGGTCTTTGGCCTCTGGACTCTGTCCAGGACTCAGGACTGGGCCAGGAGGACACCTTTCCTCCCTCACATGCCTCACACGACATCCAGAGACATACACAGGAAGAGGCGTCACGTGGACATCTCTTTCTTTTTACAAAGACTTTATTGTCTGACATGCTTGACAAAAAAAAAAAAAAAATTACAGCCACAATCAAGTTATGCCAAAATGATTGAGGAGCACGCCATCATCTTTCATACCTCAAGGACTTTTAATGAATTTTCTTTCAAAGTAACAGCTGCCTTCATAACTTTTCTTTTCCACATAAAAATACACCATATTCTGAAGGTACCTTAGGAAAAAAAATTTTTAAGTTTATAGTTCTTGGTCCGCATAGAAATTCGGTAGAGGTGACTAAAAGGGCCTGTGTCTTCTCCACCCCACGCGCGCCCATGCACCACGCATCTGGGCTTCCCGAGGCCTTGTAAACATCCGCGGCCACCAGGAACCACTTGGCCAAACAGATTCCCGAAGTCCCGCACCCCACAGAGCGCAGCTGGCTCCGGTCCGCGCTGCTGCTGCCAGGCTCCCCTTGCCCAGGGTGCCCTTCGCCCCATGGGGAGCCCTGGGCCAGTAGGGAAGGAATCGTGGTCTCCCAGGATGCCGGGGTGCTGGGCTCAGAGAACAGGATCCCTCAGCACTCCAGGGGCTCTCTCTGAGAGACAAACCAGAGGGGCTCTGAACAGCACCCTTAAAAAAAAAGAAGAAAAGAGACTTGGGACCATGCATTGCCTTGGAGGGGCGGAGCTTTGAGCCACGGCAAAGCAGAGGCCATGGAGCCAGAGACCAAGGCTCAAGTCCTGCTTCTGCCCGCTATGAACAGTGCACCCTCGGGCAAGTTATGTCACCTCTCTGATCTCAATCTCCTCACCTCTAAAATGGGGCCAACAGAGCTGCCCTTGCACGACAACCTGCGATGAATGGAGATTGTACCTGCAAAGGGGCGTGCTAAGTGCTGGCTCCCAGGGCGGGGCCTAGGGTCAGGGGAGTAAGGCCCTCCCCTCAGGCACCCGATTTAAGGGGCTACCAAAAAGCTCGGCAAGAGAAAGGGTGCTATTTAATCCCATGTCTTTAAAAATCAAAATCGATTCAGAAAAATATCCATGATGAACAAAATATCAAAATTTTCAATAAAGATAGAATCTGACCCTGCACGTGGCGATCCTGCCTCTCTGGCCTCACTCTGATGAGACCCTGCTGGTTCTCTCTCCCTCACGGATTCAGCCCCAACCACGCCCCCCCCCCACCCGCCCAAGTCCTAATTTAAAGAAAAAAAAGAAGCCGCCCTGCGTGGAGCTGCCAGAGCCCAGGGCCCGCTTGCCAGTGGGCCACCCTCCCGTTAACAGGACAGACTGGCAAGGACCAGGAACCACTCAGCCCCTTCGGCTGTGGGCCCCCCAGACAGAATCCAAGTGGTGCGCAGGAAACCGCACTGAGGGATGGAACCCCATTGGAGGACAGTAGGGAGAAACATGGGTCCACTTCATTAAGTTAAGAAGGACGTTGTGTGTGTGTAGGGGCGTGCACGCCCACACGGGCGCATCCACGTGGCAGGGTGGCCTCGGTCTGCAGCCCCTCCAGCCTCCCGAGTTCTGCAGAGCTGCGAAGCCCCCGCAGGAACAGGGGCCATCCGTGACTCAGGAACCTCCCAGCTGGTCCTGGGCACTCACATGGCTCGTTCTGTAGAACCACTCTCCCGGATCCAGGCCCCGAGCAAGCACCCGGGTTGCTTAGGCCATTGTTCAAGACGGCCAACATGCCCACAGGAAGAAAGCAGGGTCACAAGGTGAGGCAGACAGCTTGTTGGCCTGGCCAGGTGCGGTCCGAATTCCTGAGACGTCCCTGATCGCTCCCTCGAGGGCCTCAGCTGTGAAGCAGCCCTGTCTCCCCAACCCCGGGGGGAGATGGCGGGCTACTTGCACCTGGGCTCTAAAACATCCCACCCACCCCCAACCCTGGGGCTTGCAGCCACACAGACCTCAGTTAGAGGGAGATTTTGTGCGAGAACTTCCAAAGTGTGTCCAGGAGCCGCGGCTTCCCAAACCCTCGAGGGTGTCCAACTGAGAAGGATGAAGAGTCTGTCAATTCCCAAGCAGGACAGGACCGCAAGCTTGTTAGGTCCTTTGACAAGGTACACGCGGAAATGTACACGCAGAAAACAGTAATGAGCACAGAACCCCTAACAGGGACCCACAGGGTCCTGACTCCAGGTGACGGAGGCTGAAGAGTCAGGGGAGATTTTCTTCATTCCAAAGCCTCAACCCATCTGCTGGGCTGCTCCCCACGGCCAGACGGGTTGTCTGCATGGAAGGAAGGGTGGTTGGGGGTCCGTGCTCTTGGCCAGGCATATGGAGCTGATGTGGGCAGGAAGGGCTGAGACAGCAGGGGCAGTCAGGAGTTCCGGGGTGTGGGGAGGTCAATGACTATGGGCGGATTCACAGGCTGGTAGTTCACGGTGCACACAGACGCGTTCACATAGGTGGTTGTCCCATCCGCCATGACACCGTACCCTGGAAAGTAAGCACACAGCCGTCAGGGATGAGGGGTAAGGCCGGGACCCAGGGCAGTGAGGTGGTCTAGCGGGCGTGGTAGTAGAGCACTCGGCAACAGCAGGCAGAACACATCCGGGGCAAGCGACCAAAACCCTCAACTTAGCCTCTTCATCTATAGAGGTGATGATGACAGAGCTCCTTCCCAGGCTGCTGTGAGGAGCAAATGAGATACTAATCCACATACAGTGTTCACCCGAGTGCCTGGGAAGCACATGGACAGCACACAGTGAGATATCTTCAGTGACCATTATCACCATCACCACCACCATCATCACCACCATCACCACCATTACCACCACCATCACCATCACCACCATCACCATCATCACCACCATCACTACCACCATCATCACCATCATCATGTACTTTCTTCTCTTAGCCTCTGCTGCTATTATACTCTTTTCCCGCCATGTCTACTTGTTACAATCCTCATCCTTCTGCTCAGATCACCTCCAAGCCAGAAAGGACATTTCCTCTCCTCTTGTAGGTTACCCATTCTTTGGATCCCCCAAATGCAATTGTGTAGGAATGTGGTTTGGATCACACACCACCTGGGATCTGATGGCATTCCATGCCCATAGTTGGGCTACAGAAAATGACAGCCATATTGCTATCCCACAGCACATGGGTTGTCCATCCCATGACTTCTCAGATTCTGCCTTTGATTGCCTATCTGCTGCCCCTCTGTGATCTCCTTGGGGCCAGGGGAGATCTGATCACTCCTGCCTTCCGACAACCCCCGGCAGTGGCCCTCAGGGAAAGGGCTGAGACTTGTTTGCTTCTGAGTTAGAAAATGATCTGATGTGGACCAAACATATGTGAGGCCCAGGGGCCTTGGCCTAACACAGACGGAGGTTCAAGAAGCTGAGGGAAAACACATCAGTCCCCATGCCCATGGGAGCCCATGTGCTTTCTGGTAGAGTGGGATGGGACGGGGAGGCCAGGGGCAGGTGGGATGAAGGTTCAAAAGGAGCAAAAGAGGGGTCTGCCAGACTGATGAATGAAGCTCCAGTAAGGAAACCCAAGGTCTAATAAGGAAAGCCTTGTGTGCAGGGCGTGGGGCTGTGGGGAGCCAGGGCTGGAGCTGACACCACCCAGCACCATCACAGCCGCCCTGCCCACTGCCCCCCAAGGGGAAGTAAACACCCCCTACCATTCGAACTATGTGGACACAGCAAGTGGCCCCAGCCCCCCAGGAACAGAGCCAGAATGCCAGGTCTGTTGTGCGTGTGGTGGGGGTGGACGTGAGGTGCCACCAGAATGTCTCAGGCAAGCAATGTCTTGCTTTATTAAGCACCGACTGTATGCCAGGCTGTAGGGATGTAGGCGACAAGACCAGGCTGCCAGCCTTAAGGAGCTCACAGTGTGCCTACCCAACCTAACACATCCTCCATGTTCCATCCAATGTCCCCTCCTCCAGAAAGCCCCCTGCCCACATCCCAAAGACTTCCCAGGCTGGAGGCATGGCAAGGTCGCAGCGCTCCAAGGAACTAAAACTTACCCCTAAGTCTTGCTAGATTTTGCAACTGTCTTCCCATCGTTAAACATTTCAGCAGTAGCTAACTGATGGCCAAGTGCAGATAAAGCATTGACAGAGCGAATGTCAGGAAGGGGCTGAGAGCAGGGAGGAGGTGACTGGCTTGAAGGGAGGTGAGGGGGCCCCTCTACAGGGCCCGCGAGGAGTCCCTCCCCCACCCCCCACGCCGACCTTCGTGGATGTGGCCAAAGACATGCAGCCGCGGCTGGACGCGCCTCTGCACCGTGTTGAGCAGCTCCACGCAGCCCACCCGCTGCATCTTCTTGGGGACCCAGTCCAGGAAGCCTGTGTAAGGAAAGGACAGGAGGGCAGTGACAGGGTCCAGGAGGCCAGGCCCCCAGCCCCGCAGACCCCACGCCGCAGCTTTTGCGTCTCAGAGACACGAGATCCTGGATTCAGGGATCGGGCAGAACTGCCCCCCAGTTCCCAGCAAGCTCTCCCAAGGCCACCTTGTCCCCGCCTTCAGGGAGGGAAAGCCCGCGGCTCCACCACGTGCCGCCTGGGGCCTGGTCACCTGGACCCACTCCTCTGCAGGGCCACCCAGACAGCCATGCTTACAAGAGCCCCGAGTGGGCCAGGCACCTAGGGTGACAAGTGAGCAACCCCCATGATCCGTGCTCGGAGCGGCCTCAAGGGTGCCATCCACCCATTGCAGAGACAAGCACACGGAGGCCTGAAAGGGACGCGTGAGGCCCAAGGGCACCCTAGTGGGCTGGCAGCAGAGCAGAACCAGGAGCGAGATTTCCACGTCGGAAACTTTCGAAACAAACATCACAAAATCACGAAAATGAACTCCATTCACTGCAGCCTGGCTCACGTGGCCGTGTCTGGGTCTGCTCGCACCGCCAGCCTCCCGGAGCCGCCCCATATGGTGGCGGCTTATTATCCTCACATGGCCACACAAACGAAGAATAATTGATGACTCCAAGCGAGCAGCTAGGGTTCATCGCGGCCCCACTCTGTTTGGGTGGGTGAGACAGGTTTCTGCATGCTTGGAAGGGGAAGGGGGATCCTCTGAGTCACTGACTCAGGCAGGCTGCCGCTGCCACGGCCTTAGTGATCAGGGAGGGAGGGAGGGAGACAGACGGAGGGAGGGAGAGGGAGGGAGGGTGGGAGAGACACAGAGAGAGAGAGGGAGGGAAGGAGGGAGGGTGGAGAGAGACAGAGAGAGACAGAGGGAGGGAGACAGAGAGAGACAAAGAGGGAGGGAGGGAGACAGAGAGAGACAAGGAGGGAGGGAGGGAGAGAAAGGTCCCCCAGGCTTGGCCATCCTGCACCCCTCTACCCCGCAGCCTGCAAACCCTGGAGATGAGCATGGCTTAGCTTCGCCTCTTGCCCGGCATCGCCTGCCCTGGCCCCAAACACTGTGGGAGTGATGGCACGTTCTGTGGAGGCAGCAAGAGGAGGGGGAGGCTGGGAGGGGCTGGGCTGCTGGGAGTTTGGACAGCATTCTAAGGCCTAGGGGAGCCATGAAGGGTTGTAGAGGGATGGCATGGCATAGCTGCCGATTCAGAGAATTCCCTCCTACTGATGCAAGGAGAGTGGAGTGGAAGGGGCGAGACTCGGCGCTGGGGGACCAGTGAGGAGACCATGGCAGTCATCAAAGGGACAGAAGACGTTGGCCTGGACCCAAGTGGGGACAGGCATGGTGGAGAGGAGAGGAAGGAGCTGGGATCCAGTTTGGAGGTGGAATCAGAGGGACTTGCAGATGGACAGGAAGTGTGTGTGAGTAAAGGGGGAGTGGAGGCCTGAAAAAGCCCCCCGATGGGACAGCCAGGGGGGCCCAGAGGCAGTTAGATCGTGTGAGCAGTGACATCAGCTTGGACCAGGGAGGTGGCAGTGGGACCTGGGAAGAGAGCTGTTGAGGGTGGAACCCACAGGCCCTAGAGACTGTTGGGATGGCGTGAGGGGTGTGCAGGACGAAGCCCAGAGAGTGACCTTAAAGGAATTATGCCCCAGGATGCAGGTCAAGCCCAACCCTGCCTCTCCACGTCCCTGAGCTCCAGTATGCAACGTGTGGAAAATGGGCAGCTGATTCTGACCTCCCTGGGGGGCTGCGAGGAGTCCACAAGGTAACAAGCTGAACCCCCAGCACATAGTAGGTGCTCAGGAAGTAAGGGGGGCCATGGGGTGAACTGTCCCCAATGCCACAGCAAGTCAGACTCACAACAGAGCTCATCTGGGCTGATCTCTGTGCTCAGGCGGGGCTAGACCCCGCCCCTCTCAACACAAGCAGGCCCACTGGGGGGTGGGCCAGCCAAGGCATGGGGCAGCTGACTCTTACCCAGTGGTGGTCCATGGGTTATCAGGATGTCTACGCCTTCGGGAATGAGGTTCCATTTCTCTAGCAGTGCTTGGCCTCGAGGCAGGTTAAAGCCCCAGCCATAAAACCAGGGCTGCCTATGGAAGAAGAGCAGGCAGTTCAGAGAGGGCCACTGAGAGAGTGGGGTGATCACAGGAAGGGGAAGCAAGTCGCAGTGCCAAATGGTCATCAGGACAAGCTTGATGCCTAGAAGCTCAAAGTAAAGGCGGGGATTGCCTGGACTTAGCCAGAATCCTGACCAATTCACGGGCTGTGGGATGTCTCTGGCATCCTCTTCTCTTTTCCCCTTCTTTCAACACAGTTTCTGTTTTTCTAGGATGAATAAATATTATTTCTGTGATTTTTTAAAAGGAAAGTTTAAAAAGAATCAGCTTCAGCCAAAGACCTCTCTTGCTCCAAGCTCCTCTAAGGAAATTCAGAGAAGAACATGCTCACCCGCCTTCCTGCCCACAGTTGGGGCACGTTGAGACCCAACCCAGAGAGAATGGCTTCCAAGTGGAGGATGCTGATTCCTGCTTTCCCCTGAAGCTCCCAGCCAGGCTGAGTCTATCCCCAGCTCTAAGGGCAGGGCCAGAGGGACCTAAGCCAATTAATGGAATCTCAACTCAGACCTAGACTGAGCAATGCAAGTGATTCCCTTGGATTGGCTCAATGGTGAACATGTAACCTAGATCCTTCCCATTGGTGAGAATCCCAGATATTTCTTCTTTTGATGGTGAGAGAAGAGGATGCTCTCATCCCTGCATATCAACCAGTGAGCTTCTTGCCTTGGAAGCTGTTAACAGCTATTGAGCTGTCCCAAAGGGCGATGGCTGGACCACATTGCCCAGGGTAGCCCACTGGATCAAAACTGCACCAGTCACCCACCATACCTCTGCACTTCTCAGTTATATGGGCAACATAAAGCCATTTGATTGGGCTTTCATTTCTAACAAAAGCATCCCTACTATGAATCTCCCTTGGGCCTAAGTCATTATAAGATCCCACGTTAACATAGTCCTTTAGTGTTTACAAAGTCATCATCATCATCACTACCACCATCATCATCACCACCATCACTATCATCCCCACTATCACTACCATCATCACCATCACCACCATCACCATCATTACCACCATCACCACCACCACCATCACCACCACCATCATCATCACCGCCATCACTATCATCCCCACTATCACCACCATCATCACCATCACCACCATTACCATCACCATCCTCACCATCATCATCACCACCACCATCATCATCATCGCCATTATCATCACCCATCAAGAAACAGGGTCCTTGCAGATATAATCAAGTTAAGATGAGGTGATACCAGATTAGGGCGTGCCCCTAATCTAGTGACTGGTGTCCTTATGAGAGGGTCATGTGAAAACACAGAGATACAGAGAGAAAAGGGCCATTGACAATGGAGGTAGAGATCAGAGTGATGTTGTCTACAAGCCAAGGAGCACCAAGTACTTCTAGCCACCACCAGAAGCTGGGAGAGGGGCACGAAACAGATTCTCCCCCAGGGCCCTCAAAAAGGACAAACATTGGTGACACCTTGATCTCAGACTTCCAGCCTCCAAACTGTGAGAGAATAAATGCCTATTGTTTTAAGTCCCCCAGTCTGTGGTAATCAATTATGTGGCCCCAGGACATCGATAGAATCATCATCACCACCATCACTATCATCACCCTCGTCACCTCCCCACCTGCCACCTCAGGGACCTTCACGCCAGCAGCGAGGGTGGGCAGATGGGTCTCTTTCTTTCTGTTTCATGGATGAGGAGATTGAGAACAGAAATTATCACCTGCATTTCCCACATACCTACCTTTTTGTCAGGTGCCATCTAAGTACATCATAGGGATGGTTTACCTGTTACAAGAACCCTGTGAATTAAGGACTAAGAGTATCCCCATTTTACAGACGAGGAACCAGAGGCTCAGAGAAGTGAGCTAGTCTGGGATTTGGGTGTGCTGACTCCTGGGCTGGGCACCTCATTACCACTCACCTCCAGCACATACCGTCGAAGTCAGCAGTGGGGCTGGGCTTTCATCTTCAAGGTCTCTCTCACATGCCCAAAGCTGCCACTAAAATCCCTCTCATGGCGCATATGCCCTTCGTGGCGAGGCTGAGACCTCTGGCTGTTGACCCAATGGCTCTACCTGTTGGCAGCCACCCAAAGCACCCCTTTGGAACCCCGGGCATCTCACGGAACACCATTTGAAAACCCTGATTTAGTCCCACCATGGTACCTTCTGGATAAGAAGACGGAGGTTCAGTGAGGGGCAGTGAGGTGCCCAGGGTGGGGCAAGTCATGTTTGAACCCAGACCTGACTCTCTTCCCTCAGCCTTCATGTCTGCAGTGCCATCTTCTGGAACATGGGTTTGTGAAGGAGGAAGATGGGTGACAACGGTGGCTGTTTGGGGGTGAAGAGTCCTTCTGCCATCTCAAACACTTGCAGAATCCCCTCCGCCGCTAGCCTTGCTCACCCGGGACTCCTGCCAGGAACGCCGGTTCCCTCCTTTTCTCCTCCTGCTCACCCCTGACCTCACGCCATGTTTATCCTTCAAAGCCCCATCTGCCCCAATCTTCCTCTCACCTTGCGTGCCCAGCACCAGCCCGGAGGAGGGGAATAAAGGAATGAATGAATGAACCTGAATGAATGAATCCATGTGTTAACAGATGTCAAATAGGACTTTTCTGTTGCCTAGGGATTGCAGCCAAACTGTTAAAGCTGAGAATGATGCCCCATATTCAAAAGAGAGCCCCCAGCTACTGCCGAGAAAAACTTACTAAAAGTGGGCAGAGCACGCCAGGCCACCATCTCCCCAAGCCCCTGCCGGCCTAAGTTTTGGCCTTGAAGAAGAGGGCTGTGGCTCCTGCCTTGTTCTTATAGGGGGAGCTGAGAAGATTCTCTCATACTTAGATATGAGTGGGCCCCAGGAGAACCACCTGTGCAGGTGGGGGCCTGGGATCTGCACTCTAAGGCTCTGGGAGGAGAAACAGATGGTAAGAAACAGTCACAGAGGGACTGTGAGCATCCCCAGGTTTGGGCTGTCCAAGGGATCCCCAGCCGTAGGAAGTACCTGCCAAGTGAGGAGACCAGGTGTTTGGGGCTGGGGAATAGCATCTGGGTAGGTTGGCCTGGGGACAGTCCCCTCAGAAGACCTCTCCTATCACTGGCACACCCACATCGGCCAGCCTGCCCATGCATAACCACAGAAAATGCACCCCCCCAAACATACACAATTTTACACCCAACTTCAAGGCAATCTTGAGGTCAGACAGACCTGGGTGAGAATGGGTCCACCTCTTACTACCTGTGTGACCTATGGCAAGTAACTCAACGTCTCTCTATGCCTCAATTTCCCCATCTGTAAAATAGGGATAAAAATACCATCTCAATAGGGCTGTTTTGGAGGATTAAATCCATTAATCCACATAAAGCGCTTAAACAGTGCCTGGTTCAATGCATTGCAGCTGCTTTCATCATCTCCATCACCATCATCATCCTCCCCGTCTCCATCATCACCATCATGACCATCACAACCACCATCACCACCATCACCATCATCACCATGATCATTACCATCACCATCACTACCATCACCACCATCACCATCACCATCACCACCATCATCACAACCATCACCACCATCATCATCATCACAACCATCATCACCATCACCACCATCACCACCATCATCATCATCACCATCACCACCATCACCAGCACCATCATCACCACCATCACCACCATCACCTCACCAGCACCATCATCACCATCACCACCACCATCACCACTATCACTATCGCCATCATTATTGTGGGCCCCTCCTGAAACCCACCCATGGAGCCTTCATGAAAAACCTTTGGCCTAGGGCAGAGTTTTTCAAACTGCATTTTGATGGGTCACAACAACATTTTTTTAAAAAAAAAAAAAAGCACCCAAAAAAAAAAAAAAAAAAAGAGTATCTCCTAGCAGAGAAAGGATACTTCAGTTAAATATATTTATATTTAAATAGATACCCACGTATGGATGTACTGAGTCACAATGTGAAGTGCTTTTCCTACCATGGTTCCTGGTCAGCAACAGTTGACAGTCGTGCTCCAGCAGCCAGCTGGGGCGGCTCCTGCCCTAAAAGGCTGAGCTCCCAGCTCTGCAATTTCTGAAGCCCTCAGACTCTGGGCATCATCAAAGCCCCCCTCTGGCTGAGCCAGGGCAGAGTGACTGCAGGAAAGGCTGCAGCTGTCTGGGAGCCGCTCCGAAAGCCAAGCCTAGTGGTCCTCCCAAGAGCCCGAAGCCCCGTCAGCCTCCGGGGGAGAAAAGCAACGTGTTTCTGGTGCTGCCTTCCAAATACAAGATCCATTCTTCAAAAATCTAATCAAATATTTACAAGACAGGATGAGGCCTCGTCTGCATGGAGAGAAGGCGTCTGTTAGTCCCTGTGAGCCACAGCAAGGGGTAGCTTCTTGAAAGAGACACTTAGAAATGTATCAGAGACCCCACAGGCCCCCACGCAAGCCTCCACCTGCCCCAGCTTCCTCTCACCCAGCACTACTGAGCCTTCCCCTTGGGGTGGCGTTTCCCCATAGATACACCTGCCTAGTTCCTGGAAATACACCACCTCCAATCCTGGGAAGGTGGAACCCACCCTGTCCCTGGGGAGACCCTGAGAGCTTGCTCAAGGCACTGAGGTTGGCATCAGACATCTGGTTCTGCCCCCGGCCGGCGACTTCACCTCTCCCAGCAGGATAGTGATGCCTATGCCCCCAGATCTTACCCCATGAGGGCGAGGGGTCCTTCTTGTGAGGTGCCATGACCCTGACACAGAGGGGAGGGAAAAAAGGAGAGAGGGAGGAGGTTTAAGAGGCTTAAATTATACTTCCACTATGAAAACTCCTAAATACTCAGGAGCTCCATCAATGGGAAAAGGGGAGGATCTAGCTTTTATGAAATTTTAGGGGGAGCAGGAAGAGTCAAGTCATTCACGCAAACATCCAAAGGAGCTATTTGCCAGGATGGCCCGTGGGTTGGGGAACACCCTCGTCAGGCCGGGAGCTTTCTCTGGCACAGCGGGAGAGACAGACTCTTCACGGTGACCTCACCCTCCAGAGGCCGTAAACATCTCGGCCCCTCCCGTGGATGTCCATTCAGGTTTCTGCCATGGGAAGAGGAGACAGAAGTGTGGTGCCAGGCCTTCTTCGAGGTAAAGTGGGCCCCAGATGCTCCCAGCATTCCGTGTCTGGTCACTTGACGTCCTCATCTAGCAATGCCCTTTGGGGCCAGAGCTGAAGTCCAAGGCTGCTCTGGTTTCCAGACAGATGACAGGACAGGCAAGGGCTCACAGGGCCACCCAAGCAGCCAGGGTCCAGCCCAGCCCCTAGTGGCCCACCCACCTTGGGGGGCAGCCATGGTCTGAGACCGTCAAAGCCCAAGACGGGATGCCCGGGCCCTGCGAAAACCCCGTGCCCGTCTCCAACGTGACCTGGTGCCTGGACCCAGGCTCGCCACGCTGAGGGCCAGGAGCCCGATGTCTGCACACCACCCAGGACATCGCAGACCCCAAGGAGGTCAGATGAATCAGAATTCCGACTGAGCAATGGGAGGCGGCTTTATGTCCTGAATTTCTGTCTTTCTGTTCTAAAGTAACCATTGGAATAATTTTCTTACAGAATGATAGTTGCCATGGCAACCAGAGCAAATTTTCCTTTTCTGAAACAGATGTCTCATTTAGTTGAAAATTAGAATGTGAACAAACCCATGGGAAAAATTAATTCAAACTTTAACAGAGCGCTGAATACAATGTAATCTCTCAGAGGTTAACCCCTTAACAGCTTTTTTGTGCGCTTATGGTAACCTTCGAATCCAGTCTAATTAAGCCCGCTTAGCCAATATAAATGACCTCCTCGTGGCCAATCATTAAACGATTTCCCCCTAAAGCGTGAATCCCAGGTCCCCCAACGGCAGACGGGAGGGGGCGACGCTCGTCTACAAAGAATGCTAAAGCCGAATGCGCTCTGCTGCGCCAGGTAAGACATATGGCCCCTGGGCGGGGGTGTACCCAGCGGTCACCCAGTTAACATGGGCTCTGGCCACCCCATTTCCTGGGGACACTGGGGTGTGCAGGCGGAGGAGGCCTGGAGTGCCCTGGGGTGGGGCTGGGCCCAGTGGTGCACCCAGGCCAGGGCGCGCTGCCCGAGGGCTGGCATCCGGAATTCCCTTGACCGGATGCCGAGGGGCACTACGGGGACACCAAGGGGGGCACCTGCACAGGCACAAATCCAGAGCCTCTCCACGAGCCCCCAGGCCTCACACCCACTCTGGGGGGCAGCTGCCATCACTGCTCCATTTCACAGATGCGGAAACTGAGGTGCGGGGAGGTACAGAGACTTGCGCAGGCTGGTGACCAAGGGACACAGCCGGGGCTCAAACCCAGACAGCGGATTCCAGAGCCTGCACTCTCGGCCTCCAGGTCAGAATTATGCAAATAGGACCAGGAACCCGGCCTCCCCCTCCCCAGCAAGTCCCACTTACCAGCCCCTTCCACATCTCAGCTCAGTTAACCCTCAGGACAAAGTCCTGGGAGGCTCCCACTTTAAAGACAAGGAAATGACAGCACAGAGAGGCCAAGTGGTATGCCTGAGGACACACAGGAGGTAAGAGGGACGTGGACCAGGCTTCCAGGCTCCTGCATCCTATGCCCAATCGGTGGCTGACCCAAAGAGGACCCTACTGGGGAGGCCAGGCCTCTTCAATGGCAACTGGCTGCCTGCCCCTCTGAGCAGCTCCTGAATGTCCCCTGCCAGGTCCCAGCCCAGGCCCTGGCCCTGCTAGGCCCCCTCTGAGCCTGGCTGGACAGACAGGAAGCAGCTTGTGACTCTGGTTCCTGGTGTCCCACCTCTCAACTGTTCCCTGCAAGTGACTCCTCTACTCCAAAGCCTTCCATGGCTCCCTGTGCCTGGAAGACAAGCCCAGACCTCATGGCCTTGGGCTCTGTCCCAGTCCACTTCTTGGACCATCCTGCTCAGATATCCCACTGAACTCACCACATGCTGGCCGCAACAATCCTCTGTTTGCTGAACACTGCCCAGCCTTTCCGTGCCTCTGGGTTTTTGCTCCTGCTGTTCCAGCCATCCTAAAAGCCCTTCTTAGCCTCTCCTCAGACTATATGACCCATTATTTGTTAAGGCTTGGCTTAAAGGCTCCCTCTTCCAGGAAGCTTCCCATGATCACCTCTATCCCCCAAGCACAGGTGACCCTCCCTGCTCCAAATCCCCTCATGGTGGCTCCCTCAGGGCAGGTTCAGGTCAAATCGTCCCTAAATCCCTCTTGCCCAACAGATGGCTGAGCCTAAGTGGACTCAGGGAAGGTTGGCTCATGGTGTGCACGAATGAATGAACGCATGATGGAATTAATGGCCAGGTACTCTACCTGGCAGGCAGGTGGGTGGGAAGAACTAAGCATTTGCCCTCTCCTCTGTGCACCCTCCCAACGGGAGCCCCCACCCTGGAGCCCCTGGAGTCATGAAGCCCCGGGACCTACAAGAAGCACAAGCATGAGAACAAACAAGAACTCTCATGACCCACCGAGCACCCCAGTCTCTCCCACCCCCCCATGACCTGCCCAGGTGGACTCATACACCCATTTCACAGATGAGACCTCAGAGGTAAGGCCAGGCTCACTGTACTCACACCCTCTGCTGCATCCTAGCTCACCTCCTTCGGGGGGACCTTCCCTGCCTCCCCCAGGCAGCCCACTCCTTAGGGTTGGGGGTTGAGGGCAGCTGCCCTGCCAGGTAGAAGGGGACAACCTCTTACGGCGGACCTCGTGGGCTGGGTGTTCTCACTTCCGCTCCTTATTCTATGGGGGTGAAAGCTGTGGTCTGAGTGGGGCGGTGACCCGACTCCCTCAGAGAAGCTTCTCTCAGGGATGGCTAATACTGAGAGCATCTCAGATGAGGGTACCACACGTCATTGGCCCCAAGAGCTGCCCGGGACACTCTCAGCACCCCAGGGAGGCTGTGCTCCCATTCTGCAGCAGGGGAAACCGAGTCAGTGACACACCAGGGTGGCCCAAGCGAGTTCACCCCCACAAGGGGTCCCCGGACACCTGGGGACATCCCACAGTCCGAGCAGCTACCACCATCTGCCCAGCTCTGAGGGAGAGAGGTCTGCCTTGTCCCTTGTCCCTGCACTGCCCCGAGGGGGAGCCTGAGGGAGCCGCCTCCGCAGCAGGGCCAGCCCACCCGCCCGGGGACCGTGGCCGCCAGCGAGGGGGCAGGGCCGCGCAGGCTGGCAACACGTCCCCAAGGACTGCCAATCACACACCTTGCCCCGCACACAACAGTTCCGGGAAGTCAGCAGCAAGATAAGTGGAACCGAAGAACGGGGTCCTTTGTCATTCCTAATTAATTTCCCCCCCTTCCGAGGTGCGGAACCATTCATCTTTTGTTTCGCTGGGACCGCGCAGAAGGGAGAAGGCAGACAATTCGTTTCAAACATTAATCTCATGTAGAATAGTGCGCATATGTGTTGAGGGGCCCTCTGTAAAGAAGATAACAACAACGTGAAATCAAGAAAGATAAGGACAGGGAAGGGGCAAAGGAGAGAGAGTCCACGTGAGAGAGAGGAGTGGATGTGTGTGCGTGTGTGCACGCGTGTGTGCTGTGTGCGTTGTGCGTGTAGATGTGTGTGTGCATGCATGTGTGTGTGTGCATTGGGGGCTGTGTGAATAGGTATGTGCGTCCATGTAGCTGTGTGTGTACGTGTGTGTGGTGTGTACTGTGGGGTTTGTGTGTAGCTGTGTGTGTGCGTGTGTCATGTGAGGGTTGTGGTGTAGGTGTGTGTGTGTGTAGCTGCATGTGTGTGCCTGTGTGTATGTGGGGGGGTGTGGTGTGGGGATTGCGTGTGTAGCTGTGGGGGGCGGTGGTGTGCGGTGTGGGGGTTGTGGATGAGTGTGTGTGCGTGTGTGTGTGTGTAGCTGCATGGGGGGTAGGGGTGGGGGTGTGTGTTGTGTAGTTTCGTGCATGTGTGGTGTGTGTGTGGTATGCGGTGGTATATGTGTACGTGTGCCCGTGTGTACTTGTGTGTGTGTGTGTGCGGTGTGG